>NC_061514.1:124023421-124173648 GCF_022539505.1 Lolium rigidum
GCACCCAAAATCGTCGGCCATGGTACACCAGCAACCACGGCGGGACTTCAACTTCGTCGGCCATGGCAACTTTTCTTGTAGTGTATGCTGATCTTTGGGTTAAAATCTGTACTATTTGGTTCACAATTTCGAGGTACACCCTTAATGAAAGTTGTAGATCGTGTTTCAGGATTTTTTTAGAGTATTTATTTATGTAATTTTGGTGGACAGAATGCAAGTAGCTGTTAGTATAATAATCTGTCCAGAATTTCGTTTTTCTGCACTACAGTGGATCTTCTTTGCAACTTTAGGTCTTTTTAACATTTTAATTTGAAAAGGGTGTAAACATAGAATTTGTGGAGAACGTTTTTCTGATTCTAGAACTGATGTTGTCTGCTAGAATTCGTGAATATAAAGTGACATGTCCTATGTTGGACAGAACTGAAACAAGTCTTAAGATTTAGCTATTTAAGTCTTTGGTGTCCAGATTTTGCCAATGGTATATGTGTGAGTAATACCGAGATGTTTATGATATATAGATCATCTTTTTGGTTGAGTTTTTGATCTTATGCTGTAAGGTCACGTTTGTTGAGAGGGCTGAACATGATTTAGTTAAGCTGTAAGAACGATGTTGTTCTGTGAATATATCTATTTATGAAGCCATGCTTTGTTTTTGAGTGCTATGTATGTTTCGATAACAGGTGTTGGCACTTTTGGTTGGGAGCCCTACAACTCCCAATTTGTGCCCGTGGTTGAGGCAAGTTCATGACGGATAGTAAATTTTGCATATCTCTATTCACTCAGTTTTATTTAATGTTTATATTCTGATCATGATGCCAATGATAATGATGATGATGATCCGTGCATATTATGCACAATGCATACTCATGATGACAATGATGATAATGTGACCTACTTTGGTGGGCACAATGCGACCTTCATTGATGGGCTGCGACCCACTTTGGAGGCATCCTCCACTAGTTGGAGTGAGTAGATGCCGACGGGTGTCTACTCAAGCGATACCGGTATCCGTGATGAGATGTGATGAGCATATAGGCATGTAGGACATCTTAATATGTTCTAATGGATTAATGATGGCTAACGATGTGTTGGTATTTCGATTTATGTAAAGTTTACTATTTTATTGTGAGCTTGTTGAGTCTTTGTACTCACCCTTGTTGCTTTCATGTTTTTAGGTAAACCTTGAGGACGACATGCATGGGGAGTTTTGGGAGTAGAACCTTCACAATAAACACCTCACGATTCACACACTTTTGTCATCAATCTGCTTGAACTATGCATTTGGTAGTTGGATTCAACTTTGTCATAAACGGTCATGGAGTTTGTGTTGGTCATGGTTACCGATATTGTGTGCCTAAAATAGTTTCTATAGTTGTGGCATGGCAGATTTATACATGGTTGAGCATTGCGCATGTTTTTCCTTGTATGATATCTTATATCATAATATAATTTGATTACATGTCTTGGACATCCTAAATACAAAGGAGACTCTATCTAATTTTACTAAAATGCCTTTTATTTTTCCTATTTGTACGTATGTGGTAACATCAGAAGTGCTTGGTTGGCTTGGGGTGTTACAGTTGGTATCAGAGCGGGCTTTAGGTCCGTGGTCTAGAAATAAATTTTGTGACTTTAAGTATGATGGACTTTACGTTTAAAGCAAAATAAGCAAATATAAAACTTGACACACTGGTGCACATAGGACGGGGTGGGCCATGCATTGCATTTACGCTTCTACTATATCTCATTGTTGATATCTGTTATTGATATGTTTGTTGGTGCCTGTGAGCATGTTGTTGCCGTGGAAGGCTTGAAGGCCTTTGCTTCAGGGACTATTTTTTCCTCTTTCGTTCATTGATAGTAGTTAACCATAGAGATATGAATAACATAAGATACATGCATTGGTGGATTTAGATGTTTTTGTTGATTCGCTAGTTGAAGAGTTTGGCTTGGCATTAAAGTTTGTTATCAACATAGTGTTACCGTGGAAGACTAAGGTTGGGTTTGGCTGGCATTATTCGAAGTTTTTATAGATGTGCCAAGTATCCCAAAGGAATTTGAGTGAATTGTTTGCTAGTTTGAAAGATTAGGTGACCAGTTGATTTGCTCTTCGAAAGGATAAAGCTAGATTGGATAACATCGATGGTGTAGTATTGGAGTAGATTAAATAATGTCATGAAGACTCTTGTGGATCCATATCAATATGAGAATCTCTTTCCTCTATCCATGTCTTCCAAACAGTAGTTTCACACTGTTTCCTTACTCATATCCATCCTTTATTTGTAGTGCATCACCTTCTTTTGCCTTGGTTTGAAAAAAATCAATATATAGTAGTGAATTTGTAGTTGCTAGTTCATTCTTTGTGATTGATGAAGTATTTTCAATAGATGTACTTCAAATGTCATTCTCATTTTAAAGGTAACTCCATCTGTTTGCCCCATTCTCTCTTTGGTCTATTTTTTCTTCAACATTCGTTGGTGCCCCTTCTTCCACCGTTGGTTATAAAGAACGGGGAATGCGCTAATGTCCTTGGAGGCAACCTAGCTACTTGTTCCTTAAAAAAATTGTTTATAAAATCATTTTCCTTGGTTGCAATTCTAGGTGAGAAGGCTGTCCTTCCTTTATCCTCCATAGTGTTAGTGTTCTTGATCAACCCTAACCATCCATAAAGTGACTCTCTGTTCTTTTATAAGTATTTCTTTTAACACAACCTTGCACATGTTTTGTTTTATAAAAAATCAATAGTTTAGTATTTGTAGCAGCTGAGCAAGAACGATATAGGGGAGTCGACCTTGAACCTTTGTTCGTGCCCATGAAATATGTTGAAATTCTAGTGAGGATGCACGAGCTTTAACGTTGCATGATTCAGTATTCCAATTACAAAGTTAATAGTTTGGGTGCGGGATGGATTGGCCCCCATACCACTTACTCTTATTATTTGCTCTTGTACGTTGGAGTGGGGAATCACATTGTTTTTCCTTAATTAGTGGAGAGATGATGTTCAGTAGCTTGAACTATAGAATAGTATGACGTTCCACCTGTAGTATAGGTGATCTCTGCCAAGCGTATGGTGAAGCTAAATCTTCGTCGTTTTATGGTACGAGATATATGCCCTTATAGAATACCATGAGAGTTTCGGTGTTTTTTTTTGGTGTTCCAAAGGTGAAAAATGTTGAGCATCAAGTGGGCATGTAACATCTATATTCTTCATAAGGGTTTCATGATTTACCAAAGACAAGGATGGGTTTTTATGACCAAGATACCATGTTTTTTTTCCAAGTTCTTCGAGAATAAAACATGGAGTTTCACATTGATCTCATTCCTGTCGCTCGACCTATCTATATGTTTCCTTATCGATTGTGAGGACCATGTCAAGAAGAATTGAAGAATCTACTGGATTATTGTTACCCCAAGGTTTTGGTCAACTTAGTGTCTCACCTTAGGGAACACCTATTTTCTTATAACCAAGAAGTGTGTGAATTGTTGTGTTCTAAACATCATAACAATCAAGAGGAAAAAAATGCATTGCCTCACATCGAGGACTTGTGTGATGAGCTGAACGGAGCTGTGTTCTCCAAGATTGATCTCCAGCCTAGCCATAATGGAATGGGAACATGACATTGAAAAGATTGCCTCCTCCATTAGGTATGGGAATTATGAAAATAGAGTTGTCTTCTGGACTAGCGAATTCAATTCTATGAGGGCAACAGACCATATCGTGCATATGTTTCTAACTTCGTGGTGGTGTTCATGTGTGATATACTCATATGTTCTAGGAAAAAAATAGTAGAACTAAGCAACATCGTGGCTTATGCTTTAGACTTTGAGAAATAGTAAATTTTATGCAAATCTATAGAAACTTGAGTTTTGATTTTTTTTAGAAGTGGGTTTTCTTGATCATGTGTGCTCATGCAAGATGAAAATACTAAATTAAAAATACATGAGCAGGACTATCGTACTCTTGATCTAGAATTTGCTTGTGTCATCTTTGCACTAAAGATTTGGAAGCATTGTCTATATAGGGAGTCTGGAGATATTTTCACTCCTCATAAGAGTCTCAAATACCTCTTCACACATGAGTTCCACTCGAGACAAAGTCGGTGGATGGAATTGATAAGAGGACTATGGCCTATCTATCTAGTACAACCTAGGTAGGGCAAATGTGATTCTGTACGCCCTTATTCGGATGTTCTTTTCTCCCACTGTAGATTATCTCATGATATATCTTTAAAGGATGGCCATGTCATATGGATCTTCAGTGTGGCACATGAGGAGACGTAGTTCTTTATCTATCTAGATACACGAGGCGCAACACCTTGATCAACCAATACATCAAGGGAGATAGAACACATTAAAAAAAAGGTTGAACTGAATAGTTCACAATAGATGGGACCAAGGCTGCTCGGTTGAATGACCATATTTTTTTTGCCACGAAAGTCTCAGGTGAAAGGTGTCATTATGAGGGAGGCACATCATACCCAATATACCATTTTTTTCTTGGAGGGATAAAGATGTACGATGAGCTGAAAAGAATTATTTGTGGTAAACAATGAAAGGTGTTGTGGCCAAGTATGTGTCCTATTATGAGTTTGTTTATGAGTGAAAGCTGAGTGTCAAATACCAACGGGATGGGTAGTAATCCTTGGAGGTTCCATTATGGCCATCATATTTTTTTTTCCTCCCGCATGATGCAATTTCGGTGGTTGGACATCAACTTATCATATTTGCCCATTGTATTCTTACCCAAAACAAACTAAGTTCCTTGACACCAATATATGTGTAGAAGATAGTACGGTTGCATGTTGTTTCTGAAACCATTACTTATGATAGGGATGCTAAGTTTGTATCAAAATCTTGGGAGAGCTTGCAGAGTGCACTAGGTTTGCAATTGAGACTTGGTAATGTATTTCGTTCCCGAACAATTGGCCAGTTAGAGCATAAAACTTTGGAATGTGTGTAGAGCCATTATATCCTAACCTGGCAAGGGAGATATGAAGGTCACTTGTCACTTGTGGGGTTCTTTTATAATAAGAGCTGCCAGGATCTCATAGTAATTGTAACATACAAGGTTTTTTATAGGAGAAAGTGTAGATCTTCACTTTGGTGGAATATCATGGGAGTGTTGGGAGCATAGTAGATTCAATGAACTATATATTGAGTTTCCTGAGGTTAGGCAACATATGGTAGCAACGCATAGCAGAACAAGAGGTAGAGGGGGGACTTCCAGGTAGCGAGGAGGCATTCTTAATGGTGTCACCCACTAAAGGTGTTATAAGATTTAACATCAGAGGAACGCTTAGTCTGCGGTACATTTGATCTTTCATGATAATGCACGAGTGGAAAAGCTAGCCTATGACTTGAGTTGCCTAAGACAATAAAAGGTGTGCATAATGTATTCCATGTCTCTATGCTACGGAATAATTTTCGTGATCTAGAATGATAAATTACCATGACCCCATTTACGATTGAACAAGATTTAACCTTTGAGGTTCGCCCTGTGAGGATACTAGATGAGTCTGAGCGAGTGATGAGAAATAGGACGTTAAAGTATGTGAAGATTCTTTGGTCGCAACAAACCGAGCGTGATGCAACTTGAGAGCTTGAGTCTCACATGCGCGAGAAGTATCCAGAACTGTTCATGCCTGATATGTGATGAATGCTTATGTTTTACTTGTTCCGTTTAGTTTTGCGAGTAGAGTAAGAGAAAGAATTCGGGACGAATTCTGTTCAAGGGGGTGAGAATGTAATATCCCAAATTTTTGAAGCTAATATTTTGTGCTTATTCAATTTTTAAACAAAAAAATAAATTAAATAGTGTTGTTGTTTGTATAGATTTTTGGGAATAGGAATTATATTTAGAGAAACGGAAAACAAGAAAAAAATTACTGTGTACAAGGACTTGAACTCTTGTCCTACCGATTGAAACCTATAGCTTTAACCAGCTGCCCTTCGTGGTGTTTGTAGTACAACATGAGCAACTTTTATTTTGTTTCTTTAGTATGAGAGGAAGAGGAACCAACGGTCTGGGCTGAGCCCTATCGGACTCGACGTCTGTGCCCAACTGCGCCGCCTCTTAATAGTACGTTCTAGGTCTGCGCTTGCCCTTTCGGTTTCCTCCTCCCTCAGCCTTACCATTTGCCCTCTGAATCGAAGCCGCCGCCGCCGAATCGTTGTTGCTGCTGGAGCACAGGTCGGCGCTGCCGCCATCCATCAGTTAGTTGACTCCCGTGGTGCGCTTCCGTTATTTATCTTTGTTTCCATATTCTTGCTACGGGTGCGGTTGCTACTGTCTAATAGATGTGTAGGATGAGATTGCAAGATTTGTTTACCTAGGCTGTTGAGATCGTGGATTGCCCGTTCCTTTTTCCTGTAGAACATCGTATTCCAGAGCCGTAGATAGTGTTCAAGCATCAGTTTTGTTCTTGGGACACGGAATCACTCTTATATTTGTTAATTGCCTCTTTGCATGAGCCTTAGTCTATCCTAGAAGTCTGGCTTATTTCAGCGTGTCCTTGTGTTATGCTATTCTGAATTTCTGTTAGTGAGTTCAGTTAGAGGTAGTGCTGTAATTGGGGCTTGTTTATGCTGATCTTTGGGTTAAAATCTGTACTATTTGGTTCACAATTTCGAGGTACACCCTTAATGAAAGTTGTAGATCGTGTTTCAGGCTTTTTTTAGAGTATTTATTTATGTAATTTGGGTGGACAGAATGCAAGTAGCTGTTAGTATAATAATCTGTCCAGAATTTCGTTTTTCTGCACACAGTGATCTTCTTTGCAACTTTAGGTCTTTTTAACATTTTAATTTGAAAAGGGTGTAAACATAGAATTTGTGGAGAATGTTTTTCTGATTCTAGAACTGATGTTGTCTGCTAGAATTCGTGAATATGAAGTGACATGTCCTATGTTGGACAGAACTGAAACAAGTATTAAGATTTAGCTATTTAAGTCTTTGGTGTCCAGATTTTGCCAATGGTATATGTGTGAGTAATACTGAGATGTTTATGATATATAGATCATCTTTTTGGTTGAGTTTTTGATCTTATGCTGTAAGGTCACGTTTGTTGAGAGGGCTAAACATGATTTAGTTAAGCTGTAAGAACGATGTTGTTCTGTGAATATATCTATTTATGAAGCCATGCTTTGTTTTTGAGTGCTATGTATGTTTCGATAACAGGTGTTGGCACTTTTGGTTCGGAGCCCTACAACTCCCAATTTGTGCCCGTGGTTGAGGCAAGTTCATGACGGATAGTAAATTTTGCATATCTCTATTCACTCAGTTTTATTTAATGTTTATATTCTGATCATGATGCCAATGATAATGATGATGATGACCCGTGCATATTATGCACAATGCATACTCATGATGACAATGATGATAATGTGACCTACTTTGGTGGGCACAATGCGACCTTCATTGATGGGCTGCGACCCACTTTGGAGGCATCCTCCACTAGTTGGAGTGAGTAGATGCCGACGGGTGTCTACTCAAGCGATACCGGTATCCGCGATGAGATGTGCTGAGCATATAAGCATGTAGGACATCTTAATATGTTCTAATGGATTAATGATGGCTAACGATGTGTTGGTATTTCGATTTATGTAAAGTTTACTATTTGATTGTGAGCTTGTTGAGTCTTTGTACTCACCCTTGTTGCTTTCATGTTTTTAGGTAAACCTTGAGGACGACATGCATGGGGAGTTTTGGGAGTAGAACCTTCACAATAAACACCTCACGATTCACACACTTTTGTCATCAATCTGTTTGAACTATGCATTTGGTAGTTGGATTCAACTTTGTCATAAACGGTCATGGAGTTTGTGTTGGTCATGGTTACCGATATTGTGTGCCTAAAATAGTTTCTATAGTTGTGGCATGGCAGATTTATACATGGTTGAGCATTGCGCATGTTTTTCCTTGTATGATATCTTATATCATGATATTATTTGATTACATGTCTTGGACATCCTAAATACAAAGGAGACTCTATCGAATTTTACTAAAATGCCTTTTATTTTTCCTATTTGTACGTATGTGGTAACATCACAAGTGCTTGGTTGGCTTGGGGTGTTACATGCTGAGCACCGGTATGTCATCCGACGGCTGAAAGTGAAAGGAACTAGAGAACAGGAGCCGAGGCCGTTATGTCATCTGGTGGCAGGCATCATAGCACGGAGGAAGACATCGGCGTGGAAACATTGTCGGGTGTCGGCTGACCGCTAGGCCGTCTCATCTCATCGTCTCGCCTCGATCGTCACTGCAGCTAGATCACCTTGGTAGTGCTAGCGGGGCATTATTATTGGTGGAAGATGCAGTGCTCGACCTTCCGGAGCTGTCGTGCGCTTGCCGGTGCGTGTATCTCTTCTCGTGGATCGAATAGCGCTGGGAAATTTTGGGACCGGAATTATAGATGCCCTCACATTTCTATTTTCTGGCGGATTTTTATACGATGGGAGCACTGGTGCCCAGGATCCAAAATGACTTATCGCGTTTTCACTTCCATCTCCAGTTCTTCACTGCTGACTACTCATATCAGGAGGGACAGACCCGTCTCCTCCTCCCGCGTCGCCCCCGCGTGGCGACCGGGCAAGAAACCCTAGATCGTAGTGCCGCCGCCTCCTCCTCTCCTCCCCCCCTTCCTCGCCGCTGCCAGAGGGCGCGGCCGGGCAAAGCCCGGTCGGCGCCGGCGGGCCTCTCTCGTCCTCTGGCTCGGATTGGTGGATGCGGGGAAGCTCGTCTGAGCCAGGGAGCAGCGTTCCCGTCGGGCGCCACGACATGACGCCGCTCGGGCTAGTCCTGTAGCGGTGGTGTGACGGGCGACAAGGTGATGGTGTCGTGCCTGGAGCAGTCGGCGGCGTTGGCTAGAGCGGGCGGCTAGGGCTTTGGGCGGCAAGGGCTGCGGTCAGCCATCTCTGCAGTGGTTGGTGGAGGCGACGTCGTGGTGGTGGTGGTTGTGCCTTCTCTCTGCGGAGGGAGGCGGGGGAGGTCTTGGCGGCGGGCTGGGCAGTTTGGAGGCCGGCGGCTTCATCGCTGCTGGGGCTCGCAGCGGGCTGGATCTAGGCCAGGCGGGCCTAGATCTGCATGAGGCGGCGCTCCGGTGATCTCCATGCAGCGCTGGCCAAGGACTGACGGCGACGGTGGCTTCGAGATGGCGACACAAGCTGGTGGGCGACGCGTTGGGTGGTGGTGAGGTCCCTGCGTGTGGGGTGCGACGGTGCGGGGCGGCCGTTCGATGACGAGGCAGGGGTGGCGGCTGCCACGAGCTTGCGGTCCGGATCTGGGCCAGGCGGGTCTGGATCTTGCGGTGCTTTACGGGCCTGTTGGGCCCGACCTTTGCGGGCCGCTGTGCTTCTATCTTGTCCATCGTTGTGCGGCTTCCGTGTCCTTCTACCTCCGCTCATGGACCCCTCAAGGCTTCTAAGCCATGTATCTTGGGGGGTTTGCGGGTGTAGGGTTCGGGAGAAATCCTTGTCTGGTTCGTCCGGCACAGACGCGGTGGCGCCTGCGGGCGTCGCCATTCCTTCTTGAAGGGCGTCGTGGATTCCCTATCCCCATTCCCCTCCGAGTACCAGGGGAAACCCTAGGTCCAGTTCGGTGGTTCGGGCAGCAGCGTCGTGTCTACGTCGCATCCCTTCTTGAAGGTGTTGCCTTGGTACTCGATGATCCGGTGTGCTTGTAGCGTGGTGGGACAACAACGGAGGGTGTTGCGGTTTAGGGGTGCCATTGTTTTGTCGGTCTGCCGCTGGCCTCCTTTGTATCTTTTCCCTTTTTTGTTGGGCATGTTTTTGCTGTTGCCCGAGCAGTTTCTCGGTTTCAAATTGTTGTATGCTATGGTTGCTCTATTTATAAAGTGGGATGAAAGCCTATTTCAAGGAGGACTACTCATATCAAAGACACTGGCAGCAGAGATGAGCTATGGCCATTGTTGTGGCCGCCGTACAAAGGTGGATTTCATCTGCAGCTACCATGCATATATTATGTAGTGATATCAGGCTGTGAATCGAAGGAAGAAACTGACTTGCACGGAGCCTAAGACTAGTCACAATGGGAAGTATCATACACATGATACTAGTTTATGATACTAATCCCACAATGCATAGTATCATAAGATAGTATCATAGTATCATCAT
Source organism: Lolium rigidum (assembly GCF_022539505.1). Taxonomy (NCBI): domain Eukaryota; kingdom Viridiplantae; phylum Streptophyta; class Magnoliopsida; order Poales; family Poaceae; genus Lolium; species Lolium rigidum. Next base: position 124,033,552 of record NC_061514.1, read on the forward strand.
ATTTAATGTTTTGTAGAATCTCAATGCAAATATGTGTACATGATGTGTTTGCCATTAAATTTTCTAGTTTTACGTGCTATGATACAGTATCATATTATGATACCACACTCATCTCTCACCTCATTAATTGGTGTGCCACATCAGATTTTTGCCAACATGGCATGCATGATACTACTTATGATACTCTCATTGTGGCTAGTCTAAGAAAATACGTAGCAGAGGCTCATCTGCAAATGCACTAAGCATTAAGATTCTTTTAAGCTAGTCAACACTAACTACAAAATCGCATCTTCTAAAAGTATACAAACTTTGGAAACATGATTCTTATTGACATGGCTCCCACAAGCTAGACCATGTTACCTTCACCGACATTACAAGGCCATACATATCACTTGATATTTTTGTACAGCTTCCACTCTTCTGCGGCTTAAACCACAGATTGTCAGTTATGATGTCCTCAATGTCGTAATCAAAACGACCGGGTGAATTATAGTCACCAACAACACCATCAGGATGGGAATTATCATCATCCAGGTGACTATTGTGCGTGTATAAGTGTATTGTCAAATGCTCGCTGTAATTCACACTAACTGTGACAGGTGGCAGCTTGCAAACACTCAACTTCCCTATGAAGATTGGAAAAGCACCCTGGTGCATGGTACGGTAAACCGCGGTTACTGTAAGCCAATCAAACAAATTGTCCCCAAGATTGTGCACCTCACACTCCAACATAGCCAACACCGCTTTCGGGATAGCGGTCATTCTCAGATCGACGCTGCCGTGGTGACCAGTATTGATGTGCCAATGTAGCCTTTCATAGTCTGCATAGAATGATGGCGCATAGACAGAATATCCGTCTATTAATACCTTATCGTTTTCATGTTCTTCATCCTTAATTAGTAAAAGATATTCAATTAGCACAAGCCCAACCGCATAGATGCCTTGATGTGCGGTAAGTAGAGGTTGAAGCTTGGAAGCACCCTGTATATTTGATACAGTTAGACATATATCATGCATGGTTTTCAATAAAGAAAAAAAAAAGGGAGAGACAACAAGAAAAAGTCCACTCACCGGCTTAAGCTTGCATGGTTTGTCTCTTGGGTATTCAAAGACAATATTCCGTAGTCCGGGGTTTCGTATATCTCGGAATGCAAACATACCATAGATCTCAACTGTGTCATCACGAGGAGGCAATAAATTCAAACTGAATACTTGGATAGCCCGTCGACAAGGCTCGTTCTCCTTTTTGTTCACCCAACGGTTTTCCCATATTGGCAATGGAGGCACTGCAGCCAATATGAAAACAAATCACTAGATATCAAAAATTGTGATGTAAAACTTTATAAAATGTACTCCATAAGAACTGTGTGGATTCATAGTATGAAATTGTTTCATAATTCAAACTTAGTATGCCCACTTACACAAGCTTTGTGTAGATACCAGATTTAAATCGAGCTGACACGGGCCCTCGACACGAAGGGACCCTTTCCATACTCTCGATAAGGGATGTGATTTCTCGGCGGTGGGCATGGGAGGAAACTGCATCTGATTCTCCCATCTCTCCTCCATGTCGGCGGCGTAAAAGGGGTGTCCGTCCTCGTAGCGGAACATGTACCCGTATCCCGCTGAACCGTAATGGAGCTCCTCTTCTTCATCGTCGTATGGTTCGTGTGGTTCGTCCGGCTCGTAGTACTCGTAATTGCCTTCCTCGTCTCGCTCTTGCTGCTCCTTCACGATGGAGTCCAGCTCCTTGTCCCAAAGCCAAGTGCCGAGCACCTCGTCCTCTAATTTCTTTCTCGTAGTTGCTATGTCCAGATCCAACTCCATGGCCACACCCGCGAAAAAATTACAGACGAAAAGGGGGGCAGAAGAAAGGAGGGGTCAGAGGCCCTTACCTTCTTCCCCACCTTCCGTAATCTTCTTTCTCCGCCGACACGGACGGATTGAGAGACGATTTTCCGGCGAGAACCAAGGCGAGGCGCGGAGCGTCTAAGTAAGCCCTCGATGAACTGCCGCCGCCAGTGCTGATGCTACTCCCTCCCGGACTCGACTTTTGTTAAGGGTTTCCCGGACTCGCCTTCGTTACCGGCTACATGCAGTACCTGATAATGGGCTTCCTATTTTGCTCGAGCTGCTACTGGGCTTGCTGTTGAAAGTTTCGGATCAAAATCTAATCGGCCCAAATATATCCAACTATATATACTCCCCTAATAACGCAAAAATAGTCAATCTCAACAAAAAAAAAAGTCGAAGTCCTCTCACAGCCTTTCTCGTCGAGGTTTTCTTTCTCCTGTCGAGGCGATCTCGGCAGCGAGTTGTATTTGCTTCTCCGGATCCGGCAGGGAGTGCTGCTCCTGTATTTGGGCTGATCAAGGGGCAAGCTTGACCTGCTACCCGGCCTCGGTACCATGTAGTTTTCTTCTCCTGAAGGAGGCGGGGTTTTCTTTTCCACCGAGGTTTACGTGAGAAACCAATCTAGGGTTCAAGGATCGATGGCTAGTGAGGCTTTAGGTTTGGGAGAAAAAGCGGGAGATGCAGAGCTTGCGAGGATGATGGAGGAGATGGGGTTGTGTGAGAATGATCTTGATGATGTAATCTTCGAGGAAGACAGGCCTCCGGTCGACGAACTTCCTCGATGGCTAGCGGTGTCCAAGGTGCACACAGAGACTCCCAACAGCCAGAGCTAGGTTTTCGCCAGCATGCGCTTGGCTTGGGGTTTAGCGCAGAATGTAAAGTTCAAAGCTATTGAGAGTAATAGAATTTTATGAATCTCCTTGTATGCATAGAGCCTTAGAGAGTCTAACCGATGCCCAAAACAGCCTTAGGAGAAAATATGTGCCGCTAACGGCCGGAGCCGACTCTAGCCGAAACTCTAAATCGATTAGCGGCCTATATATGCGTGACCGAGGAGAACCCCCCTCCTATATTTGAGTGGCGGCTGACCGAGGAGAAAACAAATCCCCATCGTCGCACCGCCCACCGCACCAACCGCCGACACCGCATCCGCGCCGGAGATGGCTAGATCTTCTCGGCGTCGCTCCCTTCCACCATCAGCTGCAACCGGGGCGCGCCGCGTCGCCGTACTAGCGCCCTCGCCGAGCTCCCATCGCCACCGCATATCCGCTACCACGGCGTGCGGCAGTGAGTGGGGAATGTGGGTGGTCGAGATCACCGACCGGAACATCGGCTAGCTCCATCTGGCTCGGCACATTCCAGTCGGCAGCGCAGGTGGCATGGAGGCACGACGTCGAGAATGTCCGCCTCCACGGTGGCGACTTCGGGGAGTTAAACTTCCCACTCTGTTGCGATGAGCCCTTGCCGGAGCTCCTCGCACCACCAAAGGTGCGGCCGCGCTCGCGAGGGAGGACCGCGAGGCGTGGGAGCGCCTTGAGGGCGAGCGTACCTGCGAGGAGTACATGGCCAACCATGGAGCAAAAATCCCGAACGAGTGGTGGCGGAGGCGGCGGCGTACACCATGTACAAGAGGCACCGTAGAGGAGGAGGCGGCGACGACGACAACGCCGCCTCCTCCTCTGCGTTCGACGACTATACGGTCGCAGAGAGGCACAACAATTGCGGCGGCCTCGATTTTAATTTAGTTTTAGTTCAATTTTAAGCTTTAGTTTAAGTTGTAGTATGTTTAGGTTAAATTACGTTCATGTTTTACTTAAATCCTATGAACTATGTGTAAATTATATGTAATGCGGTCGAAATCGTTTAAAATTCTATGAAATTTGTCCAACTGGTGTCCAAGTTTTAGGGATTTCAATCTGGCGGGCACTCTTTAGAGGAGAAAAATTATTCTTCTACTATATTTTTGTCCGCCGTTTGCTCCTCTTAAGTTTCTAGGCATCGGTTAGAGATGCTCTTATGATGGCTGCACAAAGCCAAGTTTGATCGGACTTGATTTTATTCTGGTATGGGCACAGATTCATGATGTGATGGAACCTTATAGACCTTTGGCAGAAAATCTTGCACGTCGTGTTGGCAAGTTTGAGGAGTCTAGACCTGACTCCATGGATTTCTTCGGAAACTATTGCAGAGTTAGAGTGAAATTTCGGGTTGACGAGCCTTTGAAACGTGTTGTCTCAATCTCGCGTGGAGGAAAGAGGGAGTTGTTTATGGTTCGGTATGAATGAATTCCTATCTGGTGTGAAGTTTGTGGCATGCTTGGTCATGTGTACAAAGTGACATGGGTAAGCCTAGGGGGCATGTCGTATGAATACCCCTGGTCTGTAGTGGATCATCAGGAAGTCCATGGACTCGAAGTTTTGGGGGTCCAAAAGATTGAAGATCCTCAGATTAGGAAGATAGAGTTATTATAGGAAATTTGTATCAATATAAGGAAAGACCCAGCGCGGCCCGATAATTTATACGTGTACGACACGGAAAAAGCCTCGGCTTCACCTCCTATATAAAAGGGAAGCCGAGGGTGAAAGAAGGATCGAATCATTGTAACCCTAGTCACCGTAATATTGAGTTGAGCACCTTTGTTCGCTGAAACCTTCGAGATCTACTTTCCCTCTACTTTCTACCTCTAAGTCTATAATATGTAGGCATTGACGAGTTAAACTCTCGTCAATCGGCGCCGTCTGTGGGAATTGGAGGTCAAAGTTCTGATCTCGATGGCATCATCAACATCATCATCAGCAGCTAGCAACGCGATGGAACGAGGTAAACAAGTCCAACCTGATCTCGTCGATTTTGTTCCTCATCCTTGATGGTGCTCCGGTGATGGCGTCAAACAATCGTGTTGAGCGTTGTTGTGGAAGCGGTTGGGAAACCCCAAGAGAAAGGTGTGATGAGCACAACAACAAGTTTTCCCTCAATACGAAACCAAGATTTAAGTAAGTTTTCCCTCAGTACGAAACCAAGGTTTAATCGACCAGTAGGAGAAAGGCGTGACTTCCAAAGGTGTTGCTAGCTGACTAGTGGCAGGGCGCACTACCGGCGTCAGCAACAATATGGAACCTGCACATAACACAACCAAAGTACTTTGCCCCAACTTGCAGGGAGGTTATCAATCTCACCAGTTTGCTGAACACAAAGGATTAGACGTATCGAATGGAAAGAGATGTTTGCAGTAATTAAAGAGAACATGAATTGCAGTAAGTAAAAGAGCAAGATGATTGTATCAGTGTAAAGGAAAGGACGGGGTCCACAGTTTACTAGAGGTGTCTCTCCATAAAGATAAATAGCATGTTGAATGAACAAATTACAGCTGGGCAATTGATAGAATATCGACTATACATGATAAGATAATTACTATGAGATTTGATTGGACATTACAACATAATATATAGACTGTAATCCAACTGCGTCTATGACTAATAATCCACCTTCCGGTTATCGTGTGAACCCCTTTCATTATTAAGTTGCAAGCAACAGATTATCGCATTAAGTAATGTGTGTAAAGTAAACAATAGAATTACCCTTGGATAAAATATTGTTGTTAAAAAAATAATCCAAGAAGGAGAATGGCGACCAAAACCCTAGAGGAGCTCTGGCGACTACAACCCTAGCCGCCGGTGATCTTTCCTGCCGGTGACCCTCACCTTGCTGGCGTTCAGGAGTGTTCCCCTCCCTACACTCCTTCTCTCTAGGTAATCTCTCTTCCTCTTCTCCCCATCCACCGATCTCCATGGCGGCTCTTGCATGGAAATGGAGCGTTTCCTACGTAAAGGCTCAAGATCTGGTTTCTGGCTTCAATGATCCCATGATGGGAGAGTTGCATATCTGGACTCACACAGATTGGATGGGTCTTATGACCACCAAGGGTACCCCCATTGTGGGTAAATTCCTGCGTAAGGGTGATGCTATAGAGGTGGGTTCTGTTTTGGAATTTCCAGTCTATACTATAAAGGTGATCCAATGCGTACTCTCTCCGCATGTCAATCGTGCTGCCTCGGTTCCAGAGCTCATGCAGATGTCTGGATCTGATTCAAACCCTATGGATCAAGGTTGGCATGTCACATATTCTACCCATAGGGATCTCTGGCGGGGCCGCATGAAATCATATGATGGATCTCTCTTTTTCTCTGCTAAGCATAATTGGATGTTGTTGAAGGATGCCAGGGGCAATGGTGGGCAGACGTGGCATTAAGTCGACTGATATTTTTTCTCTGGGATCGAAGATTTCTTTCCCGAAACATGTGATCAGATTGGGGCCAACCTGGCCAGTGATACTGAAGAATACTGATGTGGGGACTACAGATTCTGCTGGCAGTAGCAATATGGGTCACTCTAACTCCATTGATGGAGGAGGTGAGGAATCTGTTCATATTCATCAAGTTGAGGATCAAGTCTTGCCCTCGTCTGCAGTTTTTGATATTATATCTATGTAGGGCTGGACAAAAAGCTCGAAGCTCGGCGAGTTAAATGAGTGCTCGTTTGCTCGACTCGTTTGAGCTTGCTTCGTTTTGTTAACGAGCCGAGCTGAGCATCATTTTTTGCTCGTTAAGGTTAACGAGCTAAACAATCGAGCTGACTATGTTCATGAGCTACTCGTTAAGATCGGTAACAAGCTAAGCTTCACCAGTTTTGACTGCGAGTCACTTTAGTTATCTCAAATATTTGGCGAGAAGGGGCCAAGCAAAATAGTGTTCTTTAACCATGCTTGAAACTCCTACATTAGGATCTAAAAAACTATGTTTCCTCTCTTCCTCACCAAGGAATGCACACATGTTTGTTTTTCATTGCCTCCTTAACGATCCTTAACGAGCTGCTCGCGAGCGCTTGCATGAACATAATGAGTCGAGCCGAACAATGATTTCAGCTCGTTATTCTTAACGAGCTTAACGATCCGAGCCTTAACGGTCACGAGCTTAATGAGCCGAGCCTTAACGATCCGAGCAGCTCGTTAGTCCACCCCTATATCTATGAACCTAGATTTTTCCTCTGGATATAAGTTTAAAAATGAGATTAAGAAAAGGTTTGGTTCTACGGTTCATCCTCTAGGTAAATCAAATCATTTTCTCATAGTTGTTTCTTTTGGAAGAGCAACTTTTAAGCTGCATGAGGATGTAGTAGGGATCGCCTTAGAATCTTGTATTGGAGGTAATTGTGATGATTTGTCGGTGAAGTATCTCAATGACAGAGTATTTCGCTTCTTTGTTTCTTCCAAGGCGGTGGGCTTCATGGTTAATGCACTAGGATCTTTTTCTTGTTCATAAGTGTTATTTTCATCTTTGGAGCAATGGAGGCCCATATTGGCATAAAGAATTTCTTAAGTGGCAGGCTGAATGTGACAAGGAATGGATTTTGGTAAGCCCTAATAAAAGCAGAACAGATAAAGCATTGGCTGCCCTTCATACTACACCTCAGAAATCTGCCTTACGTGGTAGACAGTTCAATGCTACTGTTAAAAAGAAGTTATCCTTTGCTGAAGAGGTGGCATATCCAGCATGCCCTGGTTATATTGCTCTAAATGTTACTTCATCAAGTATTGAACCTAATTCTGACATGGTTATAATTGTTGAAAATATTATTAAAGCTGGTCAGAATTTTGATATTTCATTTGGCACCTCTTGTGTCACTTCTATTCAACCAGACCAATGTCAGGATCAGATGCAATCAGTGAGTTCTGAACCAGATACTACAACTATAAATCGAGTCTCTGATGTTAATCAAAGCACTGTTCATACTAGACTGGATCTTGATGGGCTAGAAGATGTAATAGATGACATTGCATACCGTTTTTGGGAGTGTGGCAGATGCTTGTCAATGGGCCACACTTCAATGGGATGTACAAGAGACATAAGGTGTCGCACTTGTTTTAATTATGGTCATAAAGAAAAGAGTTGTCTTATTTGGCTGACTAAAAAAAAGGAAAAAGTGGGTGCCAAAATTGGTAATGAGGTGGGGCAGGGTTCGATTTCCCAACAGAGTCCAACTCAAGTGCCTCCTGCCAAGTCGTCTGTGTTGTCTAAAAGTGGACAGGAGTCGCAGCGTCCTGTTACATCACCTCGAGAAGTCCAACCAGCGACTGCTTTGTCTCCCTCCTTGCAGAATTCGCAGAAGCCGTCGTGCAGCACATCACCTCCTCCATCGCCTGCTGCAATGGCGAACTTTGAAGTGGATCCGGCGCGGTGGCTGCCGCTGGGGCACCACATCATCGACGGTGGACCAACGAGGCTCCCTAGAACCTTCTACAATCCATCGGTAACCCCTCCTGTTCGCCATGGAAATTATCTGGTTGCTGTTCTTGAGCCTGCGCCGCCAGCTGCGGATGAGGGGGCATGGAGAGATCATGTCCGGGATTTTATTCAGCAACACCATCATCGAGCAGTTGAGAGTTTCCAGCCCCGTTTGTTTGGTATTGGTCTTTATGAGTTGCGTAGTGCTGGTGCTGTCTATGCTCTGCTTCAGCAAGCTCCGTTTGAGTTAGAACCTGATGTGTTTGTGCGTTTTGTGCCGCATAATGATCGTCATAATCATAGGGCCATGCAAGGGACTCGTTCGGGATGGCTCATCGTTCTTGTTGTTCCTCTTGACTTCCGCAATGACTATGACATTGCCAATGCTGTTGCTGCATTTGGCAAATTTCACAGTTGGCACCAACATGATATCATTAAGGAGAGAACTCTGATTCATGCAACATTTGACTCTCCAGCTGTAGTACCAAGAGATATTGTTTTTGGCAATTATTCTGCTGTTGGTGGAGTTAAGGAAACATGGACTGCTCCTGTGTATATTCTGGGTGCTAATTTTGCTGAGCAACTGCCTGTAGATGAAGATCAGATGCCCTTGGATGGAAATCCTCACCCCTTGCCTGGAAACCTGATGCCTCAGGATAATTTCTTTGTACTGCCACAGTATCCAGAGCTGGGTTGGCACAATGCCCCTCTTCATGATCATGAGCAGCAGGGAAATCAGCATGAGGTGCAGGAGGATGTTCAGGAAAATGACATACCAGATCAGCAAGCAGAGGAGGAGATTGTTGATGACTCAATAGTTGCAGATCCTTCGGGGCTTGCTTCACCCTTGGCTGATCATGGGATGGAAGTTGATCAACCAGTGTATAACCATGTGATTCATCTTGGTATGGTCAGAACTGTCTTTGGGCCAGTGGTTCCTCCTTCAATGCAATGCAAGTAATTACTTGATGTTATTTTGCCACCTATGTTTACTGCTTACCTCCCCAAATCACCAAGGGTTTGGACACTACAGACAAGGTTGCTATCTGATTGTCTTTGGCCTAATGTTACTAATATGCAGAAGGGTTTGTTCAACACAGTGCAGAACTTGATGCCTTATCTTTGTGCCATACAATGGACGAAGTGGCTGATATGGAATCGTCTGATATATCTTTTTCTGCTTCTTCAGTGCCTGTGATAGGCAAGAAAGGGTCGAGTGCCCAAGTCTGTTGCTATAGTAGATACTGCCTACAGAAGAAGCACACGTAGCTGCACTAAAAGAGATGGACACAGGCCAGTGTCAATGAGTGATACTGTTTCAAGGTCAAGGAAGAAGTCTAAAACTCAAATGAAGGGCTTGGAGAAGGAGGTTGCTTCACATGAGAAAATTCATAGAAATACCAATGAAGGTGAAGCAGAGGGGAGTGCTGTTGGGGTTCCCCCTGAAACTCCTTTACATGTAATGCATCATGTTGGGATTGCTTTGGGCATTGAGCCAACATTGCTCACAGAGGAGCAGCTTAAGGCGCCTCTGAAAAGGTAAAAAGAAGAAGACTCTTCCCAATGATAAGTAGGCAGTACAAGAACCCAAGGAAGGAGCACCCTGCTTTTGTTGCTCTAGCTTTTGTTAGATGCCTGATGTGCTCAGTCTTCATATGCCAGTGGTTGGATGAGAGCTTTTGTTCAGAGTTTAATGTTCTATGGAAGTTGGCTTGTCATTTTGAAAGTACTTTATCTTGTACTGGATCAATTGTTGATGTGAACTTCTTATATTTCTATAAATCTACTTCCTATTACATGAGGCTTGTGGTCTGCATGTTTGTTAATCTTTTTTCATCAGTTAATAATGTGTTCACAACATACTAGAAAATGGAGAAATCTGTGTTGGAATGTCAGAGGGTTAAATTCTGATAAGCACCAAAGAGCCCTCGGATCAAAAATTGAAGAAAGTCAATGTTCTATCATTTTCCTACAGGAAACAAAATGTGAAGTTATTGATCATAGATTAATAAGACATTGTTGCCCCAAAAGATTTGATAGCTTTGTGTATTCTCCTTCAGTTGGGGCTTCTGGGGGTATTCTTGTATTATGGAATTCTACAATTTTTGCTGGGAACTTAATTGAAATACAGAGATATGGGATTGTTGTTAACTTCACTTCTGTACACAATGGAGAAAATTGGAATTTGGTATCAGTTGATCTATGGGACTTGCCAGGGTGAGTTAAGAGATAGCTTTGTTCAGTGGTTGTATAACATTCATATTCCACCTGGCAGTAATTGGCTTCTCCTGGGGGATTTTAATTTCGTCAGATCAAGTGAGAATAGAAATAAACCAGGGGTGATATAAATGATATGTTTTTGTTCAATGAGATAATTGGCCATTTGGGGTTGCTTGAATTACCTCTTAAGGGGAGAAAATATACCTGGTCAAACATGCAAAATCAACCTGTGCTGGAGCAGTTGGACTGGTTTTTTACTAGCAGTGAATGGATTTCTGCATATCCTAATACTGTAGTGCTGCCCCTAGCAAATGCAGCATCAGATCATATCCCTTGTGTGGTGAATATTGATACAGTCATTCCTAAAGCTAGCATTTTTAGGTTTGAGAATTATTGGACTGACCAGCCAGGGTTTTTGGATTGTGTAAAAGCTGCTTGGAGTTCTAAGTCTAGCAAAGCTCACAGTTCTGTTGTTTTAGCTGACAAATTTAAATCTTTAAGATATGCTCTGAAGAAATGGCATACAATTTTATCCAAGTTAAAATCTAATATACAGAACTGCAATAAAGTGATTCTGCTGATGGATAGCCTGGAAGAGCAGAGACCTTTGTTTATCACTGAACTTAATTTCAGGCAGATAGTGAAGTTGCATTTGGATAATTTGTTGCTCATTGAGTGCAATTATTGGAGGAAGAGATGCACAATCAGATGGGTTAAGGTTGGAGATGATAATACCAAATTCTTTCATGCTATGGCCACACAGAGACATAGAAGGAATGCTATATCCATGCTGACGGCTGCAGATGGAAGGCAGGTGTCTGATCATGCAGAGATGGCTGATTTGTTGTGGTCCAGTTATAAGGAAAGAATGGGTATGTCTGAGGGTATTAGTATGCAATTTGATCTTGCTACTATTTTGGAAAAGTTCTTGGTTTGTAAGAAATTTCTATGCCTTTTTGCTAGAGGAAATGGAACTAGTAATTAAGCAAATGCCCCCAGATAAGGCACCTGGACCAGATGGTTTTAATGGTCATTTCTTGAAAAAATGTTGGCCCATAGTTAAGCAGCAATTTTTTGATCTGGCTGCAGAGTTTCATGAGGGTTCTTTGAATCTACAAAATATCAATGGGTCTTACATCACCTTGGTTCCAAAGGTGCATTCACCAGAGATAGTGAATGATTTCAGGCCCATTTCTTTGACAAATGTTTGCATCAAATTTCTTACAAAGTTGGTGGCCAATAGGTTCCAACAGAAAATTTTGAAGTGTATTCACAAAAACCAATATGGTTTCATAAAGTCTAGAACAATTCATGACTGTGTGGCCTGGACATTTGAGTATTTATATCAATGTCATATCTTCAAGAAGCCTATAATTATTCTTAAGCTTGATTTTGCTAAAGCTTTTGATACAATTGAGCATGAGGTGATTTTGCAAGTAATGAAGCATAAAGGCTTTGATGAGAAAACTATTGGATGGGTGAAAAGTATTCTTACATCTGGAACTTCTTCTGTTTAGCTGAATGGAGTGCCTGGTAAGCAGTTTTTCTGTAAGAGGGGAGTGAGGCAAGGGGATCCACTGTCACCTATTTTATATGTGATGGGTTCTGTTTTGTTGCAAGCAGTGGTTAATAATATGCTTCATGAGGGGCAAATTTCCCTGCCTATAGAGATTAATGATCCAGAGTTCCCAATTGTTCAGTATGCTGATGATACTCTATTAATATTGCCTGCTGACTTGACTCAGATTTTGGCTTTGAAGGATATGCTTCACAACTTCACTCTCTCTACTGGGTTGAAGATTAATTACCACAAATCTAGTATGGTGCATATCAATGTGCCAGGTGAGGAAATGAAAGTGTTAGCAGAAGCTTTTGGTTGTCAAATAGCATCTCCGCCTTTTACCTACTTAGGTTTGCCATTGGGAACAACAAAACCAAAGTTGAATGATCTTGCCCCTATTGTCACTCGTTTGGAAAGAAGATTGACTTTTGTATCCAGTTTCTTATCACAAGGAGCTAGGCTACAGTTGGTAGATTCAGCTTTATCATCCATGTCAACTTTCTTTCTGTGTTCCTTGGACTTACCACCTGGCATAACTAAGCAGTTGGATAGAATTTTAAGGCAATGTTTATGGAGAGATAATATTGACACTCCCAAACAATCTTTGGCTGCTTGGGATATGTTGTGCAAGCCAAAGTATAAGGGAGGAGTAGGCATCATAAATTTTCAGAAACAAAATGAAGCACTTTTGATGAAACATCTTGATAATTTTTTTAATCATGCTGATGTACCATGGGTGAATTTGATTTGGCAAGCCTATTATGAAGAATCAGTACCCCAGTCTGAGAAGTTGTGTGGTTCTTTTTGGTGGAAGGATATTTGCAAGCTTTTGGATAAGTTCAGGGCAATCTCTACTGTGTTGCCTAGTAGGGGAGATACCTTTCTCTTTTAGAGTGATAGTTGGATGTTTGATGGGTCAGCACAACCCATAGCGCAGAGGTTTCCAAGATTGCATTCATATGTAAAAGAGCCTAATTTAACAGCAAAACAAGTCTATGATTGCCCAGTTTTTGCAGATCTGTTTCACTTACCCCTGTCTGCTCAGGCCTATGAGGAGTTCCAAAAGGTTGTTCAGATCATGAGAGTTTCTCCTTTATCTGTGGCAGCTGATGTTTGGCAGTATAGTTGGGGTAAGTCCTATACTGCATCCAGATATTATCAGCATTTGTTTGCAGAAGTTACAGTCATGCCTGTTTTCCAATGGATTTGGAAGTCATCCTGTATAATGAAGCATAAGTTTTTTGCCTGGTTACTTCTCAATGATCGATTAAACACCAGAGATCTACTGCAGATAAGGCATTGGAAAGTGAATGAAGATACAAAGTGTGTGCTCTGCCCAGGGAGAAAATATGAAGATAGAATCCATCTGTTCTTTGAATGCAATTATAGTCAGAGGGTTTGGAATTTTCTACAAATTAATTGGGCATCTGGTCAGGAGGTGCAGGCGATTTTCTCTTCAGCTAAGCTAGATTTTGGGAAGCCTTTCTTTATGGAGGTAGTCATTTTAGCGTGTTGGAATATTTGGAAGCAAAGGAATGGACAAATTTTTCAAGGGGAAAGGCCTTCGTTTTTGGGATGGAAGAGGAGCTTTTTGCATGATGTATCCTTGCTTGAGCATAGGATAAAGAGAAAACATCTTAAATCGTTTGTAGCCTGGATAGGCAGCTTACAGTAGATCTATGAGTTTTTGTGTTAGTTTGTACAGGTAGGGTCTCCTTTTTCCTTTTTCCCCTTTCCCTTCTGTTTTTGTACATATGTGTTGAGGTTGGTAATAAATTGTTGTGGGGCTTTTTGCCTCACAGTCTTCCTTTTTTTAAAAAATAAATAAAACATTGTTGTTTTCTCCCTACTAGCAACAACACATCTACAATCTTAGAAGTTATTGTCACTCTCCCAGATTACTAGAGGCATGAATCTACTATCGAGCATAAATACCCCCTCTTGGAGTCACAAGCATCTACTTGGCCAGAGTATCTACTAGCAACAGAGAGCATGCAAGATCACAAATAACATATGACATGAATATATAATCGATCTCAACATAGTATATAATATTCATCGGATCCCAGCAAACACAACATGTAGGATTACATAAATATGATCTTGATCATGTAGGGCAGCTCACAAGATCTATACATGAAGCAAAAATTGGAGAAGACAACCATCTAGCTACTGCTATGGACCCATAGTCTAGGGATGAACTACTCACGCATCACTTCGGAGGCGGGCATGGTGATGTAGATGCCTCCGGCGATGATTTCCCCCTCCGGAAGGGTGACGGGAGGAGCTTCAGAACCCCCCGAGATGGGTTCTGCGATGGCGGCCGCGACGGAACTTTTCGTGGATGGAGACTCGGGTATCCAGGGTTTTCCCGAGATCGTCAATAAATAGGCGGAGGAGGCGAGGTCGATGGCCGCCTGGGGGCCCACACCACCCCTAGGCGCGGGCCACACCCAGGCCGCGCCATGTGGTGGTCTGGCCGCCCTGTGGCACCACTTTGTCCCCCCCTCCGGACTCTGTCTTCGTTTCGGTAAAATATTGACTTCGGCTTTTGTTTCGTCCAATTCCGATAATATTTCTGTACAACTTTTCTGAAATACAAAAACAGCAGAAGACATGGAACTGACACTGTGGCATCTTGTTAATAGGTTAGTGTCGGAAATCATGTAAAAGTGCATCAAAGTGTAAGCAAAACATATATGAATTTGCACTACTAGGAAAAAGGCAATCAGTGGCGCACCACTTATGCCCACCAATGGCGCACCAGTGGTGCGCCACTGCTATCACGCCACTGCTAACTTTTAGTTGTGGCGCACTAAGGGTGCGCCACTACTAGCCTGGTTAACAGTGGCGCACTGCCTGGTGCGCCATTACCATGTCCTGCGGTGCGCCACTGAAGCTCCAACGTGGTGCGCGACTGTTAGTCAGATGCAGTGCGCCACCACTGTCTAGACGAGGTGCACCACTGCTACTATTTTGGGTGCGCCACTGTTTCAGCGAGGTGGTGCGCCACTGCTGCGTGTGGACATGCGCCACTGCTGTCTGCAGGACGTGCGCCATTACTGAGTTGCCTGGTGCGCCACTGCTAGACTCGGAGGGGATCACAGAGCAGTGCGCCACTGGATCCAGAGCAGTGCGCCACTGCTACTTAGTGGCCGTGCGCCACTGATGGGGCACTAGTGTGCCACTGCTATAATTTCGATTTTTTTTTGTATCCTGGCAGGTATTTATACAGGTTGTATATCACAGTACAATAGCACAATACAGGATATATAACAGCATATAAACAACAGCACAGCTTATCCATACATAGTTCTTCACATTAGCCCCACATGATTCACAAGATTTCACATTAGAGAAGTTACGAGGTTACAATGCAAGTTACGGGGTTACAAAGTCACAAATGAGCTAGTGGTTACACAAGGTCGATCATCTAAACTACCATCACATAGAAGAGAGCTAGAGTCACTACTAGCACCGTCCCGATGAAAGTGGTCTTCATCCGGTTCCTCCTCCGTTCCGTCCTCTCTCCCGCCAGATAGCGTGCGTATCTGTCTTCGGCCTCCGCTCTAGTGGTGTACCCTTTGTAGCCGTTACCGCTAAAACGGTGAACTCTGTCTCCGACACTCCTCCCGGCCGTTGTAGACTCCGGGAACCTTGCCCTTGTACACGACATACCACGTCATATCTGCACATATATGAACAAGCCAAAGAAACATTAGTGCACGCTCATAGATGTTTGCAACGAATAAGAGCAAACTCAAAAACGATCCAAGTAGTATGAACTAAAAGGCATGCCTCATACATTGTTGGTCGAAACAAATATGAACATTCCGGGATGGCGTCGGCGAGGCCAGGTAGGATGCACAAGAGATTGATATTTGTGTCATCGCACCAGGCTCACTGGCGTCACCCCGGAGTGTACAGTTGTTATCACCAGATTTTGGCCAAATCAGGAGATGGGCCGTAAGGGAGATGGGCTTGGAAGATTACATGTGGAAGATCTCTGAAGCGGCCTTGCACGAAGAGTTTGGGCTAGATTGCCCGTGTATCTGTAATATAGTAGATCGCATCTTAGGTTAAAAGATAGAGTTTTACCCGTGCACGGTTAGGTGCACGCCTAAATTAGAAAGTCCCCTGGACTATAAATATGTATCTAGGGTTTATGAAATAAACAACAACCAACGTTCAACCACAAATCAATCTCGGCGCATCGCCAACTCCTTCGTCTCGAGGGTTTCTACCGGTAAGCATCATGCTGCCTAGATCGCATCTTGCGATCTAGGCAGCACAAGCTTATTTCGTTGTTCATGCGTTGCTCGTACTGAAGCCTTTTTTATGGCGAGCAACGTAGTTATCTTAGATGTGTTAGGGTTAGCATTGTTCTTCGTATCATATGCTGTCGTAGTGCAACCATTGCATATCTGGCCGCCCTTACACCTATCTTAGGTGTAGGGGCGGCACCCCGCTTGATCATTATTTAGTAGATCCGATCCGTTACGGTTGCTCCTTGTTCTTCAAGGATTAGTTTAATATCTGCAATAGTTAGGCCTTACAAAGGGTTGGAGGATCCAGCGGCACGTAGGGTGTCGGTTGCTGAGTCCTAGACGAGGATGTTCCGGGGATCAACCTCGTGTTGGTTTTTAGGCCTTGTCTAGGATCGGCTTACGATCACCGTGCGTGGCCGCGAGGCCCAATCGTGAGTAGGATGATCCGATTATGCGGTGAAAACCCTAAATCGTCGTAGATCGCTTTAGCTTTATCTTGATCAAGCAGGACCACCATATATTCGTGCACCTCGCACGAATCATGGGTGGATCGGCTCCTTGAGCCGATTCACGAGGATAACCTCGAGAGCCGATCGAGGCTCGTATTTAATGTTTACGTGTATGCCATGCAGGAAACTAAGCGAGGCATCTCCATCACCTTCCTGACCAGGTATAGGTCAGGTGGCACGCCCTGCACCAGCATCGGACGTGTGTACCAGAGGCTTTGCGGGCCGTCGCTCGGAGGGACCAGGGCCAGCCGCAGCCCTAAGTTGTTCCCGGCTCTCACTGTGTTGCCCGTCGCTGCCCGCCGGTGGGTTTTGATCGCAACACATTCTGGCACGCCCGGTGGGACAAGCTTCGACATCAACCACATCGCCATCTACATCTGAGATGGCGGACGGCACTCCAGTCACGTACGAGGATCTGACCGACGAGCTCAAGAAGAAATATGACGAGGTCAAAGCAATCCTCGAAGCCGACCTCATCGGCTCTTTTCACGAACCCGTTCACATGGCATCCGGTGGAAAGGGTTCTCGCCTGATGGTGCGCTCGATGGGATAGACCTCTCTGCCCCGTCAGAAGAACGCACCAGGTCCCTACGTCAGGAGATCAACTACATGGTGGCTCACTCGCTGCACCGCCACTCTGAGAACCTGGTGAACACTTTGGAGCGTGTCGCTCTCCGGGTGATCCAGGAGATCATGAGGCACCAGTACCCTCCGTCAGGACCAGCTCTCGGGACGCACCAAGGAGAGATGCCACTCCAGTCCCGCCCACCACTGCCATTTGCGTTGGCAGCACCAGAAGTGCCGAATTCACCGGCATTCATCGTCTACAAGATCGGTGGTGACCCTAGTGACTGCCAGTTCTTGCATGAGGCGCCTAAGGAGATCCCTCACGGGTACATGTGCACTTACGTGCCAGACTACGGTAACTGGGCGCTCACAAACCAGGCCGCTGCATTAGGGACTTCTGGGAAAACGGGAGGAACGTCAGCGACAGATCTCGAGAAGTAGACGTGGCTAGCTAAATATGCCACCCCGACGAACCTCTAGAGCACAGCTCCTGCAGTTGGCTCAGAGTTGGAAAAGCAAGCATGGCTGGCTAAGTACGCCACCCTGGCGAATCTTCAGAGTTCGACTCCTGCGGCCAGCACCGCGGACCAGATCAGTACGATCCTGAGGGACCAGTTCGGCATGGTGCCAAAAAGGAGGACACTCGGCTATTCCAAGCCGTACCCCGATGAATACGAGTTGGTCCCGCTACCACCCAAGTATCGGCTCCACGACTTCTCCAAGTTCGAGTGGATCGGATGGTTCCAGCTCCATCGAGCATGTGAGCCGATATTTGGCACAGCTAGGAACGGCCTCGGCGTCGGATCCACTACGCGTGAGGTTCTTTGCACGATCCCTCACGGGATCGGCTTTCGGGTGGTACACTTCGTTGCCACCGGACTCGATCCGGACTTGGAAGCGATTGGAAGAGCGGTTCCACATGGAGTTTCACTCGAAGCTTCCGAGTCCGGCCTTGCCGATCTAGCACGGATACGTCGAAGCGTGGAGAACCGTGGCGGAATACATCCGAGCGCTTCGGAAATCTAAGGAACCGATGCTATTCGGCTCGTGTGACTGAAAAAGAAGCAGTCGAGTTGGCAGTGGTGGGCCTTGCCTCGCAAATCAAGGATATGGCTTCCCAAGCAGACTACCCTTCACTGGCGCACATGGTTCAGAAATTGTCAGCATATGAACAGCGCCATCCAGACTTGTACCAGGACAAATTCAAGCGTGCAGTAGTCCTGGTCGAGGCAGATGAAGACGAAGGCTCGCGGGAGATCAAGAGGTAGCGATGGCTGAATGGACTCGGGGGGCAGCCCCGTGTCCCGCAAATGGGTTAAGCCACCAGGTCCGCCCGGAGGGTTTGATTTTGACGTGACCAAAGCCGAGCAAATCTTCGACCTCCTACTCAAGGAGAAGCAGTTGAAGATACCCGAAGGTCTCAAATTCCCCACGGTATAGGAGCTGAACGGAAAGCCATACTGCAAATTGCATAACTCGCTCTCCCATGCCACCAACGACTGCAGGGTGTGGCGTCAGCAGATCCAAATGGCGATAGAGCAAGGACGTCTGATTTTCAACCAGTACGCCATGAAGGTCGACACCCACCCCTTTCCCGCCGTTAACATGGTGGAGTGCACTTACCCTGAAGGTTGCCAGCCAGGATCCTCGTTCAGCATCAACACGGTAGGACTTGGACACCACGCTGGCAAGGATGGAGACGAGGGCAGCTGCTCTCGTAGCAAGGACACAGAGGAGGCCGCTCCACGCGATCGGCTCCGTCACGATGGCAAGCGTTACGTCACAGAGGGAGAAGTGAAGAACATAAGATATCAACGACCTCTCTCTGGTCACCTCCTCAACAAGTATGTGAGTCAGTATGACCAACGCCGACGATCCAGCGATGATGATGAAATAGATCGTCTGGCCAGAGAAGCCAGAAGACATCGTCGGCATGATCGCGATGAGGAGGAGTACGAGCGCCGTGCCAAGGAAAAGTCAAGGGAGCGAGACGACGAGGATAGGCACTGGGACTACCCCTTCTTCAGACACTGCTGGGATTCAGGAATGAGCCGATTGCCTACAATCGGCAATTGCCCAGAATGCAACCAGAAGAAGAGGGAGGCAGCCAACGTGTCCGTGTTCCAACGCTTAGGGCCTCTCCCGCCTCGAAGCAAACACGCTGAGTCCCCTCGGTTGGAAGATCTCGAGGATTTGGAAGACGAGGGAGAAGAAGAAGAAGACAGGTACCACCGGCCAAGGTGGTGCCCAGATGGACTCAGCCGTTCCTAAAAGCGTAGGGTTCAGCGACTGCGCGGCTTGGAGGAAGCCGAAAGGTTATATCTGCACACGCTAAGGAAGGCGCGGCCTGATCTGGCCGCGAAGATCCAGCGAACCCTAGATGAGGAGGGTCGACCACAAAAGATGGTGTGGCGCCCCAAGCAAAGGAAAGCCGATGATGAAACATCGGCTGGCACAAACATGGTGCTCATCCTTCCAACGGAGTTTAGTGCTCCAGGATTAAACGATGCACTCAAGGTGGACGACGGCGAGCGCATCGACATGACAAAGGATGAGGTTAGGCTGGTCTTATCCACCGGCCTGACCAAGTAGCAAGAGCAAAACGATGAGCAAACATGGCGAGGCCGATCCTTGGGATCGGCTCCAAAGATCTATGAAGGAACATTACAAAACCTTCATTAAGCGCTTCAATCAATATGGAGGCCGATTCCAGCAATCGGCCAAAATTTATCCTCACCACATGTTCTGCATCAATCTACTTGGCAGCGGTTTTACGTCGGTTGATGAGTTAAGAAGAATCAACATTGGTCTCACCAGAGCCGACGTTCAAATACAATGCCTTGGCTAAACTACAGAGCCGATATCTGCAGTTACCCGTCAGATTCGGCTCGGGGGGGCACCTAAACCAGATGAACACATGAACATGTGCAGGTGAACATGTGTGCAGTGAAATATTGGGGGCCGATTAGGAAAAATCGGCCAGTAAAAAAAAAATTTCATGACATACAGCCGATGCAAGGGCATCGACTTTAGAACTAAGAAGCGAAGCCGATGTGCAATCATCGACTCTAGTACAATTACACAAGACCTACCGGCTATGTGTTCAAGGCCCAGATTTTCGTCAAGATGGTTTTCAGTTCGGCTTCAAGGGCTTCTGTTTCCTTGAAGGGAATGTACAATGAGAGCAGCCTCGGCTGCAATGAGCCGACAACCCTTTGCGCCAGATAAGCCGTTGGTGTTTCATCTACAACATCGGCGTGCAGTGGAAGAAAGCTGATCAAGGGAGGCAAGTTTGGCTGACTCTTCATGGTGGCTGTCTTGGATTACCAGATTACCTGAGGTCAAAGCCTTTTTGTTTGACCTGTGCATCCTCGCCGGTATTCTCGCCTTGATTAAGGCTCGGGGGGCAACTAACCTGGTAGGTGCTCTGTTTTTGGGAGCCGATTGGAGTTGCATCGGCTGACCCTGCATCGTAACCTTCTCCGAAAGCGGTGAGTTGTTGCAAAAGAAGACTGCTAAAGCTACGGAGAGGAGCCGGAAGAAGGGAGCCGTTGTCTTTTACGGGGTTTGGACCGTCCTGTTGCGGCAAGAAAAGGAAAGAGACTGGATTCTCAAAATAGCCGATGAATAGTCATCGGCTATGGGATTGCGAAATATTATGGTCAGGTATCAAATCGCAGTTGGAATTTGAGAAGTGCTTGACTGACGGTCTAATCGATATCTGAGTCCGGCTTCGTGGGCGTCTAAGGAAAAAGAATCCGATACGTTGCTATCGGTCTTGGTGTGGCAAGCGGAAGGATTGAAATTGGATTAATTGAAAGATAAATTGGAAGAACAATTCTCATTAATTCAAAGGAGCGGCTTTACGAGGAAAGAGCCGATGGCTCTCAAAAGGGGGATACGGTGCCTAGTGCATCGCTACTGCTAGTCCTACTCTACTAGTTGTCGCTGTCCTCATCGTCGCCGTCGTCGATGCCGTCGGCGCTGCTCCCAGGAAGCTCCTCATCGCTGCTGCCCCAGCCCTCGGCTGGAGCTTCTTCTTCCTCATCATCATCATCATCCTCGCTGTCCGCCCAAGAGCGGAAGCGCTTTGTCGGCGGGTACCCGATGGAGGAGGAGGATTCATCCTCCTCCTTTTCCTCCTCGTCATCATCATCGTCTTCGCTGTCCGCCCAAGCGCGGAATCGCTTTGTCGGCAGAAGCTTAGCGGGGGAGGAGGGGCCTCCCTCCTCTTTTTCTTCTTCTTCCTCTACTTCTTCCCCCTTCCCGTCGGAGGAGGTGGGTTTCACCCAGGGATGGAGGTCGTCTTCACTTTCGCTTATCAGCTCCCCTTCGATGAGGAACTTGAGGTCGTCTTCCCCATCGGTCAGAGGCAGGTCGCCCTCTGGCACATGATCGGAGTTCCACTCCGGCTCGCTCGAGGAAAAGGATTGGAGGGAGAGGCCGGAGGAGACAGAGGAAGAGGAAGACATTGCTACAGGGGAAGAGGGTTTTTTGGTGCCGATAGCTAGAACAGAGGAAGAAGATGAAGTGGGCTAACCAATCGGCACGGTTAAATAATAAGGAGCCTAGTGGAGATTTAATGTCATTGCAGTTTCCGAGGAGGTGATGCTAAAGCTGTCGAATTTTGCAGAGAAGCTGAGAAGACAGGGCATCATGATGAAGGATACTGCAACGGTTCTGCTCTGCCACGACATGACCCTTCGAAGGAAAAACAGAGTGGTTTTGAAATTATCATTACCAAAACCAGGGGGCATGTGTTATCACCAGATTTTGGCCAAATCAGGAGATGGGCCGTAAGGGAGATGGGCTTGGAAGATTACATGTGGAAGATCTGCGAAGCGGCCTTGCACGAAGAGTTTGGGCTAGATTGCCGTGTATACGTAATATAGTAGATCGCATCTTAGGTTAAAAGATAGAGTTTTACCCGTGCACGGTTAGGTGCACGCCTAAATTAGAAAGTCCCTGGACTATAAATATGTATCTAGGGTTTATGAAATAAACAACAACCAACGTTCAACCACAAATCAATCTCGGCGCATCGCCAACTCCTTCGTCTCGAGGGTTTCTACCGGTAAGCATCATGATGCCTAGATCGCATCTTGCGATCTAGGCAGCACAAGCTTATTTCGTTGTTCATGCGTTGCTCGTACTGAAGCCTTTTTGATGGCGAGCAACGTAGTTATCTTAGATGTGTTAGGGTTAGCATTGTTCTTCGTATCATATGCTTGTCGTAGTGCAACCCTTGCATATCTGGCCGCCCTTACACCTATCTTAGGTGTAGGGGCGGCACCCGCTTGATCATTATTTAGTAGATCCGATCCGTTACGGTTGCTCCTTGTTCTTCAAGGATTAGTTTAATATCTGCAATAGTTAGGCCTTACAAAGGGTTGGAGGATCCAGCGGCACGTAGGGTGTCGGTTGCTAGTCCTAGACAGGATGTTCCGGGGATCAACCTCGTGTTGGTTTTTAGGCCTTGTCTAGGATCGGCTTACGATCACCGTGCGTGGCCGCGAGGCCCAATCGTGAGTAGGATGATCCGATTATGCGGTGAAAACCCTAAATCGTCGTAGATCGCTTTAGCTTTATCTTGATCAAGCAGGACCACCATATATTCGTGCACCTCGCACGAATCATGGGTGGATCGGCTCCTTGAGCCGATTCACAGGATAACCTGAGAGCCGATCGAGGCTCGTATTTAATGTTTATGTGTATGCCATGCAGGAAACTAAGCGAGGCATCTCCATCACCTTCCTGACCAGGTATAGGTCAGGTGGCACGCCCTTGCACCAGCATCGGACGTGTGTACCAGAGGCTTTGCGGGCCGTCGCTCGGAGGGACCAGGGCCAGCCGCAGCCCTAAGTTGTTCCCGGCTCTACTGTGTTGCCCGTCGCTGCCCGCCGGTGGGTTTTGACCGCAACAACAGTTGACCGAACATTCTAATCATCGGCATTCTGAAAAACCAAAGCAAATGGAATGACGAGGGCCTCATACATTGTTGGTCGAAACAAATATGAACATTCCAGGATGGCGTCAGCGAGGCCAGGTAGGATGCACAAGAGATTTATATTTGTGCCATCACACCAGGCTCACTGGCGTCACCCCGGAGTGTACAGTTGACCGAACATTCTAATCATCGACACTAAAATGGAAGAAAGGCCAATGCAATTAAGAAGTGCCAACTCAAATAAGAGACAAGTAGCTAGTATGAACTAAATGGAATGCCTCATATTTTGTTGGTCGAAACAAATATTAACATTTAGAGAAGGGGTAAGTGAAACCAAGTAGGATGCACAAGAGATTGATATTTGTGTCATCGCACCAGGTTCACTGGCCCCTCCTCCAAGTGTATAGCTGACCAAACATTCTAATCATTGGCATTCTGAAAAACCAAAGCAAATGGAATGACGAGGGCCTCATACATTGTTGGTAGAAACAAATATGAACATTCCGGGATGGCGTCAGTGAGGCCAGGTAGGATGCTACAAGAGATTGATATTTGTGTCATCGCACCAGGCTCACTGGCGTCACCCCAGAGTGTACAGCTGACCGAACATTCTAATCATCGGCATTCTGAAAAGCCAAAGCAAATGGAATGACGAGGGCCTCATACATTGTTGGTCGAAACAAATATGAACATTCCGGGATGGCGTCAGTGAGGCCAGGTAGGATGCAGAAGAGATTGATATTTGTGCCATCACACCAGGCTCACTGGCGTCACCCCGGAGTGTACAGTTGACCGAACATTCTAATCATCGGCACTAAAATGGAAGAAAGAGCCAAGTGGTATCAACTAAATAGCATATGCAAAACAAAAAAAATGAAACAAACATAGCCGTACTAGTAATTAATAGCATCGATTACATATAAGTTCAACAACCGTCGAAACTAATTAAACAGACATGCAAGTAAAGTGCTGGATAAAGTTTATTACAACACAAGCTCGTCTTTAGTTCACAACTACATATTTAGGCTCGCACATTAAGACTCGGCTAAAGGGACGACGGAGCGTGGATAAAACCGCCGCCTTTCTTCAAGCACATCCATGAGCGGTAGTCGTCACCCTGCATTTGGAGCATTGTGTCTATGTCACTGTTTGACGGCTGATAGCCGGCATAGAACTTCCCCGCGCTTCTAATGACATCTTGAAAGATGATTTCACAAAACTCTACTTGGTTGCGAAAGAACTCTTGCTTGATGCCGTCGTCCCGGATCCGCGACAAGCCGTTGCCCCATTCTCTCAGATGCTCAGGCAGCGTAAGCTGTTGCTGGTCCCATATGAACGCCTCCATGTGGTGTAGGGCGTAGTAGGCATCCTTCTTACTAGAAGGCGTCTTCTTGACGCAGGGGAAATTTGTTATGTGCTTGAACACGTGCTTCCCGTACCTACGATTTGGCCTCTCCATGATGCCTTTAGCTTTGACGTAGCCATTGAGAGCATCATCAAGTACAGCCTTGACATTCGTGTAGTCCGTGCTTTACTTACTCTCCGCATCAAAGTATGTGGCCATGGAATATTTCGGGGTTATGGAGATGAGTGTGCAGGTATTGTCTCTGCGTATAGAACACATAATGTTTAAGAACAGGATGATAGAAATCTAAAAAAATCATGTGTTAAGACCGGTGACGGGATGACTTACTGGGGAAATACAGGCAGGAGGAGGTTGTACTTCTTCTGGTTCGCTAGAAAGAAGCCTTTGAGGTACTCAGACGCCACTTTCCGGTCACCGGCGCTGGCCAAGTAGATGACACGCATGTAGAAGGGGTCGGCTATCGCGATGCCCGGGGTCTTGTCTCTAATGATCCGCATCGCCTTACTGATCGAGTATAGGCGAACGAAGGTGTAGTGCAGCGGATAACTATTCAACATGGCGAAGATGTCACCATACCGCAAGAAGATCTTCTGGGCGAAGCCGCTATCGACAAAGCCATGGCCCGAGGTCACCTTGGCCACATACACCGGGTATCCATTATCTTTCTCCTTGAGACGCCGCTCCTCCATATGCCAAACACCGTCCACCAGAGATAGCATAGGACCGGGTGCAGCATCGTATAATCTTTTAATTAGCATCGGCTGACCCGACACATGCACCCTCGACTCGATATCCTTGGGCACTGGTGCCGGCTGGCTGGCAGACTTGTCGTCCTTCTTCTTTCTTTTCCGTCCCTTCGGCTTCGTATGTATTGGGACTGCATTCTCCTCTTCGCAAGCCTTCTTCAGTGTGTTAGGACTGATAACACTTCTCACCTCGGCTATCGGCTGAGTCTCGGTGAAGTCGGCAGCTGGAGGCGTCTCCTGAGAACAGAATAGGCGCCTCTTGTTGCAATAGGTTTTCCCCTCAGCGGCAGCTTGAGAGGGTTGGCCAATGAGATCATAGTCCATCACAAAATTGAAGTTGCAGTCAAGGTTGGCAAACGTACTGTCCTCGTCCGGACCATCCTGAGGATCTTGTGCCATATGCATGTGCTCGTCGGCAGATGGCGGCACCGTTGTGGTGGTCTTGCCATGGCTTGGCGCCGGCATGGCTTGGGGTGGTGTCTGTGGGGTGGTGTCCCTCGCCCCCAAACGAATCTGGCTCTTTGGCCAAACCATGGACCAATTGAAGCATTGGTGGAGGGTAAGGACCTAATCTAAGTCGGCACCATGGGGTTGAAAGGGAGGTACCACGTCGTTGTAGCCACTAAGCACCCGAACCAGTTGAATCCTATACACGTCGGGTGCCATGGGTACACCGTGTAACTGGCGGTTGCTCGGTTGAACGATTTTGGCCTTGGCAACATCGATCAACTCGCCGTTCACAAAATGCAGGAGAGTGCATGGGACGTCAGCGGTGGCACCCTGTGGAAAACATGTAGGGCGTTAGGGATGGCTGGCTAGTCAAAGGAAAGGATATGGAAGTCATCGGAGACGAGGGTTGGTTACCGTGATGGCGTCCAGCTCGGCTAAGGTCGAGGCACCGCCGGCGGCGGGCGTGCCACTGATGGAGTGGCCGCTTGTTGGCGCGGTGCCGGGCGGCGTATTATCCGCAGCGACGGGTGCATTGAGCTGAAGTAATGGCGCCGCGGGAGACACCAAGGTTAGCGCCGCGGGAGCCACAAAGGTTGGCGCCGCCGGAGCCACCAATGTTGGCACCGCCGGAGCCACCAATGTTGTCACCGCCGGAGCCACCAAGGTTTGCGCCGCCGAAGACACCATTGTTGCCGCCTGCGGACTCACCGATGGCTCCACGTTGTGTGAGTTGCTGCTCGTGAAACTGGGAACCGGGGGAGGCCCCTTTTTTCCTCCCCTATACGACGCGTCCAGACCGGCAACCAAGGTAGGGATGATAGAGCTAAGCGTGTTGCCCACTTGGTCCTCCACTTGCTGCCGTTGCGTCCTCTGTTGGGTCTCCACGATATGTTGCACTTGTTGTTGCACTTGCTCCTCGACCAATGTCGGGATCTGCGCAACTTGTGCCTTGAGATGTGCGACCTCTTTCTCATCGATGGTGGCCTTTTTCTCCTTTTTCCCCGACTTGTAGTAATCCGACCATTTCATAGAGCATCCTTCGCCGACCACACGACCAGCCGACATCGGCTTACTCAATGGATCCCTCTTCTTGTGGGCATTCAATGCCCTATTTAAAGGGTTGTCCCAAGGGGCACACTGCGAGGAGCTCGTGGATCCAAAATAGCACAATACACCAAAATAAAACGCATAAATAATTATAATTATGTAGAATATTTAAAATACTATAGAATCTAGAAAATATCCAAAAATATAAATTATATGTCTATTTTGATCGGTACAATATGTAGATTAACAATATGACATCCATTATTCATACAAGAAAATGATACATAATTATCTTTTCACAATCTTCTTGCCCTTCTTTCTCGCGGTTGAATAATTTAGCCCCGGAACTCCTAGACTTCTTCTCTTGAATGGACGGCCTTTAGGTAGGGTGGTCCTCGCTTCTTCTTGTTGTGTATGGTTCTTCATCATCGTCGTCATCATCTTCCATCTTCGGATCGCCGTACTGGTCAAAGTCTAGCTCGTTGGCGGCTCCATCCATTCCGATGATGCTTCTTTTGCCTCTCCTCACGACAACACGGCTGGGCTTTTGCAGGTCGGTAATGAAGAAGCATTGGTCCACTTGGGAAGCTGATGCGTGTGGTTGGCACGTCCCTTGGGAACCCCAAGAGGAAGGTGTGATGCGCACAGCGGCAAGTTTCCCTCAGTAAGAAACCAATGTTTAATCGGACCAGTAGGAGTCAAGAAGCACGTTGAAGGTTGATGGCGGCGGGATGTAGTGCGGCGCAACACCAGGGATTCCGGCGCCAACGTGGAACCTGCACAACACAACCAAAGTACTTTGCCCCAACGAAACGAGTGAGGTTGTCAATCTCACCGGCTTGCTGTAACAAAGGATTAACCGTATTGTGTGGAAGATGATTGTTTGCAGAAAACAATAAAACAAGTATTGCGATAGATTGTATTTCGAGTAAAGAGAATTGGACCGGGGTCCACAGTTCACTAGAGGTGTCTCTCCCATAAGACAAATATCATGTTGGGTGAACAAATTACAGCTTGGGCAATTGACAAATAGAGAGGGCATGACCATGCACATACATATCATGATGAGTATAGTGAGATTTAATTGGGCATTACGACAAAGTACATAGACCGCCATCCAACCGCATCTATGCCTAAAAAGTCCACCTTCGAGGTTATCATCCGAACCCCTCCAGTATTAAGTTGCAAAGCAACGAGACAATTGCATTAAGTATGGTGCGTAATGTAATCAACAACTACATCCTTAGACATAGCATCAATGTTTTATCCCTAGTGGCAACAGCACAACACAACCTTAGAACTTTCTGTCATTGTCCCAGGTGTCAATGCAGGCATGAACCCACTATCGAGCATAAATACTCCCTCTTGGAGTTACAAGCATCTACTTGGCCAGAGCATCTACTAGTAACGGAAAGCATGCAAGATCATAAACAACACGTAGATATAACTTTGATAATCAACATAACAAGTATTCTCTATTCATCGGATCCCAACAAACGCAACATATAGAATTACGGATAGATGATCTTGATCATGTTAGGCAGCTCACAAGATCCGACAATGATAGCACAATGGGGAGAAGACAACCATCTAGCTACTGCTATGGACCCATAGTCCGAGGGTAGACTACTCACACATCACACCGGAGGCGACCATGGCGGTGTAGAGTCCTCCGGGAGATGATTCCCCTCTCCGGCAGGGTGCCGGAGGCGATCTCCTGGATCCCCCGAGATGGGATCGGCGTTGGCGGCGTCTCTGGAAGGTTTTCCGTATCGTGGCTCTCGGTACTGGGGGTTTCGTCACGGAGGCTTTAAGTAGGCGGAAGGGCAAGTCAAGAGGCGGCACGGGGGGCCCAGACCATAGGCCGGCGCGGCCAGGGGTGGGGCCGCGCCGCCCTAGGGTTTGGCCACCCCGTGGCCCCTCTTCGTTTCGTCTTCGGACTTCTGGAAGCTTCGTGGAAAAATAGGCCCCTGGGCTTTGATTTCGTCCAATTCCGAGAATATTTCGTTACTAGGATTTCTGAAACCAAAAACAGCGAAAAACAGCAACGGCACTTCGACATCTTGTTAATAGGTTAGTTCCAGAAAATGCACGAATATGACATAAAGTGTGCATAAAACATGTAGATAACATCAATAATGTGGCATGGAACATAAGAAATTATCGATACGTCGGAGACGTATCAGAAGCTAGTACCCATGGCTCATATTTCGCGGTGACCTTTGCGCCCGCTGTCTTGGATTTGGCTTCGGGTATAACCATGGTGGTGAAATGTCGGTCTTCTTTTACGACGTTCTTGGCCCACCTGACACGGAACATCGGCACATTCTCTCCGGCGTAGCTCAGCTCCCGGATCTCCTCGATCTTTCCGTAGTATCTCCGCTTGATGTCACCGGTGTAGGACTCCATCGTTACCTCGGAGTTCGATAATCGCTCTTCATGTCCTTTTCCTTGGTGTAGAATGTGTAGTCGTTGATATCGTACGCCCGAAATGTCATCGAGGTTCGGTTCGGCGCCCTGTGACAAGGCGAAGATGAGTTTTTCTTCCGCGAAGAATCCTCGTCTATAGGGTACGTCGGCATCTTGTCCTTGAACCACCGCGTGAAGGTTGAGTTGTGCTCTTTGATTATATCTCTGTCCGTCCTCTGTTGGCCCTGATCATTGTACGTCGTGGCGATGAAGGTTTTGTGCTCTACCACCCAAGGATCGACCATGTCTATGTGTTGTAGCGCGACTAGGTTTGCTCTTTCAAAGTCGGCGATTCGACCCTTGAAGTCGACATGCATTTCGCGGCTACCCTCGCGGTGACCCCATCTAGTGAGCTTCCCGAGGTGCTCGTTTATGGGCGGACCGACGGGATTCTCGATTTCTAGATAACTCGTGCGAAAGGAGATGCACTCTTCGGTCAGAAAGCCCTTGGCTATGCTTCCGTCCGGACGTGCCTCGTTGCGAACGTACCCTTTGATGACACCATTCATCCTTTCGAACGACATCATGTTGTGCAGGAACGTCGGCCCCAGTTGGATGATATCCTCCACGATATGTACCAGCAGATGCACCATAACGTCGAAGAATGCGGGCGGGAAGTACATCTCAAGCTCGCACAGTATCACCACGATCTCTTCCTGTAGCCTTCTAAGTTGCCTCACGCCAACAGACTTCCGAGAGATCACATCGAAAAAGTTGCATTGGCCAAAAAGCGTTTCACGGACGTGCGCGTCCATGATCCCACGGATTGCCATCGGAAGTATCTACGTCATCAGCACGTGACAGTCCTGAGACTTCATCCCGCTGATCCTCTGCTTCGCTTTGTCTAGGTACCTGCTTATCTTCCCCGCGTAACCGTAAGGAAGTTTTACTCCTCGGAGACAGTCGAAAAACTGCTCGATCTCCTTCTGACTTAGAGTGAAGCACGCGGGGGGCAATAATATTCGATCTTTTTGGCCTTTTTGCCCTTGCGACGACTTTGCGTGTCCTCTGCCTCATCATCGTCATCGTCATCATCATCATCATCATCATCATCATCATCATCATCATCATCATCATCATCATTAGGGCGTCCCGCGTGAAGCTCCTCCCTGATCCCAATTGATTGCAAGTCGTACCTTGCTTTCGGCCCATCTTTGGTCTTCTCTGGCATGTTGAGGAGGGTACCAAGCAGACTATTGCACACGTTCTTTGTGATGTGCATGACATCAAGGCTGTGAGGCACACGGGGGATCTTCCAGTACGGCAAGTACCAGAAAACATACCTCGTCTTCCATACCTTAAGCAGCGGCTCCAGCGCCTTTCGCTTCTTTCCCGGCGGTGGGCACTCTTTCCGATTTTTCAATAGCTCGTCTATTTGCTCGCCGCTTCTCGCACGTGTCCGTCTTCGTGGTTCGTCTTGACCATCGAACAGATTCTTGCGTTTCCTCCATGGGTCGTCCTCACGAAGCCACCTTCGATGTCCCATGAACACCGTTTTCGGGGACCCGTGATCTCTATCTAGCTGGCGGTACATTGTGTCGTCCATGCACCTGACGCATGCATTGAATCCGTGGATCACCTGCCCCGCAACATATCCGTAACCGAGAAAGTCGTGCACCGTCGTGAGCAGTGCGGCTCTCATAGGGAAATATTCTTCTGCGGCGGCGTCCCACGTATTTGGCAGGCGTGTCCCATAGCGTGGCTAGCTCCTCTTTCAGAAGCCCCATATACAGATTGATGTTGTTCCCTGGTTGTTTCGGCCCTTCAATTAGCATACTCATTTGAATGTACTTCCTCTTCATGCACAACTAGGGGGGAGGTTGTACATCCACACAAACACGGGCCATGTGCTATGCGTGCTGCTCTGGCTGCCAAACGGATTGACTCCATCGGTGCTCGCGCCCAGCCTTATGTTCCTAGGATCGTCCCCAAATTCTGGGTACTCGAGGTTCAACGCATTCCACTGGCTAGCATCCGAAGGGTGTCTCAACATCCTGTCCTTTTTCTTTTTGTCCGGATCATTTGCGTCATCTTCTCCCTTCCTCATCTCCGCGTGCCAGCGCATTAGCTTTGCTTGCTTAGGATCCGCGAAATACCGCTGTAGACGAGGAGTGATCGGAAAGTACCACACCACCTTCCGAGGAGCATTCTTCCCCTTCTTGTACCGACTGACGCCGCACTCCGGACATATGGTAGACTCCGCGTGCTCGTTCCGATAAATGATGCAATCGTTCAAGCACACATGATATTTCACATGCGGTAAATCCAGAGGACACACGATTTTCTTGGCCTCCTTGATACTAGTCGGACACGTGTTACCTTTGGGAAGACATTCGTGCCAGAATGACATGTTGTCGTTGAAGGATGTGTCCGTCATTTTGTGCTTTACCTTCATCTCCAGAGCCATGAGCGTTACTTTCAGGCGGGTATCCTCCGGCCTGCATCCTTCATACAATGGAGTAACCGCGTCTACCTCCAGTTGATCCATCTTGGCTTTCTCTCGGGCGGCAGCTCTTGCGTTGCGTGGTCTGCTTGAGAAGCAGCTCTTGAAGATAAGGGTCCTGCACCCAGTCCATCAACGATGGTCCATCGTCTTCATCTTCATGATCGTCATGATGACCTCCATCTTGATCTTCCTCATCATCAGGTCCAGGATCTCCTACATTGTGATCATGATCATCTCCGGGATCTTCTACATGGTGCTCACCTCCTTCCTTATTTCTTGTTGAAATCCCATGGACAAATTCATAATCATCTTCGTCGCCTTCCCACCGATAGCCATCCATGAAACCACGCATGAGATGGTGGTCCCGCACCATATCGGCTTTAGGGTCCATAAGGCTCGTCAGCTTGCATCTTCGACATGGACATCTTATCTCCTTTTGGTTATTTTTAATCATCTCGGCCGTCGCGGCTTTCAAAAACCTAGCCACAACGCCTTCGCTCATCATGCGGACCATGGTCGCCTGCGGGTATAGAGAAAATGGATATCTTAGTATACCAAAAGAAAATTTTGGCATGACCTTCCCTAAAAATAGGACATATGTATATGCGTAGTATGTCCATTATTCACCGAAACGTAAATGAATCAACGTTCCGGCAAAATATTGGCAACTCCATCGCATTTCTAATCCCTGCAAACAAAAACATGCAACACATGTGTGGAGACTTCGCATATACAACACATGCATGTGGAGGCTTCGCATACAACACACATATGCACTTCGCGCATGCACAACACATGCGGAGCTTTCGCATAACATATATGCACACACACGTACGTGTGCAAGACGATCATAACCGGTCACACACAAAGCATAAAACCAACAAAGTTACCGATACGGCGAGACCGAGAGTGTTGGATGAGGAAAAAAGTTGAGATTGAGTACGTATTGAGCTATAGAAAGTTTCACCCTTACTTACCTACGAAGAAAATTAAGTTTACCACTTAATTTGGGTGATGAAGAGGTCAAAATGAGGTGGGGAGGAGGAGCAACACGACCAGATCCAGATTTGGTGGGAGGTGGTGGTGGAAGAGTGTTTGGGAAAAGTGGGCGGCACATGTGAGTGGAGGGGGAAAAGCAGGAAATGGTCCCAGGTTAGCAGTGGCGCACCACGTAGCCGTGCGCCACTGCTAAGGTCACATAGCAATGGCGCACTGCTTCGTGGTGCGCCACTGCTCACCTGGTACCACCACCATCACCTCATGCCCAACTTAGTAGTGGCGCACCTTCAGAGTGGTGCGCCATAGCTAGTAGTGGCGCACCACAGCAGTGCGCCATTGGTAAGGCTCCCATCTGTAAAGTGTCCCTGACCACCTCCTAGCAGTGGCGCACCACTATGCAGTGCGCCATAGGCAATCAAGATAGCAGTGGCGCACCTCAGGGCAGTGCGCCACTACTAGGTTGGGTAAGGAACCTGGGCTCAGGCTCCACTTTAGTAATGGCGCACGATAGAAGAGGTGCGCCACTACTACATTTTTAACAGTGGCCCACCACTTTCTGGTGCGCCACTGCTAAGTAGTAGTGGCGCACTACCTTCCTGGTGCGCCACTAGCACCCATCTTATGGCTAGGCCTTTTCCTAGTATTGTTGTGTAAACAAGTGACATTGCTTGGTCCCGTTGATGCTTTTGAAGAAGCGGTTGATGGCACCAGTTGCTTCATGCGACTTTGGATGGTCGGTTGCTTGGATGTTGTTGAGTAAAAGCAAGGTGTCGAGGGTACTCCTCGTCAATGCCCTCCGATAGGGGCTTAGAGTTGATGGAATCCTGCAAGCTGACACGAGACATCGGTTCACAGACAAGCGGGGAGAGCAATTTACCCAGATTCGGGGCCCTCGATGAGGTAAAACCCTTACGTCCTGCCTGTCTGTTCTTGATTATGATGATAATGGGTTACAATGGGGTGCCGAATAGTTCGGCTGAGATCTCGTCGAGATGGCTAATCGCTAAGGTGACCTAGCTCTAAGCGTTTGCTTGCTAAGATTGCTAAGATTGATCGTGTCCCTCGGCAGCCCCTCTCCTGGCCTTTATATAGGAGGCAAGGTCTCAAGAGGTCTAACCGAATACGACTAGGTTTACAGTAGTTTTAGATCCGATCTTTCCTTGTTCGACTGCTTCCTTGTCTTGCCCGTCAAGGAACCTTCTGGTGCACCATCCTAGTGGCCCGCCTTGCTTCCGAGTGTCTTCATGGGCCTCCAATTAGATGGTACAGGATAGGGCAACATCGGTTACCCGAAGGGTAGTGCCCACGTCAGTAGCCCCCGAGTGTCTAGCCGAAGATAGTTCGGGTAGAGACTAAAACATGTCTCCTCCTGATGTTCTTCTCCTTCATTGTCCTTGTTCATCTTGAATCTGCTTCACCTTCTTCTATCGGGTGCGCGCCAGCGCTCCCGATGGGAGTAGCCCCCGAGTCTAGGTACGGATGCTTGCAACCCGTGCGTAGACTCAAGTTGTACCACTCGAATATTTCGTTCTGCCAAAGTTTTTTCTACAAATCTTCATAGGTCATCCGATATATTTTCTTTATGCAAGGGATAATGAGTAACGTGCCCAACTTTTGTTGGTTAACTGCCGATGGCAAAACAACGTTACCCTACACAGAATCAAGTCCCCGGGCATGATCCTGGAGTGCAAAAAACTTCTATCAGGTGCGCGTCACGCGCTCCCGATGGGAGTAGCCCCCGAGTCTGGGTGCGAGTGCTTGTAACCGAGTGCAGACTCGAGCTACTCAAACAATTTTTCTTCAATCCCTTCTTCCTTCGACTGCTCATTCTGTCGGGTGCGTATCATGCACTCCCGATGGGAGTAGCCCCCGAGTCTGGGCGCGGGTGTTTGCAGCCGGGTGCAGACTTAATTTGAGCAATTATCTCTTCCTCCAAAACATTTTTCCTTCGAGTCTTCATTTTATCGGGTGCGCGTCAGCGCTCCCGATGGGAGTAGCCCCCGAGTCTAGGTACGGATGTCTGCAGCAGTGCGTAGACTCAAGTCCTTCATCCGATAACTTTTCATTTTTCCTTCGAATGCTTCTAGTTTTTTTTTATGACGTCACTGATGACGCTATACTGAGACCTTGATTCTGACTGACAGGACGTATCCGGCTGGGCCTATTCTTTCTTTGTCTGGCCCTTTTCGCACAGTCACCAAGGCGTCTCCTCGATTTCTGCAATCTTTAATTGAAAAGATCCATTAAAGGAACCGGTAGCAACGTCACGTGCCTACACATCTCTTAACTTCTCCTCAAAATCTCCAAAGGGCGAGAAATCCCTAATCTTCTCCACGTTTTTCGTAGCATCTTCTCATTCTTCCCCTTCTTCCTTCCTTTGCCATTGCTGCACCGCCACCACTGCTTTTCCAATCTTCATCAGATCTCACAATGGTGAAGAAGAAGAATCCTGCCGCCGCCAGTTCCACCAGCGGAGGCGCCGCCGCCAAGTCCTCCTCTTCTCTTCCGAAGGGGAGCGCTTCGAACGCTCCTCCCCCAGCTCCGACGCCGCCAGCGCCGTTGAGTTCAATGGTCAAGCCCGGAGATTGGGTAGCATCAACCGTCACCAAGCGTGACGAGAAGAGATCCCGAAGCCTGGGATTAATATCTTCTGACGAGGGAAACGTGATCTTTCCAGGTGCGATTTCTCGGCCTGATCCCCCTGCTGGCTTTACCGTGATGTTCTTATCTTTCCTATATCGAGGCCTTTCGCTTCCCACTCATGAATTCCTCCTCCATCTCTTGCGAATGTACGAAATTCAACTATGGCAACTTACCCCCAACTCAATCCTCCACGTTGCTGTGTTCATCACCCTTTGCGAGGCGTTTCTGGGTATCGAACCTCATTTCGGGCTGTGGAAAAAGATCTTCTATGTGAAGAGATACAGCAGCAGTAATGGATACTTTGTCACCGGAGGAGTGGGGTTTGTAGCCCGCTCGGAGATCAATTACTTCAATTTCCCAATGAGAGAATCCGTGCAAGGGTGGAGGCTGAAATGGTTTTACATCAAGGACTCCCTGTCACCCGAATCCCAGCTTCCTTGCTTTGCCGATGTCTCCGAAGCCAAGCCCAAGAATTCCTGGAAGAATATCCTCTCACCCGACGAAAGAGTAACAGCCGAAGAACTATTTTCCAAATTCCTTCGAATCAAAGAGGCCGACGGCCAAACTATGATCGGCACAGAGGTGGCAGCGGTATTCTTGAAACGCCGAGTCCAACCAGTCATGGCCAGAGTTCACCCGATGTGGTTGTACTCAGGTCCAAAGGACGAGACCAGGATTAATGCTGCTGTCGTGGTATCGTCACGGCATATGCCATAGGGTGGCTAATCGAAGTGGTTCCTGAGGGATCTCACGGCGGTATCCGGATGCGGGTATGGGGACGAGCGACACGGCGACGTACCCAGGTTCGAGGCCCTCCGATGGAGGTAAAACCTCTACTCCTGCTAGAGTGTATATGATGATCACACAGTACAATGGTGCTCCTAGAGCTGTGTCCGGCTGCTCCTGGGAGGCTAAGGGAGACGATGGTCTCTCTCACAGGGCGGCGCTAAGGGTGGAATGAAGTGAGAAATGATCGATCCCCTGCACGAGAGGGGGTGGTGCGGCTTATATAGGCGCCGGCACTTTACATATAAGACCCTATAGTCTACTGGCCGGCTTGGCCGGCTCCGGCTTCCGCTCCTTCCCGAGGCGGTGACGTCAGGAGCCGTTGAGGCGTCGTGGCCTGTACCATCCGGCTGCCAAGGTCAGCGGTATGGAGAGGAGGTGTCTCTGTCGCCGTCAGCCACTGTAGCCTGTACGGCTCGACGTAGACCATGATGGCCTGTCCGGCGCGTGGCACTATTGCTCCACAGTGCCCCGCGCTTTACGGAAGATGAAGTCAGCGTGGACTTTGGGAACCCGGATCACCAACCCGGTTCCTTCCAGTGCAAGACTCGCCAGCCTCGAGTCGGTCTGAGGTACAGACCCCCAGTCGGATATGGCTTGTAGAAGCCGGCCCAGCTACAGCATTGGCGGCCGTAGCCAGGCCGACTAGGACCTGGAGCCAGCCGGCTTCCGGACCAGCCGGCCACGGCGCCGCCCGGCTGCTCCTCAGCCGGCCTTTGCCGCGAGCCGGCCAGTGGCCAGCCGGGTGCTCCGCATCCATTGCCCTACCCGGGGTCTTCCCCCCGACATTAGCCCCCGAAGCTGGCAAGGTCCTGCGTTTAGAAGGACCTAGGCAGGTTTTCCTGGCTTCCCGAATATATTTGACGGCACTTGGAGGGGCCGACTGAGAATTTCCGTTCAGCCGGCTGCTCCCTCATCCGGCTCGTTCCTGCCGGCTGCTTCTAGCCGGCCACTTTTTACACTTATACAGCTTTTGCTTTCTCGCAAGTTTTGGCGGCGTCTCCGCCTTGCTGATGACTTTTGGTCCGGGTTGAACTTATTGTCCGGCTCCGGCTTGTGGCGCGCCGGAGTCTCCGCCGCCTCGGGTCCTGCACCCGACTTGACCGGTCTGACGCCTGGCTCTGCGGTCGGTTCGTCTGGTCACATCAATGTCCCTCCGGATCCGGTGCGATCGTGGGCGACGTGGTGTGGCCGTTTTCGGTAACCGCTGTGGTCGTGGGCGGAGTTACGGCGCAATAAATCCGGGGACGTGGCCCACGTTCGCCACTTGGAGGCCAACCGCCCGCGGCAGGAGGCTATAAATGCCGCGGGGAAGGCATCGAGGCGGCCACTTGCCTCTTTTCTTCCTCCTCGCGCTCCCGCTTCGCTCCTGCTTCGCACGAGTTCTTCGCTGCTCCGGCGCAGTTTCTCCGCCGTTCCCCTGGCGAACTCCGGCGGGCAGCTGCCCCGACGTTCCTCCGCCGGGCCGCCGCCGCCACTCCGCCAATCCGGCGCCACGGGGCCGCGCATTTCCACGGGGCGTCCTCAGCCGCCGTCGTCGCCGCCGCCGTCGCAAGGTTCTTCCTCGCCCTTTCGCCTCTCGTGGTCATCTTCATCTTCTGCCTCGACAATGGCCTCCCCTAGCGGATCGTGGAGGGGCTCGTACATGCGGGAGGACGACATCGAGCGATTGGTGCGCCTCCGCCGGATCCCGCGGTCGGTGGTCACGCGGGTGCCCGGCGAGGAGAAGGAGCCCACGCCGGAGCCCGGCGAGCGCGTCGTCTTCGGCGCGCACCTCGATCGCGGGCTGGGCCTGCCGGCTTCCACATTCTTCCGGTAGTTCCTCGACAACTTCGGCCTGCAGCCGCACCACCTGCCGGCGAACGCATGCGTCCTCCTCAGCTGCTTCGTGGCGTTCATGGAGGCCTACGCCGGCTTGTGGCCGGACATCGACTTCTGGAGCCGGCTGTTCTACTTGAAGGCGCAGACCACCGAGGGCCGCCTGCGGGCCTGCGGCGCCGCCTCGATCTACACTCGGCCCGGTACGCCTTTCCCCAAAATCCCCACCGTTGACTCGGTGAAGAACCGGCAGATGTCGTTCTTCTATGTGCGCAACGAGGGGCAGCTCGTCGACCGGATCAACTCCGCCGGAGTTCAACCCGGCTCCTCCAGCCGGCCGGATCAACCGGAGCTACAACGCCCGCACAACGGATCCGGACGCCGAGGTGAACCAGCTCGGGATTTCCCGGCGGCAGCCGTCGAGAGTGGGCTGACCGCCGAAGACCTCCTCTGCACCGTCGCCGAGCGCCGGGTGCTGCCGCTCCAAATGCGCACCCACAAAATCGGGCACATGTCCGGCCGGTTCGATCCGAACCGGACGTCCAAGGCACCGCTCTCCAAGGCCCAGGTGGCCAGCCGGGTGAATAACATCACCAAGGCAAATGTGCCGGACGACTGGAACTATGGGCTGGCGCCCCGTGACAGGGACCACCTACCCGAGCAGGTAAGCTTTGTGTTTTCACCGGCTTCCGGCTTGCGGCTGCGAGGCCGGCTTTCTTTTGCTTTTGCCGACTTCCGGGTTGTTGTTTGCTCATGTTTTCTATCTTTTTAGCTCTTTGAGCGCCAGAACGCCGAGGACGGCGACCTGGCGACGAGGAGGTGGATGCCGGATCACGTCGATCCGGCTGACCAAGCCGGCGACCAGGCCGGCGACGACGACCTGCCGCAGGCGCCTGATCTAGGCGGCCAGGGGGAGCACAATCCGCCCCCTTCACCGGAGCAGCAGGAGGACGAGGAGCCGGCGACGTCCGGCACGGGGCCAATCCCCGCCGTGCCTCTGCGCGTGAGGCCGCCAAGCACCACGGCGACTTCGGCGCCCAAGGGGAGGAAGCGGGTCGGCTCCACCGCCGCCTTGGAGTCGAAGGCGAAGAAGCTCCGCCGGCTGCAGCCGAAGAAGGTTCCGGAGCAGGCCGGGTGAGTTCTCTTTTCTCTTTTGTTTGATTCCTTTTCTTTCCTTACTCTTTATGCTTATCTTCTCTTTGTTTGTCCGGCTAGGGCCCCTTATCAAGTTTGCCCAGGGCGGCGGCTCCCGGCAGACTCCGCGCGTCGTGTCGCCGCCTCCGCGCCAAAGGAGGGAGCCGACGCCGCAGCCTTCCGCGCGCGCACCTACGCTGCCGCCGCCTGCGGGTACTCCGCCTCCCGCAGGGGCGCCTTCCTTCGCCGTGCCGCTGGCCTCAGCGCCTGATCGCGGCACGCGGGGCGAGCCGACGCGGCAGCCGACGTTGGACGATATGTTCCCGCGCCGGACCCGTCTTCTGGACCCAGCCGCTGGGGCCGGCCGGGGCATGCCGCCTTCAACCGGAGCCGGAGCCGGAGCCGGCAGCTCTGCACCGCCCGCGACCAGAGCCGGAGCCGGCAGGGCTGCGCCGCCCGCGCCTGGAGCCGGAGCCAGGCCGAGCGTGGTGGTGCTGGATGGGAGCCCGGAGGGGGCACCTCAGGCGCCGGAAACGGCTGCGCCGACTGGGCCATCTGCCTCGCCTGGAGCGCCGCCACCACCGGAGCCGACGACGGGGGAGCCGGCCAGGCAGGAGCCGGCAAGGGATGAGCCGACGCGCCCGGAGGGCGCCGACTCGCGCGCGTTGGTGAGGACGGGATCCCCATCGGCGCCGCAGCAGGGCCTGCACGTGGCCAAGGGTGCCATGCTTCTGCATGTGCCATCCGCCTCCGACTCCAGCCTTGGCTCGGCTGGCACCATAGAGCAGGCGTGGCTCCGCGCCGACTCCTATGAGGTGACCAGCCGGGAGGGGAACCCCGGCCAAGCATCGGTGGAGATGTTCTTCTCCAGCCTGCAGGCCAACCTCAAGGCCAGGGCTGCCGAGGCCGCGGCCAACGTTTCCAAGGTGGAGGAAGCCGGCAAGGTAAGCTTCATCTGTTTTTTGATTTGGTTATCATCATGGTAGCCCTCCGAGGCATGGGCCGGCTGCTTGGAGCCGGCCCGGGTTTCACCCATCTGACTGTTTTTCTTTTTTCCTTAGGCTGTGATGGATCGGCGCACCACTCTGTACAACCGCGCCGTGACCCATTACCACAAGGCCAAGCTGGACCGGGCCGACTTGGCTCGCGAGCTGGAGGCTGCCAAGGGTAAGCTCTTCTTTCGACTCGATGTCTCCTTTCTTTTTAGTTTTCGTTGGCTGACGTTTCTTTCCGGCTGTCTCGCAGTTGAAGCCGCCAAGGTCCCGCGGCTGGAGGCGGATCTCCGGGCTGCTCGCGCCCAGTGCGCCGAGAGCGAGGAGGCCAACCGATCTGCAGCCGCCAAGCTCAAGGTGGCTGAGGGGGAGCTGACGCGGCTGCGCCTGCTGGAGCAGAACCATCTCACTGAGCTCGCCTCCCTTAGGACGGCGGAGAAGGAGAAGGTGGAGGACCTGAGCCGGCGGCTGACTGAGGTGGAGAAGCAGCGGCTCGCGCTTCAGGAGGAGGTCACCACCAAGTCCACGGAGCTGACGGCTACCGCCAAGCGCTGGACGGATGAGATTGGCGCGCTTGATCGCGGCTTGTCGGGTGAGTGCATCTCTATGTTCCTTTCGTTGGCAGCCGGCGGCAGAAACTTCTGATTTCTTCGGAATCTCCATCTTCGGGCTGGGGGCAGTCGGCTCGTGCCGGCTGCCGCCAGGCTTTTTCTTTTATCCTTCGAAATCTCCATCTTCGGGCTGGGGGCAGTCGGTTCTTGCCGGCTGCCGCCAGGCTTTTTCTTTTATCCTTCGAAATCTCCATCTTCGGGCTGGGGGCAGTCGGCTCGTGCCGGCTGCCGCCAGTCTTACTTTAGAGCTTCGGAATCTCCATCTTCGGGCTGGGGGCAGTCGGCTCGTGCCGGCCGCCAGGCTTACTTTAGGACTTCGAAAATTTGCATTTTTCAGCTTATTTCGGCTTCGATGATTTCTGACTTGCTTCTTCTTGCAGCGGCCTTCCCGGAGACGCAGGACGCAGCCTTGGCAGCCGTTGGCGTTGCACGCGATGCCAGGAGGCGGGCGACTGGCGAGGGCAGCTCGGAGTACTTCAGCATGGAGGACTACATGGCGTCCATGGCTGCCCGCGTTGATCCCATCACCAAGCTTGTCTGGGAGCTCCGGAAGGCGGCTGAGGAGCTGGTGCCGATGTTGTGGCCCGAGGAGGCGGCGCCGCAAGATATCTCCAGCCTTACCTCTCTGATGGAGCGGGCGCCGGATCGCTTCCTCGACTGGAAGGAGTCGGCCACGCGCGCTGGTGCCGACATGGCGCTGTCCTTCGTCCTCTCCTGGTACAACGAGGTGGACCTGGAGCAGCTCGAGTACCGGCGAGCCGGCGTGGAGGACAAGCTCCCAGCCGAACACAAGACCGCCCGGCTTGCCCTAGCCAGCGCCATCGCCGACTTCGTCGACAAGAGCGTCTTCGTCGCGGACCCGAACCCTCCTCCATCCGATGAGGACTATATGGAAGATGAGGAGGCGGAAGACGCGCCCGAGGACGACCCGGCAGCCGGCTCCGCTGACGCCCCTCCGGCTTAGTTTACCTGCTTTTCAGTTGTTCTTTTGCCAAGACAATTTATTAAATCCCCGGGATGCCGGGTGCACATGTATGAATATTATCGTCCTTTAATTATGTCACATTTTAATGTGTTTGTTAATCATTTGTGTGCCGAGTTGCTTTCTTTCGACTCGTTCGCTTTTCCCATCCGCCCCACTCTTTGGCTGTGCTCTTGCCGGTCGTACGTCCGACTTGCGATCCGCCGCCGGATCAAGAGCGGGCCGCTGGGTGAGGCCGACAGTATTTCGGTCGAACGAGCTGAATTCGGCAATCCGGCACTTTTATGAAAAGTTGCAAGTCAACTCGCTTTTACTCTTTCCCTTAGTCGTTTTTCACGTGCCGGCTTCCTAGACCTTACTCCCGCCAGCCGGACAGCCGGGTTGCGGTCTGTAGCTGGATCGGAAGCTGGCTGTTGGAAACCGGATCACGTTACTGAGCCAACCGCGTGAAAGGGTTCAAGCCAATTGGCGAAACGAAAGAGGAGTATGCGAAAAACTTGTCGGAAACGGCGCTCTCGGCGCATGCTTTTTCATAGCTTACAAAAGGGATACAAGGGATACATACATTCCTGCTCTCATGTGTAAAATGGGCGGAGCAACCTGACATTCCAGGGACGTTTAGTCTCCTCGTCAGCCTTGTCCGGCTTGTTTTTCTTAGCCTCCTGGGCATCTATGAGATAGTAGGAATCATTGCCTACCGCCTTGCTCACGATGAAGGGACCCTCCCATGGGGATGACAAGTTTATGCCGTCCCGTTGTCCGTCGGATCAGCCGGAGCACTAGGTCTCCTTCTCGGAATGCTAAGGGCTGGACCTTCCGGCTGTGATAGCGTCGGAGGCTTTGCTGGTAGATAGTAGATCTGGACGCGGCCAGCAGCCGGGCCTCTTCGACCAGGTCAACTCCATCTTTGCGAGCTTCTTTGGCTTCGGCTTCTGTGTAGAGCTTGATCCTTGGCGCGTCGTGCTCGATATCTGTCGGCAGGACGGCTTCGGCCCCGTATACGAGGAAAAATGGTGTGAAGCCGACTGAGTGGTTTGTCGTTGTGCGCAGGCTCCACAAAGACATTGGGCAGTTCTTCAATCCAAGCAGCCGGCCGCTCGCTCAAGCGGCTCCACCAGCCGGGGCCGGATGCCGGCTAGGACTAATCCGTTAGCCTTTTCCACTTGTCCGTTGGACTCGGGTGTGCCACAGGAAGATAGGGCCATCCGGATCCCCATTTCCCCGCAATAGCGAGAGAAGATGCCTTGGGAGAAGTTGCTGCCATTGTCGGTGATGATGCTGTGGGGGTAGCCGAATCTCACAATGATTTCCTTGAGGAATGTGACGGCTGTGGAGCCGTCCAGCTTCTTGATTGGCTTGGCTTCGATCCACTTGGTGAATTTGTCGATCATCACCAAGAGATGTGTCATGCCGCCTCGCGCCGTTCTGAATGGGCCTACCATATCCAAGCCCCATACGGCAAATGGCCATGTAATGGGGATGGTTTTCAAGGCGGAAGCCGGCTGGTGTCTCTTCTTTGCGAAGCGCTGACAGCCGTTGCACTTCTTTACCAACTCTTCTGCGTCTCTGAGCGCAGTCAGCCAGTAGAAACCGTGCCGGAAGGCTTTGGCCACTATGGCCCTGGATGAGGCGTGATGTCCGCACTCTCCTTGATGGATTTCCCGTAGGAGTTCAATCCCTTCAGCCGGCTCGACGCACCGCTGGAACACCCCACTTACGCTGCGTTTGTACAGCCTGGTGGTTGATGATTGTGTAGGCCTTGGCCCTTCTCTCAATCTGCCTGGCCTGGACTCTATCATCCGGCAGCACACCGTCGGTGAGGTAGGAGAGGAATTCTTGTGCCCATGAAGGTACGCATCTTATCTCGAATACGCTGACCCACAGGGCCTCCCGCGTGGGAGCTTCCGGATTCGACCGCATGGTCGCCGGGTTCGGCTTGCTAGCCGGCGGGTTCGGCTTGCTAGCCCCCGAGTTTGGCGATGAAGCCCCCGGGTTGGA
The DNA here is from genome assembly GCF_022539505.1 of Lolium rigidum. Classification (NCBI taxonomy): domain Eukaryota; kingdom Viridiplantae; phylum Streptophyta; class Magnoliopsida; order Poales; family Poaceae; genus Lolium; species Lolium rigidum. The sequence continues at coordinate 124,077,246 of NC_061514.1, forward strand.
CTGAGGAGTCCCCGGGTTCGGCATGGTAGCCGGCGGGTTCGGCTTGTTAGACCCCGACTTGGGCGATGAAGCCCCCGGGTTCGGCTGGGCAGCCCCCGGGTCAGCCGGCACGAATATTGAATCCGAATCCGGTGACGGTATGATGGACGGCTTCTTGAGAACCGCCAAGGCGATGCCCGGCGGAATGGCTTGCCGGGTTGAGCCAATCTTGGACAAGGCGTCAGCCGCCTCGTTGCTTGCTTGTGGCACATGGTGGAATTCGCAGCCGTCGAAGAAGCCGGATAGCTGCCGGACATGGAAGCGGTATGAGGCCATGTTGGCGTCCTTCGCGTCCCGGCCGCGCACGCTTGTTGTATGACCAAGTCGGAGTCGCCGAAGCGAGTATGCGACGCACGCCAATCTCCTTGGCCAGCTTCAGCCCATGAATGAGCGCTTCATACTCCGCCACATTGTTGGATGCGGCGAAGTGGATCTCGTAGGACGTAGTCCAGCCGGTCTCCCTTGGGAGAGGTGATGACGATGCCAGCTCCCAAGCCGTTGCGCATCTTCGAGCCATCGAAGTGCATCTTCCAATGTGTGGAATTCGGCACAGGCGGCAGGAACTGCATCTCAGCCTCGGCCGACGAAGAAGTCCGCGAGGATCTCGCGACTTGATGGCTGTGCGTGGCTCGTAGAGGATGGTGTGGGCGGCTAGCTCCAGGGCCCACTTGGCAACCCGGCCGTTGGCATCCTTGCTGCCGATGATCTCCGCCAAGGGCGCTGTGGCAACCACCTTTATGGGGTGCTCTTGGAAGTAGTGCTTGAGCTTCTTGGCCGCCATGTAGACGCCGTAGGTGACCTTCTGGTAGTGGGGGTAGTTTTGCTTCGACTGGGAGAGCACTTCGCTAAGGTAATAGACTGGGCGCTGAACCAGCTGCTCTCTGTCGGCTTCTTTGCGCTCCACCACCAGGACAACGCTAACCACTCGGTTGGTGGCTGCGATGTACAACAGCATCGGCTCCATTGAAGCCGGCGTTGCAAGGATTGGCGCGGTTGAGAGCACGCGCTTCAAGTCACGGAAAGCTTCATCCGCCTGCGGTGACCAGACGAACTTGTCCGCCATCTTCATCAATTGATACAGGGCAGTGCCTTCTCCCCGGCCGGCCGACGAAGCGGCTCAAGGAAGCCGGGCAGCCAGCAAACTTCGGACGTCCTTGAGGCACTGCGGCAGTTCCATCTTCTCCAGGGCACTGATCTTGTCCGGGTTGGCTTCGATCCCTCGCTGAGAGACGAGGTAGCCAAGGAGCTGGCCAGACGGCACGCCGAATGTGCACTTGTCCGGGTTGAGCTTCATCCGAAATCTTCTCAGGTTGGTGAAGGTTTCTCTCAGGTCATCAAGGAGGGTAGTCGTCTCCTTGGTCTTTACAACGACATCATCCACGTATGCGTGAACGTTTCTGCCGATTTGATCCTGCAAGCATTTTTGCATGCACCTTTGGTAGGTGGCGCCCGCATTTTTCAAGCCGAACGGCATAGTCGTGTAGCAATAAGCCCCGTACGGGGTAATGAACGAAGTCTTTATTTGATCAGCCGGATTCAAAGGAATCCGGTGGTAGCCTGAATAGGCATCTAGGAAAGACAACAGTTCACAGCCGGCAGTCGAGTCTATAACTTGATCTATGCACGGCAGGGGGAAGGGGTCCTTCGGGCACGCCTTGTTCAGGCTGGTGTAGTCGATACACATGCGCCAGGAGCCGTTCTTCTTCAAAACTAGGACCGGGTTCGCCAACCAGTCCGGGTGCAGCACTTCCATGATGAAGCCGGCTGCCGCCAGCCGGGCGATTTCTTCACCGATGGCCTTCCTTCGTTCTTCGGCGAAGCGCCCGAGAGGCTGCTTCACCGGCTTGGCTTCGAGCCGGACGTGGAGGTGGTGCTCAGCCAACTCCCTCGGCACACCCGGCATGTCTCTTGGATTCCATGCGAAGATGTCCCGATTCTCACGGAGGAAGCCTGGTGAGCTCGCTTTCCTATTTCTTGCTCAAGCCGGCACCGATGGTGACGTACTTGTCCGGCTGCGCCGGGTCCAGCAGGATCTTCTTGGTGTTGTCGGCCGGCTGGAAGTGAGTCGTCCCAGCCGGGTTGCTCGCAGCCGGCATGTCCGTCTCGCGCGGCCTTGGCGAGGGCGACGGCGTCGTGGATGAGCTGCTTCTCGGTGGCGATGACCAGCGTCTGGGCCATCTTGGAGCTCTGCGTGGCGCAGTCCATGGAGCGGCGATAGTCGCCGGCTATGGTGATGTAACAGAACCACTTTGTTAATCAAATAATGTTGAGGTTTGTTCATAATCATGCATGCATTTGCATTGAACTTGAGAAAATTTGCACTAAAAAGGTTTGCAACATTGTTGCCAATGTTGTTGTTTGCTCTAATTAAAATTTGTGCAAAAATCCCCTTAAAATTTTGGGTCAAAATACCCTAAAAATGCCAAAATCCTTCTCTGTTTTAAAATTTCCAGAAAAATTCCTGAAACCAAGGGGGGTTTTCACAAAATTCCCCCCCTTGTCTTCTACCTCCAGGCAGCCAGGCTGCTGCCTGTCGCTGCCGTGGCCGTGGATGGCGCCGGCGGCCCGGATGCCTCCCGCCGCCCCCGGCGGCTTATAAAGCGCCGCCGCGCCAGGGGAGAACCCCCATTTCGCCACCGCCCCTCCTCTCCTCCCCTTCTCTGCAAGCCGGAGGAAACCCTAGCCCGGCCAGAGCTCATCGCCGCCGCCGCTACCGGCCTCCCCGCGGCCAACCGACGCCACCAGGAGCTCCGCCGCGACGCCGTCGAACTCCTCCACCAAGCGGCTGCCGCCGGAGAGCCCCCTACCGCGCCAATCGGGCGTCGTCTGCAGCTCCGGCCACCGCACCTCGCCGCCGATTCCGACCTCCTCCGAGCTCGCCGTCACCTCCAGAGGCACCAGGGTGAGCAGGCGGTCCTCCCCGTGCCCCTGGCCCTCTCTCTCTCGCTCTCTACCGCCGCAGCCACGCAAGCCTGCAAGCACCGCCGTCGGACGTCGTCGCCGGCGACGTTCCGGCGACAATTGGCGGGCGGCGCCACCACCAAATGGTCGCCCGCGTCCCGCTGATCCTTTTCCCCCCCTCACGCGCCTCGTTTGGAGACCATTTCGGCCGATTGGAGCCCGACCAGAGCTCCCAGAGAGCTCATGGCCGCGCTGACGTCATGCTGACGTCAGCGTGAGGTCATATTTCCTTTTTCTTTTTCTGTTTAATTCCAGTAATTGTTTATTAATTCATATTAATTCAGAAAATGATGAATTTATATATCAAATTGATCAGAACAATATTTCCTATTCGTTTATACATGTTTCATCCATGATTGAACTCATTAAATGTGGAGCTTAGTAGAAAACCCTAATACACCCCTCTCATATGGCGGTGTCCGATGCCGACACCCCCTTTAATTTGACGATGCACCTAGGGTTTCTCAATTCCGTTAATATGACATGTCATTCATATTGTATGCGCATTGCATTATGCCATGTGGTGAATGTTTGTTTCCCTTTCCGGTATTTGGTTCTTCGCGATAGGATCTGAGCCGGAGTCCGACGTCAACGCCACCGAAGAACAGTACTCATCAGCTGAGGGACAAGGCAAGCCCTAACCTGGTTCATCTATGTTTTTGAAATGCTTTTATCTGTGGTTCCTACATATCGCATACGGTTCAACTGTCTTTTATCGGTAGATAGAGTTACCCTATCTATTGCATGTCCGACCTTTGTAGCCTCGATACCCTGATCCACTGCTCCTAGCATAACTAGGTTTGGCATGTGTGCGTCGCGAGAGCCTTTATCTCTTATGCTTAGCCATGCTTAGTTTGTTACGCTACTACTCCGGTCTTCGGACCGGAGCCTTACAATGAAATGATTCTAGCATGACGAGGTTGACGTGGTAAGTATAGAGATGATAATGATAAACATGATTAAAGGCTCGGACGAGAGGCCACATTGGGATGTGGTGGGTTGTTTCGTTTCGCCGACCCTAGGAACCGAGTTCTCGCCTCTTGAACCAAGACCGAGCGTACAACCACACGAGGCCCTATTATGGTACCCTCTCGACTCACTAACTTGCCTAGTAGATTCCATGAGTCACATAGTTTGCGCGTTATTTGGACATATGCATTGAAAATGTTTGTGAAAAGGTGTATAGCATACAGGTAGGTAAGCGTGGCCGAGGTGGCTTGGGTTAGAGTCCTCGGTGAAACCCACCTCGCCTCACATCGTTAAGGACCGACTTCGGGACTTGACCCGTTACGGCGGAACAATCCTTAGCGCGTGACTCATGGTCTCGGCGACAGCGAAGGTAAAGGTCGTGGTCGACCACCCTCGCCGGCTTTCCAAGGAAGAGAGCTAATATATTGGCATTAAGAGTCGGTTGGCACGTGTGGGTAAAGTTGTGCACCCCTGCAGGGTTATGAATCTTTTCGAAAAGCCGTGTCCACGGTTACGGACGACTTGGGAACGGACGTGGAGATCATAGATAACATGAACCTAATCGTAAAACTTGGCAATCAATGTGTGCTTACGGACACCTTCTTCGGGTGTTGAGGGGGTGATCCGAGGATAGTGGTTCGAGATGATGAAGATTGGTGGATACAATATGATGATCAATAGAGATAGAGATGTCGCTCTCTTATCCCCTTTCAAACGTTCTGAGTAGTCGAGCTTCTCTTCTCTCTTATCTTACAAAGAAAAACTGGCTTTACGCAAAAGAAGATCTACCAGAAAGCTCGCATACCCGCTTTGCTAAAAGGTTGTACTAAGTCTTGCCGAGTCCCCGTACTCAGCTTTGCATGCTTTTGTTTCGGATGAAGTCGCTACAGCCGAAGGTGGTTTCTACGTTAACATCGATGGTTAGTTTGGAGTTCCCGAGCAGCAGCTCTGCGACTTATGGGCTGGGACGTCGCTTTATGTTATGGCTTCTTAAGCCCTTTGCTATCTTGTTATTTAGAATAACATAATTTGCTTCCGTTGCTTGTTGAATGTTGGGTCAGTGACCTCGCGTGTAATAATTTGGATCTTACTCTGTTAAGAGTTGTAATATATTCTTTTGAGTCGTAGAGTCACCGTTGTGTTACCGATTCTCTCACCGTAGTCTCTCGAGCTCAAGGTTAGGCTTATGTCGGACGAAGATCCGGTATTTGTCTAACCCCGATCCCGGGGTGCCACGGGTTTTGGTATCGGAGCGAGGATCTGCTCGTAGGAAACCCTTGTTCACTGGTCGATGTTGAGTCTAGTTGTTGCGAAAACTAATTGAAAGCTAAAGTTTATTTGCAAAACTCTTAATAGGATTCTTTTTACTCCTTACCTGGTGTCACTCTAATGCTGAGTCATCTTACCTGGTTTTGATTGGAAAAAGATTTCACTTCTTTCCTCTCAATTCAAATCTCTAGGATACACGGGTTTTGGGTTATTTTTCTCCAGTACTCCGTATCTGGTTGCTTGTCTCAGAGTTTCCAGAATGCCTAAGTTAATCTGAAGCATTGTTCCTTTACTCTTGTTTCGGGTGCTTAGCATCCAATTGTTTGCCTTTGTGTGACATGGTGATTGTATGTCATCTTTGCATTCCATCTTCATGGTTTGTGAGTCGGTTAGTAGTGTGTACATTTTGTATGCTTGTTTAACTACTATGATCGATACGATGATATATCTTCATATCACATGTCTTGTCCTTCGAGCATGCTCATTGCATTCGGTACATGCTATCCTTCCGTTGAATCTTTCCGGTGAATCCGTGTCTCATGGTTTTTGTCTTCTCCTCAGGATGTCGGGCGGTACTAGAAGTGGTGCTGGCCGTGGTCGTGGTCATGGCCGTGGCAATGGTCGTGGAGATGGCCACGAGGAGAATCCTGACCTTCCTCCTCCTCCTTCTATGGTCCAACTTATGGCCATGTATGAAGCCAATCGCGCAGACAACATTAGGCTCCTTGAAAGGATTGAGCGTAACACAGCTCAGCGTCATGAGGAACAAGTGGGGATCCGAAGCTTCATCCGCCTCACCCCACCAGTGTTCAGCTATTCCACTGAGCCACTTGATGCTGACTACTGGCTCCGCACCATCGAGCGCAAGCTTGAGGTTGCCCACGCTGCCCAAGCAGATTGGGTGAACTTTGCCACCTACCATCTTGAAGGAGCTGCTGGTTCATGGTGGGAAAACTTTCTGTTGATGCAGCCTGCTGGTCATGTCGTGATTTGGCAAGAGTTCAAAGCTGCTTTCCGTGCATATCATATCCCAGAGGGTCTGATGGATGAGAAAAGAGAAGAGTTTCTGAAGCTGACGCAGGGCAGTGGTTCTATCTGTGACTATCAAGGTAATTTCTATCGCCTTGCATGCTATGCTCCTGAAGAAACTTCCACTGATGCCAAGAAGCAAGCCTTGTTCCGCAAGGGACTTGATCCCGAGCTTCGTCGAGATCTTCATCTCCTCGGACTTCCCAACCTCGCCAAGATCTTGTCAACAAGGCTATGAAGGCGTAAAGAGGAAAGGTGGAGTATGAGGAAACCCGCAAGCGCCCTCGAGATAATTCTCGCTCCTCCGGATCGGGCAATCAGCGCCGTCGTGTTTTCATTCCATACAGTGCTGCGCCTCGTGCTCCTAATGCACAAAAGTCTTCTGGTTATGCTCCTCGCCCACAAGCTCCAAACAATGCCGGCGGAACAAACTATCGTCCCGCTACGGTTACTCCTGGTTCTGGTGCATGCTTCACTTGTGGTCAACTCCGGCCACTTCAAGAGAGAGTGCCCTCACAGTGTTCATGGAGTTCCACAGTCAACTAAGTCTACCAAGCCTCCAGTTGCTGGTCGTGGTCGTCTGACCCATGTCACAGCAGAGGAAGCTGAAGCAGATCCAAGCGTCATAATGGGTACGCTTCGAATCAACTCCATTATAGCTACAGTTCTGTTTGATTCTGGAGCATCGCATTCCTTCATATCCCAAGAGTTTGCCCAATTGCATGGGATAACCTTTATGAAGTTGCCTACTACTCTAATGGTTCAGTCCCCGGGTTCCACTTGGCGAACCAATATGGTTAGTCATGGGAATAAAATCGAGATTGGATACCTTCTTTTTCCAATTCCCCTCATTGCCCTCAAGTCAACCGACATCGATATCATTTTGGGCATGGATTGGCTAGCTAAATATCAGGCTGCCCTTGATTGTGCAGCCAGGTCTCTCACTCTAACCGATCTTTCCGGAAGCTCCATTCTGTATTGGTCTTCGGCAGCAACATCTCCATCAGCAGTACATATTCATGATGCTGAGTTGTACGCCCTTGATGTCTTACCTCCGCTTGAAATTTCTGATGTTCCGGTGGTTTGTGACTTCCCTGATGTCTTTCCGGAAGAATTACCTGGCATGCCACCTGATAGAAGTGTGGAGTTTGTCATCGAGCTGGTTCCTGGAACTGCTCCTCGTTTCTCGACGTCCTTATCGTATGCCTCGAGAAGAGTTGGTTGAACTCGAAGAAGCAACTGGAAGAGTTAGAAGGGAAAAGATACATCCAACCTAGTACTTCATCTTGGGGATGTCCCGCACTCTTTGTCAAGAAGAGGGATACCAATGTTCCGCGTCCGGTTGTTGATTACCGGCCGCTCAACGCAAAGAACCATCAAGAACAAGTATCCTCTACCTCGAATCAATGATCTTTTCGATCAATTGAGTGGTGCTACAGTCTTTTCCAAGATGGATTTGAGATCAGGCTACCATCAAATCAAAATCCGAACGGAGGACATTCCAAAAACGGCGTTCATGACTCGTTATGGTCTTTACGAGTACACCGTCATGTCCTTTGGCCTCACAAATGCTCCAGCCACTTTTATGCGGCTCATGAACTCGAGTGTTTATGGAGTATCTTGACAAATTCGTCATTATCTACATTGATGATATTCTGGTCTACTCCAAAACCGAAGAAGAACACACCGAACACTTGCGTTTGGTGCCGACAAAGCTTCGTGAACACCGTCTCTATGCCAAGTTTTCTAAATGTGAGTTCCGGCTGCAAGAGCTCATCTTTCTTGGCCATGTGGTCTCTGCAAAGGTGTTGCGGTCATTCCGGATAAAGTTCAATCCGTTCTTGACTGGAAAACTCCTAAGTCAGCCAAAGAGATTCGGAGTTTTCTTGGATTGGCGGGTTATTACCGTCGATACATCGAGAATTTCTCCAAGATCGCCAAACCAATGACTGACCTTCTGAAGAAAGATAAGAAGTTTGAGTGGTCAGAAAAGGCTGAAGAAAGTTTTCAGACACTGAAAGTAAAGCTGACTACCGCTCCTGTACTTGTCCTTCCAGACACAAGCAAAGACTTTGTCATATTTTGTGATGCATCTCTTCAAGGGCTTGGATGTGTGTTGATGCAAGATGGCCATGTAGTGGCTTATGCCTCTCGACAGCTTGAAGCCACATGAGCTCAATTATCCAACTCATGATCTAGAGCTTGCAGCCGTGGTCCATGCTCTTAAGCAATGGCGACCTTACCTTTACGGTAATCGCTGCGAGTTATACTCGGATCATCAAAGCTCTGAAGTATCTTTTACCCAACCAGATCCGAATCTCGAGCGGACAAGATGGTTGGAACTCATCAAGGACTATGATTTGGGTCTTAACTATCAGCCCGGCAAGGCCAACGTCGTTGCTGACGCCCTAAGTCGGAAGTCATATTGCAACAATCTGATGCTCAAGCAATGTCAACCTGCCTCCATGAGGAATTTGCAAGACTCAATCTTGAAGTTGTTCCTCAGGGATTCCTTGCCAACTTAGAGGTGAAATCCTCTCTTGAAGACCAGATCAAATCCGCTCAGAAGCGTGATTTGGGTATCACTAAGATCAAAGAGAACATTGCTAGCGGAGATGCTAAATGTTTCTCCGTCAACGATCAAGGTGTTGTATACTTTGGTAACCGCTTGGTGGTGCCGAAGAAAAAGAACCTGAGAGAGTTGATTCTCCGAGAAGCTCATGAGTCTCCTCTATCTATTCATCCTGGAAGTACAAAGATGTATCAGGATCTTCGCCAAAGGTTCTGGTGGACCCGGATGAAAAGAGAAATCGCTCGCTTCGTAGCTGAATGCGACGTTTGTCGTCGTGTGAAAGCTGAGCATCAAAGACCAGCTGGTACTCTTCAACCTATATCTACTCCTGAATGGAAATGGGATGAATTGGCATGGATTTCATTACCGGACTTCCCAAAACTCCAAAGGGAAATGATTCCATATGGGTAGTGGTGGATCGTCTATCCAAGGTTGCTCACTTTCTCCCTGTTCGGGAAAGTATTCGTGCTAGTCAACTAGCGGATCTCTATATATCCCGGATAGTCTCTCTTCACGGTGTTCCGAAGAAGATCATCTCTGATCGTGGAAGCTTGTTTACCTCGAAATTCTGGGAAAGCCTTCAAAACTCCATGGGGACAAATCTTTCCTTCAGCACGGCCTATCATCCTCAAACCGGTGGTCAAACCGAAAGGGTGAATCAAATCCTTGAAGACATGCTCAGGGCCTGTGTTATATCCTTCGGCAAGAATTGGGAAAAATGCCTTCCATTTGCTGAATTCTCCTACAACAACAGCTTCCAGTCTAGTCTGGGCATGGCACCTTTTGAAGCTCTTTATGGACGGAAATGTCGAACCCCTCTGAATTGGTCAGAAACCGGTGAAAGACAGTTCTTTGGACCGGACATGATCAAGGAAGCAGAAGATCAAGTTGGCATTATCCGAGAACGTTTGAAAGATGCTCAGTCTCGTCAAAAGAGCAATTATGATCGTCATCATCACGAAGTTCTCTATGAAGTTGGCGAGCAAGCTTATCTTCGAGTCACTCCTTTAAGAGGTGTCCACCGTTTCGGTATAAAAGGCAAACTAGCTCCTCGCTATGTTGGTCCTTTCCGCATTCTTGCAAAATGAGGTACACTTGCCTATAAGTTGGAACTTCCTCCAACTTTTCCTGAAGTTCATGACGTCTTCCATGTCTCCCAACTCAAACGTTGCTTCAAAGATCCCATCCGTGGTGTTGATCACGAAACACTTGATCTCCAAGAGGATCTGACCTATCGAGAGTATCCTATCCGTATCCTTGATGAAGCTGAGCGTAAAACTCGGCGTCAAACCATCAAATTCCTGAAAGTTCAATGGTCTCATCACTCGAGTCGAAGCAACTCGGGAACGAGAGGATCGTCTCCGATCTGAGTACCCTACCTTCTTTTCTAAAACTTAGGAATCTCGGGGACGAGATTCTTGTAAGGGGGGTAGAGTTGTAACAGAACCACTTTGTTAATCAAATAATGTTGAGGTTTGTTCATAAGCATGCATGCATTTGCATTGAACTTGAGAAAATTTGCACTAAAAAGGTTTGCAACATTGTTGCCAATGTTGTTGTTTGCTCTAATTAAAATTTGTGCAAAAATCCCCTTAAAATTTTGGGTCAAAATACCCTAAAAATGCCAAAATCCTTCTCTGTTTTAAAATTTCCGGAAAATTCCTCGAAACCAAGGGGGGTTTTCACAAAATTCCCCCCCTTGTCTTCTACCTCCAGGCAGCCAGGCTGCTGCCTGTCGCTGCCGTGGCCGTGGATGGCGCCGGCGGCCCGGATGCCTCCCGCCGCCCCCGGCGGCTTATAAAGCGCCGCCGCGCCAGGGGAGAACCCCCATTTCGCCACCGCCCCTCCTCTCCTCCCCTTCTCTGCAAGCCGGAGGAAACCCTAGCCCGGCCAGAGCTCATCGCCGCCGCCGCTACCGGCCTCCCCGCGGCCAACCGACGCCACCGGGAGCTCCGCCGCGACGCCGTCGAACTCCTCCACCAAGCGGCTGCCGCCGGAGAGCCCCCTACCGCGCCAATCGGGCGTCGTCTGCAGCTCCGGCCACCGCACCTCGCCGCCGATTCCGACCTCCTCCGAGCTCGCCGTCACCTCCAGAGGCACCAGGGTGAGCAGGCGGTCCTCCCCGTGCCCCTGGCCCTCTCTCTCTCGCTCTCTACCGCCGCAGCCACGCAAGCCTGCAAGCACCGCCGTCGGACATCGTCGTCGGCGACGTTCCGGCGACAATTGGCGGGCGGCGCCACCACCAAATGGTCGCCCGCGTCCCGCTGATCCTTTTCCCCCCCTCACGCGCCTCGTTTGGAGACCATTTCGGCCGATTGGAGCCCGACCAGAGCTCCCAGGGAGCTCATGGCCGCGCTGACGTCATGCTGACGTCAGCGTGATGTCATATTTCCCTTTTTCTTTTTCTGTTTAATTCCAGTAATTGTTTATTAATTCATATTAATTCAGAAAATGATGAATTTATATATCAAATTGATCAGAACAATATTTCCTATTCGTTTATACATGTTTCATCCATGATTGAACTCATTAAATGTGGAGCTTAGTAGAAAACCCTAATACACCCCTCTCATATGGCGGTGTCCGATGCCGACACCCCCTTTAATTTGACGATGCACCTAGGGTTTCTCAATTCCGTTAATATGACATGTCATTCATATTGTATGCGCATTGCATTATGCCATGTGGTGAATGTTTGTTTCCCTTTCCGGTATTTGGTTCTTCGCGATAGGATCTGAGCCGGAGTCCGACGTCAACGCCACCGAAGAACGAGTACTCATCGAGCCGAGGGACAAGGCAAGCCCTAACCTGGTTCATCTATGTTTTTGAAATGCTTTTATCTCGTGGTTCCTACATATCGCATACGGTTCAATCTGTCTTTTATCGGTAGATAGAGTTACCCTATCTATTGCATGTCCGACCTTTGTAGCCTCGATACCACCGATCCACTCGCTCCTAGCATAACTAGGTTTGGCATGTGTGCGTCGCGAGAGCCTTTATCTCTTATGCTTAGCCATGCTTAGTTTGTTACGCTACTACTCCGGTCTTCGGACCGGAGCCTTACAATGAAATGATTCTAGCATGACGAGTTGACGTGGTAAGTATAGAGATGATAATGATAAACATGATTAAAGGCTCGGACGAGAGGCCACATTGGGATGTGGTGGGTTGTTTCGTTTTCGCCGACCCTAGGAACCGAGTTCTCGCCTCTTGAACCAAGACCGAGCGTACAACCACACGAGGCCCTATTATGGTACCCTCTCGACTCACTAACTTGCCTAGTAGATTCCATGAGTCACATAGTTTGCGCGTTATTTGGACATATGCATTGAAAATGTTTGTGAAAAGGTGCATAGCATACGGTAGGTAAGCGTGGCCGAGGTGGCTTGGGTTAGAGTCCCCGGTGAAACCCACCTCGCCTCACATCGTTAAGGACCGACTTCGGGACTTGACCCGTTACGGCGGAACAATCCTTAGCGCGTGACTCATGGTCTCGGCGACAGCAAGGTAAAGGTCGTGGTCGACCACCCTCTGCCGGCTTTCCAAGGAAGAGAGCTAATATATTGGCATTAAGAGTCGGTTGGCACGTGTGGGTAAAGTTGTGCACCCCTGCAGGGTTATGAATCTTTTCGAAAAGCCGTGTCCACGGTTACGGACGACTTGGGAACGGACGTGGAGATCATAGATAACATGAACCTAATCGTAAAACTTGGCAATCAATGTGTGCTTACGGACACCTTCTTCGGGTGTTGAGGGGTGATCCGAGGATAGTGGTTCGAGATGATGAAGATTGGTGGATACAATATGATGATCAATAGAGATAGAGATGTCGCTCTCTTATCCCCTTTCAAACGTTCTGAGTAGTCGAGCTTCTCTTCTCTCTTATCTTACAAAGAAAAACTGGCTTTACGCAAAAGAAGATCTACCGTAAAGCCTCGCATACCCGCTTTGCTAAAAGGTTGTACTAAGTCTTGCTGAGTCCCTGTACTCAGCTTTGCATGCTTTTGTTTCGGATGAAGTCGCTACAGCCGAAGGTGGTTTCTACGTTAACATCGATGGTTAGTTTGGAGTTCCCGAGGCAGCGACTCGCGACTTATGGGCTGGGACGTCGCTTTATGTTATGGCTTCTTAAGCCCTTTGCTATCTTGTTATTTGGAATAACATAATTTGCTTCCGTTGCTTGTTGAATGTTGGGTCGGTGACCTCGCGTGTAATAATTTGGATCTTACTCTGTTAAGAGTTGTAATATATTCTTTTGAGTCGTAGAGTCACTGTTGTGTTACCGATTCTCTCACTGTAGTCTCTCGAGCTCAAGGTTAGGCTTATGTCGGACGAAGATCTGGTATTTGTCTAACCCTGATCCCGGGGGTGCCACAGGTGATGACCCCCTTGGGGCCAGGCAGCTTCATCTTCAGGTACCCATAGTGGGGCACCGCCATGAACTTGGTCAGGGCCGGCCTGCCCAGGAGCGCGTGGTAGGGACTCACGAGGTCCACCACCTCGAACTCGATTCTCTCGGTGCGGAAGTGATCCGGCTTCCCGAACATCACCTCCAGCCGTAATCCGGCCGATCGGCCGGGCAGCAGTGGCACTGGCACGATGCCATGGAAGACGGTGGGGGTGGGGCGCAACTCGGCCTCCTGGATGCCCGGCTTGCGGGCGGTGTCGCGGTAGAGGATGTTGATGCCGCTGCCCCGTCGATGAGGACGCGCGAGAAACGCACGCTGCGCCGGGTTGTGGCGATGGTGGGGTCGAGGACCATGGCGTAGCTGCCCGGCTTCGGCAGGGACAGCCGGTGTGTCGCGGCGATCAAAAGTGATGGCCTTCTCCGACCGGTTTAGGTATCGGGGAACCGGCGGTATGACCGCGTTGACCTCGAGGGAACGGCTCTGCTGGCTCGTCTTGTCCTCGGGCTCGGAGGTGAAGATGATGTAGGTAGCATCTTCGGCCAGATATCGGCCATGCTGCACCTGGTTAGCCTCGTGGTGCTCGAGGTTAGCGTTCTCTGCGCCATCTTGGCCACCCGGCCCGCCGGCTGGTGGAGGCGGGGGTGGAGGCGGGAGAGGTTCACCGCTTGTCAGCCGCTTCATGAAGTGGCAGTCGCGGGTGGTGTGGTTGGAGGGGTTCTTGCCGCTGTGGTACTTGCACGGCGAGTCGAGCATCTGCTCGAAGGTGTACTTCGGCTTCCATTGCCGGTCTTGCTTCTGGCGGCGGCTGCCGCCTGCCGCGTTGTCTGCCACGGCGGCTACGTGGGCGGAGCCATACCGGCGGTCCGGCTGATCGCTGTGACGCTTGCCGCGGTAGTTGTCCCGCCGGCTGCCGTGCGTGGCGCCCTCGGCCGGCTTGTTGTTGTCCCTTCTGGCGGGGGCCGGCGAAATGTCAGCCGGCGCCTTGCCGGCTTCCTCAGCCAGCCCGTACTTGTCGGCGATGGCCATCAAGGCGGCCATCGACTTGGGGTCGGCCGCGGCGCAGCTTGTGCCACAGCATGGTGTTGGGCCGACAGCCTCCCATGAAGAAGCCGATGGCTCGGATCTCGTGCACGCCCTCGCAGGAGTTGCGCATCTCGCACCAGCGCGTTAGGTACGCGCGATCCGTCTCGTTGGGGCCCTGCTTGCACATCTCAAGCTGCTGAGGGCGACCTGGCCGGCGATAGGTGCCGGTGAAGTTGCTGATGAAGGCCGCTTCGAAGTCCAGCCAGCCGTTTATGCTGCCGGCTGGCAGGTTGTTGAGCCATGTGCGGGCGGAGCCGACCAGCATGAGGGGGAGTAGCGCACGGCCCGGGCCGCTTGTTGCCTTTGGCGATGCCGACTGCGGTGGAGTAATCCTGCAGCCAGTCCTCCGGCTTGGCGGTGCCGTCGTACTTGGGGGTGTCGCGGGGGAGCGTGAAGCCCTCGAGCGTGGGCTCGTTGGCGATGCGGGGCCCGAAGCACTTTGGGCCGGCTGGAGGTTCTTCTTCCGCAATGCGGGATTCGACCAGCCGGTCGAGGCGTTCTCGGGCGTCGGTGGGCTCGATGCGCGGGCCCAGCCGGGAGCGTGCCGACTGGCGTGCGCCGGTTGCTTCTGGAGCCGGCCGGTGCTGGCGGCGGGGCTCGGAGTCTTGCTCCTGGTTCCGGCTCGGAGGAGGCCGGCTGCGGCTGCTGCCGCCTGGCTGGTGGCTCGGCCGGCTTGAGCTTGCGTGTGTGGCCCGGGAGTCACGGTGCCGGCTTGGTGGTGGGGAGGCGGACTCGGCCGAGTCCCTGGAGCCTTCCCTGTCGTTGCCTGCAGCGCCACGAGCGTGAGAAGCTCTGGGGGCATTGACATACCTGGGGTCGGCGATCTGTCTGTTGGCTGCGTTGAGCAGCTCAGTCACCCGCTGGGTCTGGCGGCGTAACTCTTCGCCTTCAAGGCGGTTCAGCTCTTCTGCGGCGGCTTGTGCCGCGCGCATGTTCTTGTCGGGGGTGTTGTAGATGGGGAGCTCCGCGGACGGAGCCGGCGAAGGAGCGCCGTCGCGGGCGATCTCGGCGCCAAGGTCGCGGCCCCTGCGGCGGATCTGGCCGGCTCGGCTGGGCTCGTCGCCGCCTGGAGTGAGGCCGTGGGCGCGGTTGTACTCGCGCTGGGTGATCTCCATCTAGCGCTTAGCAGCAGCCAGTTCTTCTGTTTGCTTGAGGAGGAGCTGGCGGTGCGCCTCCAAATCCGCCTCGATGGCGGTGGGGTCTGATACGTCCAATTTGCATCACTATTTTATATCATAATTTGCTGTTATTCATTGATATATTTCATATTGGGACACAATACTTATGTTATTTCATCTATTTTGCATGTTTCATCATTATTGGAGGATCGAACACCGGAGCCAGGATTCTGTTGGAAAAAGCACCGTCAGAACGCAATATTTCGGAAGATCAACTGTGGAAGGAAATTATACCAAAAATCCTATTTTTCAAGATGACGAAGGAAGCCGAAGGAGGAGCCGAGGAGGAGCCAGGGTGGGCCCACACCCTAGGGCGGCGCGGCCCAGGCCCTGGCCGCGCCGCCATGTGGTGTGAGGGGCCCACGACCCCTTTCGCCTCCTTTTCTTCGCCAAACCCTTCGTCCCGAAGACAAAAGCCACAGAGGGTACCTCACGAAGAGTTACAGCCGCCTCTGCGGGGCGGAGAACACCAGAGAGAAAAGAGCTCTCCGGCGGGCAGGAATCCGCCGGGGAATTCCTCCGGGAGGGGGAAATCGACGCCATCGTCACCGTCATCGAGCTGGACATCATCTCCATCACCATCATCATCATCTCCACCATCATCACCGCCATCTCCTCCGCAGCACCTCGTCACCGCCGTAGCAATTTGGGTTTGATCTTGATTGTTTGATAGGGGAAACTCTCCCGGTATCGATCTATACTTGTTGTTGATGCTATTGAGTGAAACCATTGAACCAAGTTTATGTTCAGATTGTTATTCATCATCATATCACCTCCGATCATGTTCCATATGATGTCTCGTGAGTAGTTCGTTTAGTTCTTGAGGACATGGGTGAAGTCTAAATGTTAGTAGTGAACTATGGTTGAGTAATATTCAATGTTATGATATTTAAGTTGTGGTGTTATTCTTCTAGTGGTGTCATGTGAACGTCGACTACATGACACTTCACCATTTATGGGCCTAGGGGAATGCATCTTGTATTCGTTTGCTAATTGCGGGGTTGCCGGAGTGACGGAAACCTAAACCCCCGTTGGTATATCGATGCGAGAGGGATCGCAGGATCTCGAGTTTAAGGCTGTGGTTAGATTTATTCTTAATTACTTTCTTGTAGTTGCGGATGCTTGCAAGGGGTATAATCACAAGTATGTATTTAGTCCTAGGAAGGGCGGTACATTAGCATAGGTTCACCCACACAACACTTATCAAAACAATGAAGATTAATCAGCTATATGTAGCGAAAGCACTAGACTAAAATCCCATGTGTCCTCGAGAACGTTTGGTCATTATAAGTAACCAAACCGGCTTGTCCTTTGTGCTAAAAAGGATTGGGCCACTCGCTGCAATTATTTCTCTCGCATTTTACTTACTCGTACTTATTTCATCTGTTACATCAAAACCCCCTGAATACTTGTCTGTGAGCATTTACGATGAAACCTTCATCGAAACCGCTTGTCAACACCTTCTGCTCCTCGTTGGGATCGACATTCTTACTTATCGAAGATACTACGATACACCCCCTATACTTGTGGGTCATCAAGACTATTTTCCGGCGCCGTTGCCGGGAGTGAAGCGCTATTGGTAAGTGGAATTGGTAAGGAAAACCTTTACTTGTTGTGCTGATTTTATTTCTGCACTCTTGCTATAAGTCATTATGGAGAGATCTTCTCTTCAATTTCTATTTGGGAAATCTACTACTACCGCAACGGTAGTAGATGAGGCGCCAGGTGAGGAAGTGATACCATATAAAATACCTATGAAAATTATTGAACGTGTTATGGATAACCGCTATGAAGGGGATGGAACTGTCCACCCCGGTGATCATTTACTGTTTTTGCATGAATTATGCGGGTTATTCAAATGTGCAGGTATTGCTATGGATGAAGTGAGGAAGAAATTATTCTCTTTATCGCTGTCCGGTAAGGCGGCGCATTGGTATAAATTACTTGGATAATGGGGATTCTCTTGAATGGAATGATATTGTGCCCCGGTTTTATTCTAAGTTCTATCCTCCAAGTGAAATTCATAAGGATCGGAATCGCATATATAATTTTTGGCCTCATGATGGAGAGAGTATTGCCCAAGCTTGGGGGAGATTGAAGTCTTTAATGCTCAAATGCCCCATTCATGAGCTTCCTGGTAATGTTATTATTGATAATTTCTATGCAAGACTTTCTTTTCAAGACAAGACCTTGCTGGATACTTCTTGTTCTGGATCATTTACACGCAACAAAGAAGAGTTTAAAAGGGACCTTCTTGATCGAATCCAAGAAAATACTGAAGGTTGGGAGAACGACAAGGATAGAGAATCAGGTATAATTTATGATTATAAATGCATTGAAGCTTTTATGGATACTGATTTATTTCGTAATATGAGTGCTACATATGGTCTTGATTCCCAAGTTGTTGTAAATCTTTATAAAGCTTTTGCCTCTCATTATGAATTGCCTAAGAAGAATTTTGATAAGTATCATGAACCATACAAAGATAAAATTGATTCATCTATTAATAAGTGTGTTGTAATTGAAACTGCCGATCATGTTATTCCTGAAGCTTATATTGAAAAAACTCCTTTCCCTGCTAAAATGAAAGAGTACTCTATTATAAATAGTGCGGTTCATAAAAGTGAAAAGAAACCTAGAGAACCTGAAGAACAAATAAAAATTGAACTTGCTGTTGCAATAGTTAAAGATCTTGTGACTGAAAATGTTGAGGATGGTCATATTATTTTCTGTGAATATGCTTCTAATATTGTTTCACATCCTAATAAACCCAAACAAGCTAGTGTTCCTATGCTATCTCGTTAAAATTGGTGATCATTGCTATTATGGATTATGTGATATTGGTGCAAGTGTTAGTGCTATTCCGTATGAGCTTTACACGGAGATTATGCACGAAATTGATTCTTGTGAACTTGAAGATATTGATGTGGTTATTCGGCTGGCTAATAGAGAAACTATTTCACCAATTGGTATTGTCCGAGATGTGGAAGTTTTATGCGGTAAGATTAAATATCCTGCCGACTTTTTGGTACTTGGTTCTCGCTGCTAGTGATTATTGTCCTATCATTTTTGGTAGACCTTTTCTAAATACTTGTGGAGCTATTATAGATTGCAAGAAAGAGAAAATTTTGACTAAATTTGCTGGTGAATCTTATGAGTTTAACTTCTCTAAATTTACTAAAACTCCTTATAAAGCTGATTTGCCTAGTAATGATTTTAAAATGGAGCGAAGTGTGCATCTATTGTTCTTGTTCCTAACAATCCTTTGCAGCAACATTTGGAGGATAGCGAGAGTGAAATTTTTAGGAAAGAAAGAGATGAACTTGAGGAAATTTTTCTTCGCCAACCTATTCTCAAGCATGATTTACCGGTGGAAGATTTGGGTACAACACCGCCACCTAAGGAAGATCCTGTTTTTGATTTAAAGCCTTTACCCGATAATCTTAAATATGCTCATATTGATGATAAGAAAATATATCCTGTTATTATTAGTTCTAAGCTTACGTAGTTTGAAGAAGAAAGGTTATTGGAAATATTGAAGAAGCATCGAGGCGCTATTGGCTATACTCTTGATGATTTGAAAGGGATTTCTCCTTCTATTTGCCAACATGCTATTAATATGGAAGATGATGCAAAGCCTGTTGTTGAACCTCAGCGTCGTCTAATCCCGAAGATGAAGGAAGTGGTAAGGAATGAGGTATTACGACTTCTTGAAGCTCGGTATTATATATCCTATTGCCGATAGTAGATGGGTTAGTCCTGTACATTGCGTTCCCAAGAAAGGAGGTATGACTCGTTGTGCCTAATGATAATGATGAGCTCATTCCTCAAAGAGTGGTTGTAGGGTATAGAATGTGCATTGATTTTCGAAAAGTTAATAAAGTTACTAAGAAAGATCATTACCCTTTACCATTTATTGATCAAATGCTAGAAAGATTGTCTAAAAATACTCATTTTTGCTTTCTTGATGGTTATTCTGGATTTTCACAAATTGTCGTTAAAGCTAAAGATCAAGAGAAAACCACCTTTACTTGTCCCTATGGAACTTATGCTTATAGACGTATGCCTTTTGGTTTATGTAATGCTCCTGCTACTTTTCAAAGATGCATGTCTGCTATTTTTCATGGTTTTTGTGAAAGTATTGTAGAGGTATTCATGGATGATTTTTCTGTTTATGGGAATTCTTTTGATAGTTGCTTGCGAAACCTTGATAAAGTTTTGCGGAGATGTGAAGAAACTAACCTTGTTCTTAATTGGGAGAAATGCCACTTTATGGTTAATGAAGGAATTGTATTGGGACATAAAATTTCGAGAGAGGTATTGAAGTTGATAGAGCTAAAGTTGAAGCAATTGAGAAGATGCCCTATCCGAGGGATGTTAAAGATATTCGTAGTGTTCTTGGTCATGCTGGGTTTTATAGGAGGTTTATTAAAGATTTCTCCAAGATTTCAAAGCCTCTTACTAATCTTCTTCAAAAAGATGTACCATTTGTTTTTGATGATGATTGTAAGGAAGCTTTTGAAACTCTTAAGAAAGCCTTAACAACTCGCTCCTATAGTTGAACCTCCTGATTGGAATTTACCATTTGAAATTATGTGTGATGCTAGTGATTTTGCTTGTAGGCGCTGTTCTTGGACAGCGAGTAGATAAAAAACTGAATGTTATTCATTATGCTAGTAAAACTCTTGATGCTGCTCAAAGAAATTATGCTACAACTGAAAAGGAATTATTAGCTGTAGTTTTTGCTTGTGATAAATTTAGATCTTATATTGTTGATTCAAAAGTCACTATTCATACTGATCATGCTGCAATTAGATACCTAATGACAAAGAAAGATGCTAAGCCGAGGCTTATTAGATGGGTACTTCTTTTGCAAGAATTTGATTTACATATTGTAGATAGGAAAGGTGCTGATAATCCGGTTGCTGATAATTTGTCTAGATTGGAAAATATTGCTTATGATCCTCGTTCCTCGTTAATGATAGTTTTCCAAATGAACAATTGGTCTGTGATAAAGGTGAGCTCGCGAGACAGTCCTTGGTATGCTCGATTATGCTAACTTTATTGTTTCCAAGTACTTGCCTCCAACCTTTTCAGCTCGACAAAGGAGGAAATTCTTTTATGATTTGAGGCATTATTTCTGGGATGACCCACACTTATATAAAGAAGGAGTGGATGGTATTATGCGAAGATGTGTCCCAGAATATGAACAACAAGAGATATTGAGTAAATGTCATGGCAGTGCTTATGGAGGACATCACGCCGGAGAAAGAACCGCGCAAAAAGTTCTACAATCAGGTTTTTATTGGCCAACTCTCTTCAAGGATGCGAGAAAGTTTATTTTATCTTGTGATGAATGCCTAAGGGTTGGTAATATCTCCAGTACGCAATGAAATGCCTATGAATTATACTCTTGTTATTGAACCGTTTGATTGTTGGGGATTTGACTTCATGGGACCTTTTCCCTCTTCAAAAGGTAACACTCATATACTTGTTGCTTGTTGATTATGTTACTAAATGGGTGGAAGCCATACCTACAAAAAGTGCTCGATGGTGAGACCTCTTTAAAAATGCTTTTAGATATTATTTTTCCTAGATTTGGAGTGCCTAGATATATTATGACTGATGGAGGTTCTCATTTTATTCATGGAGGTTTTAGAAAAACTCTTGCTAAGTATGGAATTAATCATAGAATTGCTTCCGCTTATCATCCTCAAACTAGTGGTCAAGTAGAATTATCAAATAGAGAGATTAAATCTATCTTGCAGAAAACCGTTAATAAATCTAGAAAGAATTGGGCTAGTAAATTGAAGGATGCACTATGGGCTTATAGAACTGCTTATAAAAACCACATGGGAATGTCACCTTATAAAATGGTTTACGGAAAAGCTTGTCATTTACCTTTAGAGCTAGAACACAAAGCTTATAGGGCTGTTAGAGAATTAAATAAAGATCCTAAACTTGCCGGTGATAAGAGGTTGCTACAATTAAGTTCTCTAGATGAATGGAGAAGTGAAGCTTATGAAAATGCTAAACTCTTCAAAGAAAAAGTTAAAAAATGGCATGATAGGAGGATCATCAAAAGAGAGTTTAATATTGGGGATAAAGTCCTATTGTATCGGTCTCGTCTCAGATTCTTTGCAGGGAAATTACTCTCGAAATGGGAAGGACCATATGTTGTCGAGGAGGTGTATCGCTCGGGAGCAATCAAGATTAGCTCTCTCCAAGGCAATGCTACGCAAGTGGTGAATGGACAAAGACTCAAGCATTATATCTCGGGTGACTCTTATAATGTTGATGTTGATATTATTCAAGTGGAAACACCGGAAGCTTTCATCAAAGGACAAATTGACAGTCCGCCAGAACTCAACTTTGAATAGGTAACAGTACTGGTAATGATAAGTACGCAATTTACTTTCCGAACAATATTTTCGCTGTTTTTGGAAAATATGAGAAATTACGAGTTCGAAACGGAGTGGAAAGGACGCACGAGGGCGTGGCACCATAGGCCGGTGCGGCCTAGCCAGGGCCCGCGCCGACCTAGGGTTTGGCCGCCCCGTCGCCCCTTTCCGACTCTGGTTCGATCTAGTACTTTCCTTTTGTCGAGAAAATTTTTGCTATATAATCCCCCGGACCCCTGGAGGTCCGTATATCGTTTTCTCGACGTGTTTTGTTTCGAGTTGTTTCTGCCAGGAATTGCTTCGGATCTAGAGCCATCATGTCTTCGTCGGAAGCCCCGAAGGACAGCTCCGGCAAGGATGTTGGCAACTTGTACATGGAGGAGCTGAGGATGCACCCCAAGGAGTTGCTGCTCGTTGAAGGAGAACTGCAGGTCAAGGATGTCCAGGGTCCTAAAGGAGAAGGAAGCCTGGAAGACAGGATGGAGAAGCTAGAACAAGAGGTTTTCAAGTACAAGAAGATGGCTGAGCGTGAGGTGGATATCTTCCACGGGATTGTGTCTGAACTCATTGCTCGAACATGAGAAGGAAACCGGAAAGCTTTGGAGCGACATCCTCTCACTTCACGACACCACCAACAAGCTCCAAGCACAACTCTATGACGTTCGGAATCAAAGCTGTGAGTATGAAAACAGGTTTAATTACATAAGCCGTGCTGTGCTCGGTTCAGGATTCCCGAGACCAAGATGTCGTTTCTTGATGGAGAGCCTCTTCCTTGGAAGTCTGATGACGGGAATTCATCACCACCATCTCCTCAGGAGTAATTCATCATCGGTATTGGCATCCCCTTGGTTTGTTCCAAGCTTGGGGGAATGCCGCGGTATCACATTATCACTATCTTTTACTTTTATTGTCAAGTAGTGTCATATCATGAATAGGGAAGTTATCGTATAGGATGGGTTGCGTTTGGAAGTATCTCTCCTTTAGTTGTCTATGTATCCCTTGGTGTGAGTTATCGATATGGAATATTAATGAGAAGTCTTATCATTTACATATTGCACATCTTATTTTAGTTTGCAATCTCTATGATTCATCTTGTTGTGAGTATTGGTATCACTTTGGGAGCATTGAATAAATCTATTTGGTTTTGGCAAACTTAGCATTGGTCAATAGCAACAACACTTTGAGGTTTAAATAGGAAAGAGAAATACATGTAGATGTTTCATTGTCTTTCTTGTTAGCTCATAGTTCATTATTCTGAAGTTAAAATTGTTTGTGCTTACAAAGAAGATGCATGATTGTTTCTATCATATGTATATTTGTTTGTTTCCCTCGACTCTTATGCTTGCTAATTAACCTTGCTAGCCAAAGACCTGCATCGAGGGGGAATACTTCTCGTGCATCCAAACCTTCAACCAAACCTATGTCATTTGTGTCCACCATACCTACCTATTACATGGTATTTTCTGCCATTCCAAGTAAATACTTCATGTGCTACCTTTAAACAATTCAAAACTTAGTATCTCTTATTTGTGTCAATGTTTCATAGCTCATGAGGAAGTATGTGGTGTTTTATCTTTCAATCTTGTTGGGCAATTTCCACCAATGGACTAGTGGCTTCATCCGCTTATCCAATAATTTTGCAAAAAGAGCTGGCAATGGGATTCCCAGTCCCAAATTAATTAAACTAAATAGACACTCCTCCATGGTATGTGATTGATGGACGGCACCCGAAGGTTTCGGTTAGCCATGGCTTGTGTAAGCAAAGGTTGGGGGGAGTGTCATCATCATCATAAAGCTAAAATAAAAAGGCACTCCTTCATGGTATGAGATTGTTGGCAGGCACCCGAGGATTCGGTTAGCCATGGTTTGTGAAAGAAAGGTTGGAAGGAGTGCCACACAAAAGGAAAATATTATGGGAGCCGCTCTTAGGAGGTTGTCTGGCAAGGGGGTTAGAGTACCCGCTACCAGTCGTTGACAACAACAAACACCTCTCAAAACTTTACTTTTATTCTCTTTATATGATTTCAAAACTGAAAAAGCTCTAGCACATGATTTAATCCCTGCTTCCCTCTGCGAAGGGCCTGTCTTTTACTTTATGTTGAGTCAGTAAACCTATTTCTCTCCATCTCAAGCAAGCATTTGAGTAGTTGTGATCAAACCATTATATTGTGATTTGCTACATCATGTCTTTTATTCTTCCTTGTTTAGTACAAGTTTTATCTTGAATGAATATAGCTTTGCAAGTTATCAATGATTATGAAGAGACCATTATGATTGAGTATGCAAGTTGTGCATTATAAACTTTAACATGAGAGCGCTGCTCAATAAGATAAATATAATCTATTAATTGTTCTCTGACCAAGAACGAAGTTTGCCATCACCAATTATGATTTCTCATGCACCTTTACTTGTGATTACCTTATACTTGTTTCAATATGAGTTATAAGAGGTTGTTTACTATAATGTCATGTGTGAATGAATATGATGTTTCTTGTCCGTATTTTGGTTATCGACTCTTCACTCCATAAACATGTGGTCATGTCTATTGAGTTCAGTTTCGCTTGGGGACAAGCGAAGTCTAAGCTTGGGGGAGTTGATACGTCCAATTTGCATCACTATTTTATATCATAATTTGCTGTTATTCATTGATATATTTCATATTGGGACACAATACTTATGTTATTTCATCTATTTTGCATGTTTCATCATTATTGGAGGATCGAACACCGGAGCCGGGATTCTCGCTGGAAAAAGCACCGTCGAACGCAATATTTCGGAAGATCAACTCGTGGAAGGAAATTATACCAAAAATCCTATTTTTCAAGATGACGAAGGAAGCCGGAAGGAGGAGCCGGGGAGGAGCCGGGGTGGGCCCACACCCTAGGGCGGCGCGGCCCGTGCCCCGGCCGCGCCGCCATGTGGTGTGAGGGGCCCACGACCCCTTTCGCCTCCTTTTCTTCGCCAAACCCTTCGTCCCGAAGACAAAAGCCACGAGAGGGTACCTCACGAAGAGTTACAGCCCGCCTCGCGGGGCGGAGAACACCGAGAGAGAAAAGAGCTCTCCGGCGGGCAGGAATCCGCCGGGAAATTCCCTCCGGGAGGGGGAAATCGACGCCATCGTCACCGTCATCGAGCTGGACATCATCTCCATCACCATCATCATCATCTCCACCATCATCACCGCCATCTCCTCCGCAGCACCTCGTCACCGCCGTAGCAATTTGGGTTTGATCTTGATTGTTTGATAGGGGAAACTCTCCCGGTATCGATCTATACTTGTTGTTGATGCTATTGAGTGAAACCATTGAACCAAGTTTATGTTCAGATTGTTATTCATCATCATATCACCTCTGATCATGTTCCATATGATGTCTCGTGAGTAGTTCGTTTAGTTCTTGAGGACATGGGTGAAGTCTAAATGTTAGTAGTGAACTATGGTTGAGTAATATTCAATGTTATGATATTTAAGTTGTGGTGTTATTCTTCTAGTGGTGTCATGTGAACGTCGACTACATGACACTTCACCATTTATGGGCCTAGGGGAATGCATCTTGTATTCGTTTGCTAATTGCGGGGTTGCCGGAGTGACGTAAACCTAAACCCCCGTTGGTATATCGATGCAGGAGGGATCGCAGGATCTCGCAGTTTAAGGCTCGTGGTTAGATTTATTCTTAATTACTTTCTTGTAGTTGCGGATGCTTGCAAGGGGTATAATCACAAGTATGTATTTAGTCCTAGGAAGGGCGGTACATTAGCATAGGTTCACCCACACAACACTTATCAAAACAATGAAGATTAATCAGCTGTATGTAGCGAAAGCACTAGACTAAAATCCCATGTGTCCTCGAGAACGTTTGGTCATTATAAGTAAACAAACCGTCTTGTCCTTTGTGCTAAAAAGGATTGGGCCACTCGCTGCAATTATTTCTCTCGCATTTTACTTACTCGTACTTATTTCATCGGTTACATCAAAACCCCCCCGAATATTTGTCTGTGAGCATTTACAGTGAAACCTTCATCGAAACTGCTTGTCAACACCTTCTGCTCCTCGTTGGGATCGACATTCTTACTTATCGAAGATACTACGATACACCCCCTATACTTGTGGGTCATCAGGGTCGGCACCAGGCGTGAGCGGGGTGCTCAGTTTTGCCCGGACTGCGTCCAGCCGGGACGGTGGTGGTGGCGCTTTCGGGCCCGAGCCGGAGGCGTTGGGGTCGACGTTGCGCTCCAGGTTGGGGCCGCGGGTGCGCGGGTTCTTGGTGGGGAGCTCCTCGCCAGCCATCATGACTTGCACGACGGCGGGGCTGGCGGGAGCGCTGCTGCCGGCTCGCGGAGGAGGGCTGGCACAGCGCAGCACCTGCCGCGGGTAGCGCGGCGGTGCGACGGTGGCGACGTAGACGTCGAGGTCGCCGAAGGAGATGACGCTGCTGCCGGCTGGGAAGGGCCGGTCGGCGAAGCAGCCAGCGTTGTCGCTGACGCAGTCGAGGGAGCCGAATCTCCAGATCAAGCCTGAAGCGACTCGCTCGCCGGTGGTGATGGTGAGGCCCGTCCGGATGAAGACACCGGCCGAGGATGCTGAAGGCCCCACGGTGGGCGCCAAATGCCGTGGTATCGTCACGGCATATGCCATAGGGTGGCTAATCGAAGTGGTTCCTGAGGGATCTCACGGCGGTATCCGGATGCGGGTATGGGGACGAGTGACACGGCGACGTACCCAGGTTCGAGGCCCTCCGATGGAGGTAAAACCTCTACTCCTGCTAGAGTGTATATGATGATCACACAAGTACAATGGTGCTCCTAGAGCTGTGTCCGGCTGCTCTCGGGAGGCTAAGGGAGACGATGGTCTCTCTCACGTGGCGGCGCTAAGGGTGGAATGAAGTGAGAAATGATCGATCCCCTGCACGAGAGGGGGTGGTGCGGCTTATATAGGCGCCGGCACTTTACATATAAGACCCTATAGTCTACTGGCCGGCTTGGCCGGCTCCGGCTTCCGCTCCTTCCCGAGGCGGTGACGTCAGGAGCCGTTGAGGCGTCGTGGCCTGTCCCATCCGGCTGCCAAGGTCAGCGGTATGGAGAGGAGGTGTCTCTGTCGCCGTCAGCCACTGTAGCCTGTACGGCTCGACGTAGACCATGATGGCCTGTCCGGCGCGTGGCACTATTGCTCCACAGTGCCCCGCGCTTTACGGAAGATGAAGTCAGCGTGGACTTTGGGAACCCGGATCACCAACCCGGTTCCTTCCGAGTGCAAGACTCGCCAGCCTCGAGTCGGTCCGAGGTACAAACCCCCGGTCGGATATGGCTTGTAGAAGCCGGCCCAGCCTACAGCATTGGCGGCCGTAGCCAGGCCGACTAGGACCTGGAGCCAGCCCGGCTCCGGACCAGCCGGCCACGGCGCCAGCCGGCTGCTCCTCAGCCGGCCTTTGCCGCGAGCCGGCCAGTGGCCAGCCGGCTGCTCCGCATCCATTGCCCTACCCGGGGTCTTCCCCCCGACAGCTGCCGATCTGTCGAAAAAGGAGTTGCTTGACGAAGTCCGTCGCCTTACTTCCTTTAGCCAGGAAGATTAGATTCCGTTGATTTCTTCTTATGCTCCCCTTGACGCTGACCATCCAGCATCAAAGGTATTTTTCTTTCTTCACGTTCCCATTATGCTACTTTTACTTAGCCGACATAATTACCATTGTTCTTACTTGTTATTTTCTTTGACAGATCCCGATAGTTTCTGGAAATATGCATGATTCGCCAGATGATACTTCTGAGGGGAGAGGCTCCTCAATCCCCGTAGATTTTCACACTGTCGAGCACACAGGCCTAGAGGATGAATATAATGGTCCGATAGATTTTGAAGTTGCTCACACCGACCTTCCTTCCTCAGCCGATGATGCTCGCGACGCAGATGGATCAGTGCGTAATGACGACGCTGATCGTGATGCCTTTGTTAATGCAGCTGTGGAGGAGGCTAGGGCATCACCTGCGAAGAGATCAACCGGCGGCTTTGCCGATGAAGATGATCTCTTCGACATGTAAGCAGTTTCTTTTCTGAAGTTACATTTTGTCCTTTTATTTTTCATACTCCTTTTATAACCATTGTCAATCATTCATCTTTGCAGCGACGAAGGCTTTATCGAGCCTCCGTCTAAAAAAGCCAAATCTGACGTTGCCCCGCCGGTCGTAGTGGCTTCCGAAGCTTCGGATCCTAAGGCAGCCTCTGTGGCTCAAGCATCGACAGCTTCTTCCCTTTCCAAGGGGAAAGATGTTCCTCCAACTGCTGCCGCCGCCACTCCTCCTTCTGTAAGTCCTTTTCTGATTGTGATGCAAATCTCTTGGAGCGTGCTTTGCTTAACAATTTCTGGTGAATCATCCTTCTTTCTTAAGGACCTGTGAGGCGTTATTTCCTCTTTGGAGGCCTTCGCCTCCCAATTCACTTCTCTGGAAGCTGACAAGGCTCGGCTACAAAAGGAAGTCAAATCTTTCTCCTCGAAATTGGATGGCGCAGTCAAGATAGCTGCTAAGGCTCGCCAAGAGGTCGACTCTTTGAAGGAGGAACTGGGCAAGTTGAAGGAAAAGCTGAAGGAGGAGGAATCATCCAGGCTGGCTGCTGAAGCTCGGGCAGCCGAAAAGGATGAACTCCTTCGTCAGTCTTCCTTGGCTTTACATGGTAATCTTTTTTGTACACCTCTGTCGATTGATGCACTTATGGATTTGATCCTTTTGCCAATGTATTTTTCTTTCTTTCCCCTGCAGAAGCGGCGAACATCCCTGCTGATGCCCTGGACAGAGTTCCAAACAATTCTCCGGCAAATGCTATGTCGATGACTCTTGCCTCTCACCAGCTTACGCGGGAGCTTCTTGTAAAGGGAAAGGGTGCCCTGGCGCGGATGCACTTGATGATTTTCCCCAAAACCAAGCAGGACAAGACCCTGGGGCAGCTGATCGATGCCTTCACGGTTGACACCAAAGAGGTTATCGAGGTATTCAAGCGTACATCGCGCACTTATGGTGCCGTCCTTGCCTTCCAGCTTATGATGGGTTACGGCTTTAAGGGTGATATCGAAGAGATGACTAAGGAGCTACCGAAAGAGCAAGACGGGCAGCTTGTTGACTTAAGCGCCTTTAAAGCGTCTGCCCTTACTTGTGCTCGCCAGCTTCTTGAACTGGTTTCATCAAGGAAGTCGTCGGCTGGACCCAGTTTATCGACTCAGACCCAAGCCCCTTGATTTTTGTAACAAACTTATGCTCGAGCTGATGTGAAACATTGTTCTTATGCTTGTAATAAACTCCGTGCTAGCAATGTTGTTAGCACACTTTTGTTATGATATTTCTTCTTGTATTTCTCCCAATGGGAGTTACTTCGGATGCTCAGCTGTACCATATCCATCATCCTTTGTAACGGTGTTTCCTGCAGGTCTTCCCAGTGCCCTCATTTGTCGACGACTCTTCGGGTGCTCTTCCTCAAGGTGATCGGATCCAGCGTATGAAGGATCGGATTACGCAGATGGAAAAGGACATGCGCAGCACTTATGCCTTAGCTGCTATTGTCAATAAGAAGAGCGAGATTGCAGCCGACGTGGAGCGGTACGCTCTTACTGATCTGCATAAAGCTACCGAGAGTTTGAACTGTAAGTTTCCGGATTCCTTTGCCCTTTTGTCAACAACGCCTTGTCTGATTCTTTATTGATTCCTTTGCCAGTCATAGCTTTGAACCGTGCGGAAGAGAACAAGCGGATACACGAGCGAGTGCATGCTTTAACCCAGCTATCCTCATCCGAAGAGATTTTCTGGCGGGAACACTCGAAGGCTTCGGCTGTCGCAAAATTTCAGGATCGGGTCCAACGGGTCCACCAATTCTTTGATAAGTGCTACAAAGCTATGAGGGTGGTTTGGAAGACGATGTTCCCTTTAAACGCAATTCCCCCTACGCTTTTGACTTTGATGTCCGAGTTTAGAAACGCCAAGAAGATTCGGGACTTAGTGCAAGCTCAAGTATTTGCAGGGGCCAGGTGTACGCTTGCCCTTGTGCTTGCTCGTTATCCCTCAGCAAGTTTGATCTCTATTTCCAACGCAACTGGTGATTTGGAAGCACTGTATCCGAAGGTATTATTGCCCGCCAATATAATTGTCGACAGGCTTGAGGAGGAGTCAAAGGTACCCGAAGAAAGGGAAACTCCACAAGGGTGATGTCAGGGTTTAAAGTTGTTTTTTGTAAAATAAATTGCTTTGGCTAGTCCATCCAAGTGTTAGGATTGTTAGGCCGAAACTTTTTATTTGGTAAATAC
The DNA here is from genome assembly GCF_022539505.1 of Lolium rigidum. Taxonomy (NCBI): domain Eukaryota; kingdom Viridiplantae; phylum Streptophyta; class Magnoliopsida; order Poales; family Poaceae; genus Lolium; species Lolium rigidum. The sequence continues at coordinate 124,107,432 of NC_061514.1, forward strand.
ATGAATATGTACTTTTACCATGTTGATGCCGTTGGCAAATTTTTGAAGGAGCAAATCTTAATTGCCCGTTAGATGTATGTATACTAGTTGGTCAGCAAATCATTATGAGTGATCAGTTCGTGTTGCAGGTTTTGCTAAACCTGTTGTATGCGCAACTTTGCTTTCAACCGATTGTAAGTTTCGACAGTCATTCCCGAATATTTCGGGTGCAATGATTCTACCGATGAGCCCGTTGTTCTTTGATATTTCCATAAGTAAAATATCGAACGTGGGTTGTGTTTATATTTTCCAAACTCTTGCTTTGTACGGCACTCGTAGAGGCATCTGAAGCAGAGGGAAGGATTAATGTCCTTGTTTTTCTTTGCAGCACTCGTAGAGGCTTTTCCCTTGGGGCGCGATCTTCTGCCGCGCGTTACGTTGTACCGTTGCTTGTAAGCAAGGTTCACGGTGGCGCGGTCATAGATGCTTTAAATTACTGCAATGCTCAACAAGGAATCGAAACTTAAGTTCTCATTAATACGAAACTAAAGGGCGAAAAAGGGGAAGCCCTGTTTGGAAAGGAAAATAAAAATAAATGCTAGTAGATTGCTTAAGTATTGAAGGGGTTCTTCTCATCTTCTGGCTTGGTCACCGTGTTGGTGTTTTTTGAAGCGTCGTCGACTTCGCTAGGGATCTGGGCAGCGACTGTCAGTGTCTTGCTGCCTCCTATATCTTCTGCATCGTCAACTGCTGAAGCTTTTGCTGCCGAAACTTGGGCTGCCGAAGCTTCAAGAGCGGGGTCGTCAGACTTCTTCTTTGCCCCCCTAACGCGTTCTGCTTCCTTAATACTGCGTGACGAGGTCTTCGGCGGAAGGTCAGCAATTTCCTGCCTCAGGCCAAACTTAGCAGCAATCCTCTGAAAGTCCCGATCACAATTGTCCGAGCGTGAGAAACTTCCATGGACCTGTAATGTTTGTCCCATTGTTCCCGGGCATTTTCAGCTTGAGGTATGCATAGTGCGGTACAGCCATGAACTTGGCATAAGCTGGTCTCCCGAGTATAGCGTGATATCGCGACTCCCCAGTTCACGACTTCGAACTCGATCTTCTCCTTCCTGAAATTGTCGGGTTTGCCGAAGACGACGTTCAGTTACGCTTTGCCAAGAGAGTACGCTGGTGAAGTAGGGAGGATCCCATGGAAGCGGGTGTCTGATTCTTCTAGCATTCTCATGGTGATCCCCATACTTTGGATTGTGTCAAGGAATATCAGGTTGAGTCCACTTCCTCCGTCCATGAATACTTTGCTCATCTTGAACCCTCCTATCCGTGCTTCCGACCACTAGGGCAGCGTGTCCTGGTTTTGGTATAGTCATCGGGTGATCCGCTCGGCTGAACGTGATGTTCTGAGACGACCACTCGACATACTCAGGGATGTTCGCCATGATGCTTTCTGCCAGGTTGATTTCTCGGGTGAGCTTCTTCATTTCTCTCCTTGAAACGCCTGTCCTATGGATCATACTCATCTGCCCACGTGGTGGTGGAAATGCCTCGTTGGGTTGATGAGGTTGAGCTTGCTGGACCTGGTGTTGCGGTTGGGGTGGTGGTGGTGGTAGCTGTTGCTGGCCTGCCTGCTGGATGAGTTTATGCATATCGATGAACTGCCGACAGTCCCTGAGCAGGTGGCTAGACTTTATTTTACCATCCTTGGAATCGGTATATGAATGCATGTAGCAGGGGGCGTTGATCTGCTCAGCGTAGGGTAGTTCGGGGGTTCTCTGTTGTCGTGGTTTATAGTTACCACGGTTCCCAGAGTTGTTCCGATTACCGTCCTGTCGATCATCTCGCATGTCATCGTACCGATCATCCTGCCGATCAGAGTAGCCTGCGGCCACCAAGTTGTTGTCATCGTAACTGCGGTTCTTCCTTCTCTTGTTGCGATCCCTTTGACCACCCGAATCATGCTTCGGTTGGTCGTCTTCTTCGTCGTCGCTGCGCTATCGTGGCTTTCGAACGTTGTCTTCGCCATTGGCCCAGCTGCTGGCGATTTCCATTAACTTGGTTATGGTTTTCGGCTTCTTGCGTCCAAGTTCTTCTATATAGCTTTCACATCGGATGCCATCACTGAAGGCGTCGATTGCTCTGTCGACAGATACGTCTTCCGCGAGCGTTCGAGAGCTTGGTGAATCTCCCGATGTATGCGCGCATCGACTCCTTCACGCTTTTGCCGACAATGCCGTAACTCTTCAATCCCGACGGGCCTTTTGTAGGTTGCTTGGAAGTTGGCGACGAAGGCTTCTACTAGGTCGTCCCATGACTTGATGGAACCCTTCGGCAGACCTCTTAGCCAGGCTCGCGCTGAGTCCTTTAGGTAAAGCTGCAGGCACTGCATTGCTGCTATCTAGTTCCCTTTTTGCAGAATCACTGTCTGCAGATAATCGTCTATCTAGGATCTCGGCTCCTGCTGCCCATCGTACTTGGCGGCGTCGGTAGGGGTGAGTTTGAACTTCTTGGGTGGCATCTCCTCCCGAATTTTGTAGCTTAAACAATCGGCTCCCCTAAGCTCGCCGTCGTTCTCCTGGGTCTCATCCGAAGAATCGCTGTCGAGTCCCTCTCTGGCGGCGCGTCGCCGCCTTGCTTTGTCGATCCTACTCTGAGTAATTTCATCCCGAGCGTCTCTCGCGTGGTGTTTTGAGCCACTTGCTTGCAACGTAGTCTTGTCCTTTCTTGGGACCAGATTATCTCCCAATATCGCGAGACTTTCTAGGGCACCTCGGTGGGCTTGAGCCATGGAACCTTCGTGGCGCTGATTGATGAGATATGCAGCGAGGTTGGCGAGTCGCTCCCGCGACGGTCTTTGGTCGTGGCATGCCCGCGGTGTCTGTGGTCATGAAGGACTTGGTCAAATTTGATGTTATTTCTCTAGCATCGTCTTCCGAGAGCCTGGACATTCTTGATCGATGTTTGCCTCCTCCGTGAGTACTTCGAGAGGCACTTCCCTGCGAGCCCCTTCGTCGCTCGCTGGATCGGTCTGCCGCAGATAGGCGTCTCTCGTGGGTGGCTTGCTCCTTAGATAGGCGCTCCCGATTTTTCTCCAATATGGAGCGGTAAGCATTGAGAGTGCCAACCGTGGTTCCCGCCGGAAGTGGTGTGTTGTTAAGCACGGCTGCCTTGGCTGCTGCCCACTCCTCCTCTGCGATGGTGTGGTCGTTGTTGTTGTTGATGGCGCTGTTCTCAAAACTAGCTCGCCTGCTGGAACGGGGGGTGCGATCTCCATCTCCCCTGTTAGCAACGTAAGCTTGGAGGGGCGCCACTCTTCGGGTGTCTCCTTGGGTGATGCTATCGATGCTGTCCTCTCCCGACGAATAGTGGGCATTGCAGATGAACGGCGTGTCGCTCGACCCTAGCCCGTGCCTGGTGTCGCAGTTCATGCAGTAGTACGAGGTTAGCTCCGAGGACGCGGGATCATTGGATCCGACCGACATGGAGGATGCTGAACGGGGAGTCGAAGGCGTGGGCGATCTCGACGGGCTTGTCAGGCCAGCCAAAAGGTCGAGTGACGACGATGTGCTTGGACTCGTCGACCTGGAGATGGGAGATTCCAGCAGCCGAAGAATTCCTTCTGAGTTGACGTTGTAGTGGACGCTCCCGAAGGTCATCTCCATGTTGCCTTGCAGACCGGAGAAAGTCGAGCGAGACGAATCGCTATGTGGGGTGAACTCGTAGGAGCCGAAACGAATCGGGCTTCCCAGACGAGGCGATGACGGTGTTGATGAAGCTACCGATGACATGACGGGTTCAGCCGATGTCCGATCTTGTGCCGACAGGGTTCCCACATATGGCGCCAATTGTCGAGGGTACTCCTCGTCAATGCCCTCCGATAGGGGCTTAGGGTTGATGGAATCCTGCAAGCTGACACGAGACATCGGTTCACAGACAAGAGGGGAGAGCAATTTACCCAGGTTTGGGGCCCTCGATGAGGTAAAACCCTTACGTCCTGCCTGTCTGTTCTTGACTATGATGATAATGGGTTACAATGGGGTGCCGAATAGTTCGGCTGAGATCTCGTCGAGATGGCTAATCGCTAAGGTGACCTAGCTCTAAGCTTTTGCTGGCTAAGATTGCTAAGATTGACCGTGTCCCTCGGCAGCCCCTCTCCTGGCCTTTATATAGGAGGCCAGGTCTCAAGAGGTCTAACCGAATACGACTAGGTTTGACGTAGTTTTAGATCCGATCTTTCCTTGTTCGACTGCTTCCTTGTCTTGCCCGTCAAGGAACCTTATGGTGCACCGTCCTAGTGGCCCGCCTTGCTTCCGAGTGTCTTCATGGGCCTCCAATTAGATGGTACAGGATAGGGCAACATCGGTTACCCGAAGGGTAGTGCCCACGTCAAAAGGTTTGACACTTGTTGCAGGAGTGCTTGTGGTGAGCTTAGAGGCGAAGTAGGACTTTGTCTTGTTGTACTTGATGTCCTCATTCACTTGTCGCTCGGCCTTGGAAGCTTGGTGAACCAACTCAACCATGCTGGAGTATTATTCGAACTCCACAATCCTCTTGATTGGGTAGTTGAGGCCATTGAAGAACCTAGCAATTGTTTGGTTCTTGGATTCTTAGATGTTGACTCGCATCATTGTCAACTCCATTTCCTTATAGAGTCCTCAACTGCCTTGGTGCCTTGCTTCACCTATTGCAACTTGTTGAAGAGGTCGGTCATGTAGTGAGAAGGAACAAAGCGAGCTTGCATCTCTTCCTTCATCTCTTACCAAGTTTCAATTGGAGGCCACCCTTCTCTTCCCTTAGAGTGACAACTTGCTCCCACCAAGTGTTGGCATAATCTTCAAACTCGAGAGATGCCATGGCCACGTTCTTCGCACCGAAGTAGTTGTGGATGCGGAAGATCTTGTCAACCTTGAGTGCCCATGAGAGTTAGGCATCGGCGTCATCTTCACCCTTGAACTTGGGCATGTTGAATTTGAACTTGTTGTACATGTTTTCTTCATCTTCCAAGTTCCTTCGGTGAGGTCGTATGCCTTATTCTCTTGCGGCTTGTGGTGGGTGCGGAGGTCTTCCGCATCCAACCATAGCATTGGGTTGGTGTTGCATTTGAACACTAGCTTCACTTGGTGCGCGATTATGGAGTTGGCTAAGATCTTGACGAGGTTGTGGAGGTTCTTCACAACGTCCATGGTTGACTTCCACATCTTGGGCATTTGCCGGATCTCTTCTACCACGTTGGTTTTGTCGTGGATGATTCCGAAGATCACGCCTAGGTTGTTGTTGATGACCTTGATCATGAACATCAATGTGTGGCTCACGATGAGGCGCCGGGTCCATGTTGAGGATGACGTTGTCGTGAAGTTGGTCGTCACGCCCATGGTGGGCATGGCGATTGATACGTCCAAAACCTATCTACTTTCCCGAATACTTTTGCTATTGTTTTGCCTCTAATTTGTGTATTTTGGATGCAACTAACACGGACTAACGCTGTTTTCAGCAGAATTGCTCTGGTGTCTCGTTTTTGTGCAGAAACTCAACTTTCAGGAAAATCCCCGAAATTAATTTCAAAGGGCTTATTTTCCCAGAAGATTCACGGAGCCAGAAGGGCAGGCCTAGGGGAGGCCCACGGCCCCCACACCATAGGCCGGCGCGGCCTGGGGGGGCGCGCCACCCTATGGTGAGGCCGCCTCGGCCAGCCTCTGACGCCCCCCTCTGGACTACTTAAGGTCTTCGACCTAAAAACGTGATACGAGAAGTCAAAATCGCTAGAAGCCATCCAGAACGCCGCCACCATCGCGAAACTCCATCTCGGGACCAGAAACTCCGTTCTGGCACTCCTCCGGGACGGGGAATTGGAGGAGATCATCGCCATCATCACCACCGACGCCTCTCCATCGACCAGCCATGTTTCCCCCATCCATGTGTGAGTAATTCCCCCGCTGTAGGCTGAAGGGGATGGTAGGGATTGGATGAGATTGGTCATGTAATAGCATAAGATTGTTAGGGCATAGTGCCTAGTGTCCGTAATTGGTACTTGATGATATTGTTGCAATTTGTTATGCTTAATGCTTGTCACTAGGGCCCGAGTGCCATGATCTCAGATCTAAACATGTTATTATTTCATGATGATATTCATTGTTTTATGATCTTACCTGCAAGTTGTATACACATGTCGTTGTCCGGAACCCGAGGCCCCAAAGTGACAGAAATTGGGACAACCGGAGGGGAAGGCGGTGATGTGAGGATGTTGGGGGGATGACCCCCGGTATGCCAAAGGCATGCCAAACCGGATGGCTTGTGCCATCAAGATACCGGTTTAATATTCGTACCGGAACCTAAGGATAAGATTTTAGCTAAGTGGAGCTAAGCCGGTATCCCCAAGAGGGGTATACCGTAACCCGGTAAAGAAGATACCGGAAAGGAGAGCCTGTCGGCAGGACTGGTCAAAGATTCTCTCCAGAGCTAGAAGAAAAAGATGAGCTAAGCAAAGTAACTTTAGACGAAGGGCTGACGATAAAGAGAAGGGTGACGGTCAAAGAAGCCGGAAGACGTCAGCGCCCCTGATTAAAGAGGACTCCGGTGTCATCTATGATTAAAGTAGCTTTGTAAAGTAGTTTGTCTAGTCAAAGATGCCATTAGGGTTCCTTCCAGTGTAAGCCACCCTCTCCCCTATATAAGGAGAGGGGGTACTGCCTCCTACAGGCGCGAGACCACAGTGAGATCAGTGTACTGAGAAACTTGTAACCATGTTGAGATCAATGAAGCTAGCGATCTAGTAAAGAGTTCTTCCTCTTGTCTCTCTTCTTGCATACCGGCCTTTGGTTGTGTTCTTGAGGAAAGCATCCGGAAGTTCTTCCCATCTAATCGCAAACCCTCCCCCGAATCCTCATACGTCCATTCGGCCCCAACTTAAGCCATCCTATGGCATCCGCTCGTTCACCACGACGACAGCTTGGCGCCCACCGTGGGGCATGAAGTGGCGCATGCCGGAGTTCACATTCGGGCGGGCCTCCTCGAGTTCGCCGGCGAGCGGACGTGTACCGCGCTCGTGCGAGCTTCTACTCCATCGATTTCATCAACGACAACGCGGGCTGCTTCGCCAACGGCGGCATCTTCCCCAAGAACGGCCGCATCATCGAGTTCGGCAGCCACCGTATCTACTTCGGCACCGTCCCTGTGCGCCAGCGCCTCTCGCCGGTGCTGGTGGCACCGGACCCGCCAAGATGGCTCTGTGCTGGTCGCGCCGCCGGCAGCGTCGAGGTAATGATGACCGGTGTGGCTGGTGCAGGAAAGGAGGTTGCGGCGCGAAGGTGCTGGTCGCGCGGTTTCGACCCGTGCGGCTAAGCCACCGCCGGAGCGCGACGCGAGCGCGGCAGGAGCATCTTCCGCACCACCGGCAACGCCTCTCCAAACGGCGATGAACGCGCCGGCAACCCCCATCGCGCGGAACATCGACCCGGCAGCGGCTCGAGGCGGAGCTGGAGGCGCAGCGCCCGAGGATACTCGAGAGCGGCAAAGACGTCGTCAAGGCGCAGCGCGAGCTGAACCTAACCGTACGTGAGTATAACGCTGCCCATGGCTTTGCTTCCGTTAGCGCTCATGCTGCTAGGATACCGGAAAACCGGCTTAAGGCTCGCAATCTAGATCGAGATTTGCGTAAGGAAGTTCTTACCAGCAAAAGTACCTCCGCATCCGTTAGCATTGTAGAGAAACCTAAGTACAGCGAGTCCGGATAAAACCATAAAAGTCTGCTAAGGCAGCTGCAGATCCGTGTGATTCGCTTACCGGAGAGGCTCGGCAAAACAACAAGAGCGTGTCGAGAGCTGCTAGATGCCGTAGAGCAGCAGAACGCTGAGCAGCTGGTTAAGCTGAACAAGGCTATAGCCTCGAAATCCGCGCGTTCAACAAAGAATGCCGGAAGCAAGTCCCATGGGCAGGCCTCGTCCCCCCATCCGGACAGAAGAAAAGAAAAAGAAGTGAACGCACGGCAGATGATCGTGTACGATCCGGTCCTTGCCGGTAAACAAAAAGCCGGGCAACACGATGCCAGTAGAAAAGCCAAGGGGCAGAACGAGGCTACGCCAAGGAAGGCTATGCCGGAAACAATCATGCCGGTAGACATGAAACCGGGCAAAACTATCCGGCTGCAAGGGCAGCATATGATGAAGATGAGGAAGAGATGCCTCCACCAAGGTACCGGCAGGCAAGGGCCACGGCACCAGAACGTTACGATGAAGCCGATTCTAACAGACCGGCAGCGTACCGGAACCCGTTGGGGGAACGCTTGGGAGAGAGATATCTACCGGAACGGGATGCGAGGCACCGTCTGGACAGAGTGTACTTGTCAGAGATGATCGAGGAGGAAGGTCCTCCAGGTCCAAAGTGCTTTGGCCCAAGAATCATGAGAGAAAAACCACCAGTTCGCAACTTCACGTTGCCCCGTGACACAAAAACATACGATGGCACTACGAAGCCGGAAGATTGGCTCGCGGACTACGTGACCGCGGTATACGTCGCAGGCGGCGGAGGAACCGTAGCAGGAGGAGGAAACCGGCGTTGGGCCGTGAGGATCATACCATCGTTCCTGGTTGGACCGGCAAGAATCTGGTTAAACAACTTGCCGGCAGGAAGCATAAATGGCTGGCTGGATTTTGAGGAGGCTTTTGTGAGCAATTTCAGCAGCACCTATCAAAGGCCAAACAGGCCGCAGCAACTTGCTCCGTGTGTGCAACGCCCGAACGAAACAGACCGAGATTATCCGGCCTGGTGGAACACCACAAGGAACTCTTGTGAAGGGGTAATCGAGGCACAGTGCCATTGCTTGGTTTAGCAATGGGTGCAAAAGAGGTTCGCCGTTGTGGCAAAAGCTGCAGCGGAACATGCCGACAACGTTGGCAGAGATGATACGTGTGGCGGATAACTATGCGTTGGGAGACCCAACGCAGCCGGCAATGCAACCTGAACCGGAACAGCTACGCCAAGAGCAACACCGGGACAACCGGAACAACAAGAGGAGGGAAGATTTCCCGTATAGAAGGTATGGCTCGCAGCAAGTTGCTGTCTGTGCAGAAAACTCGATGCCGGCGGCAGCCGGAGGCAAAGAACCGGATCGCAGCCATGGGCGGGTCCAAAGAAACAAGTGGGTGGAGAAGAAACCCGGGTCCGGAAAAGAAACCGGCAAGAACCCGCAAAGTACACCATGGAAGCTGCCATGGACCAAACCATGCCGGTGGCACACACCGAATCCGGCACACCCGTCAAACCATCTGACGAAGGATTGTACCTGGACCAAGTACTTGATGGAAAAGGGGGCGATAAAAGATGCCCAAGGGCGAGGAGGCAATGCGATGATGCCACCACCGGACATGCCGCGGCAGCAGCAGCTACCGCCACCACCGCCGCTTACCGGGCCAAACGCTTTACCGGTGCAGCCGAACCGGCAGCGAGTACCAGCAAGTTAACCGGGTGGAACAAGATGATAACCAGCTACCTCCACCACCACCTTTAGGCCGGAATGTTTACGAAGACCCGCATCTGTGCTGTGTTGTTTTTGTCACTGAGCCGACAGACAGGCAAAGTATGCACCGCCGCTCCATGGAAGTAAATGGAGTGATGCCGGCAGTGCCCAAATACATGCAGTGGTCCAACCAGGAAATTGCTTGGTCGATCAAGGATCACCCCAAAATCATGCCGAATCCGGGTGGATATGCTCTTGTTGTGGACCCAATCATGAAAGGGCCGCAAACTCGAGTGAAGTTCAGCAAGGTGCTGATAGACAATGGCAGCAGCAGATCAACATCATGTACAAGCACACCATGCATACGCTGGGCATAACAGAAAACATGCTTCAGCCAACGCGCACAACGTTCCACGGATCGTTCCGGTTTGTCCTCGCGCACCGGTTGGAAAAGTCCGGGTGGACGTGTCGTTTGGAGGACGTGACAATTGCCGGGTTGAGAACCCGGAGTTTGAGGTGGTGGACTTAGATAGTCCGTACCATGCTTTGCTGGGGAGACCGGCACTGGCGGCCTTCATGGCCTCGACCCACACGGCGTATCTCAAGATGAAGATGCCGGCACCTCGTGGACCTCTAACTGTGGTGGGAAACTACAAGGTCTCGCTGGAAACAGCGTCTGCCGGATCGAACCTAGCGGAATCGCTGGTGATCGCGGAGGAAAAGAAAAGGATGCAAACAGCTGTTGCGCTGGCTCAGTCCTCACAGTTGAGCTTAGCGGCAATGAGTGCAAGTCTGAGCGCTCCGGCATTCAAGCCAACAAATGAAACAAAGGACATTGTGCTGGATCCGGCTTACCCAGAGCGCACCGTTCGTATCGGTGCCGGCCTCAATCAAGCATAGGAAAGCGCGCTCGTCAGCTTCCTCCGTGAGAATCGGAATATCTTTGCCTCGGTCAACTGAAGATTTGGTAGGTGTTCCGAGGGAGCTGGCTGAGCACTCCTTGAACGTTCGGAAAGATGCCAAGCCGGTGCGACAACCCTTGCGCCGGTTCGCTGAAGATAGAAGAAAGATCATAGGAGAAGAGGTAACCAAACCGCTTGTTGCCAAATTCATTGTGGAGGTCACGCACACAGAGTGGCTGGCCAATCCGGTGATGGTTGAAAAGAAGAAAGATGAGAACCTGGAGGCAAAAGCTCCGAAGGTGTGGCGCATGTGCATCGACTACACCAACCTCAACAAAGCTTGCCCAAGAGATCCTTTCCCTTTGCCACGAATCGATCAAGTGATTGATTCAACCGCTGGGTGTGAGTTGTTGTCCTTCCTGGATGCCTATTCCGGCTTCCACCAGATTCCCTTGAAAAAGGAAGATCAAATAAAACTGCGTTCATCACCCCGCACGGGGCTTACTCGCTATATCAATATGCCTTTTGGTTTGCGCAATGCTCGGTGCAACGTACCAGCGCTCGTATGCAAAAATGCTTGTTTGATCAAATCGGAAAGAATGTGCGAGGTGTATGTGGATGACATCGTGATAAAAACTAAGGTAAAATATACCCTGATCGACGATCTCCGGCAAACATTTGATAACCTAAGGAGGTTCCGGATGAAACTCAATCCGGCAAAATGTACTTTCGGTGTCCCTGCCGGCAAGCTGCTGGGTTTCCTCGTCTCAAGCCGAGGCATTGAGGTCAATCCGGTAAAGATCCGGGCAATCGAGAGAATGACCGCTACCACAGGATCTCGAAGGACATACAAAAGTTTACCGGAAGCTTGGCATCGCTAAGCCGGTTCATAAGCAGGTTAGGAGAAAAGGCCTTGCCGTTGTATGCTTTGATGAGAAAATCCGATAAATTCGTCTGGACCCCTCAGGCAGACGCAGCATTCAAGGAGTTGAAAACGATGTTAGCTACCGCGCCAATATTGGCTTCGCCGTTGGAAAGAGAACCGATGTTGTTGTACATAGCAGCAACCAACCGGGTCGTGAGTGTTGTTGTGGTAGTAGAAAGAGAAGAGGAAGGAAAAACCGTCGAGAGGCCGGTATACTACCTGAGCGAGGTGCTCTCCCTCTCAAAGCAAAATTACCCGCACTTCCAGAAAATGACCTATGGCGTGTTTATGGCCGCCACAAAGCTCAAGCATTACTTCGAAGAACATCCCATGAAGGTGGTGAGCGAAGCACCCATCTCTGATATCATGTGCAACAAAGACGCCAGCGGCCGGATTGCAAAATGGGCGATCCAGATATCACCATACGTGCCGGTGTACGAAAGAAGAGATGCCATAAAGTCACAGGCTTTGGCTGATTTCCTTGTTGATTGGGCGGAGATGCAATACAAACCGCCGGATCGAAGATAGAATACCTGGAAAATGCACTTTGATGGATCCAAGCTCAAGGAGGGTCTAGGTGCCGGTGTGGTGCTTACTTCACCAAAAGGAGACCACCTCCGGTATGTTTTGCAAGTACATTTCAGGGCATCAAACAATGTCGCTGAATATGAAGCTTTGATCCATGGGCTTAAGGTCGCAAAAGAAATCGGTGCGCACCGGATCATTTGCTACGGCGATTCAGATCTTGTGGTACAGCAGTGTTCTGGAGATTGGGATGCAAAAGATGCCAACATGGCCTCGTACAGGTTTCACGTGCAAAAGATTGCCGGCTTCTTCGAAGGTTGTGAGTTTCACCATGTACCGCGTGCAGAAAATGAAGCTACGGATGCTTTGTCTAAGATAGGCTCATCCCGACAAGAAATTCCTCCCGGAATAGCTCTGGCACACCTGAGAGTACCATCAATCAAGCCAAGTCCAGAGTCGGAATCAATTTTTGTACCGGAGTCACACATTGTACCAATGGATATCGATGAAGGGAACCCGGGGACTACTCCGGCAAGTTCGGGAACTGTTCCGGTAAGCTCGGGGACTGCCGTACCTATATCGGAAGAAATGATGCTGGTAGATAGCATGGAGATAGATGCACCGGTGTTTTTGGTTCGAGAGATACCGTCATGGGCTAAACCTATTAAGGAATTCCTAATCAACGGCACCTTGCCGGCCGATGAAAATGAGTCAAGGAGGATACAAAGAAGGTCCAAAGCTTACACATTCATCAATGGTGAGGTGTACAAGAGAAGCGTTACCGGTGTCCTTCAAAGATGCGTGTTACCGGAAGAAGGGAAAGAAATGCTTGAGGAAATTCACCAAGGAGAATGTGGGCATCATGCCTCGTCAAGGGCGCTGGTAGCAAAAGTGTTTCGGCATGGGTTTTACTGGCCCACTGCTTTGGCGAACGCCGAGGATTTGGTAAGAAAATGCAACGGGTGCCGGAGGTACGCCAAGCAAAATCATACCCCAGCGTCCGGTTTAAAGACAATACCGCTAACATGGCCGTTTGCTGTTTGGTGCCTTGACATGGTTGGCCCATTCAAGACTGCAAGGAGCAGTATGACTCACATCTTGGTCATGGTGGATAAGTTCACCAAATGGCTAGAAGTAAAACCTATCGCAAAGTGTGATGGACATACAGCTGTGAAATTCTTGAAAGATGTCATCTTGCGGTATGGATACCCGCACAGCATCATCACTGACAATGGAACCAACTTTGCTCAAGGTGAGTTCAAAAGGTTCTGTGAGGATAAGAACATCCGGTTGGATTTGTGCTCGGTGGCACACCCACAAGGCAATGGTCAAGTGGAAAGAATGAATGCTTTGGTACTCTCCGGTATCAAACCCAGACTCATTGACGCAGTGGAAAAAGCACCGGGGTGTTGGCTTGATGAGATACCATCTGTGCTGTGGAGTATAAGAACAACCCCAAACCGGTCTACCGGATACACTCCGTTCTTCATGGTCTATGGAGCGGAGGCAGTCATACCAACCGACATCATCCATGATTCACCAAGAGTACAGACTCTATACTCGAGCAGGAGGTCAAAGAGGCCGGAGAAAATGATGTGGACTTGCTAGAAGAAGCAAGAGAGCTAGCTTTGGCAAGAACAGCCATTTACCAGACAAAACCTCGGACGCTATCATGACCGGAAAGTCAATCCAAGAGTTTTCCGGGAAGGAGATCTTGTGCTTCGCCTAGTGCAGCGCACTGAAGGCCGGCATAAGCTCTTGCCACCTTGGGAAGGTCCCTTCATTGTAAGCAAGGTGCTTCACAATGATGCATACTACCTAATTGATGCACAGGAGTGGAAAGAAGGAAAGGCGGACAAGTCCGGAGAGGAGAGCAAGCGTCCATGGAACATAGCTGCAGTTGCGTCCTTTCTACTCTTGAAGTGGTGGTGTAAGAAGTTCCTTTTTTGTACCTTATATGCTATGAATAAAAGATGCCAGAACCTTGAATGAATCTCGGGGACTGCCCCAATAAGGTTGCATGTAACTTGTCTATTTTTTCAGTTCACCGGTTGCTTATTGAATGTTTTTTCTTTCCGGTTTAGTAGTGTGCTAAACCCTACCGGAGTCTTCGACTCTGCTGCTGTCCGCAAACCGGCTTCATGGCAAGCAAGATAAACCGGTAGGGGATAAGCACATGAACTCGCGAGAAGGAGAGCAGGAAAGAACAATCCGGAAAATTTGACTAACCCCGGTTAAACCGGTTTTTGCAAAATTTCAAAGTTATTTCTAAGTTCAAGAAGATGTTTGTTTGGTGAAAGAACCTTGTGCTCATACGCCAAAGAACGCCCAGAGAAGGCAGGCAGAGCCAAGGCAAAAGAACCAAGTATGCATCAAATTGGATGCGGAAACAATTGGGAAATCTTTGCAGTGCAGGATAAAAGCAAAACCAAAAGCAATGTGTTAAAGCAAACTTAAGATAATTAACTACCGGTATAACTTACCGGCAGAGAATGTTGTACCACAACCAAAAGCAGGTTTAAAGTTTTACATCATAGACCCCGGCATTCCGGGGCAGAATTTAACAAACATTGTTTGTGAGACAAAGCAGGGCCAACAGATAAGTCACAGGCACAGCAGGAACACATATAATAGAGAATCATCATGCAGCGGGGGCTTCCGGAGGAGCATCGCCGGCATCAGCGTCGTCCAGGGGCTCCTCTTCGGCTTCATCCTCCTCCTCGTCGAGATAGTCCTTGACGCCAGGAGGGGGAGGGATGAAGGTGCGCATATCGGCATACTCCGCAATGCGGTACGCGCGATCCTGCCGCTTAGCGGAGAGGATCGGGTCCGCGATCGGTTTCCGCGTTTTCACGCACGCCGGTGAGGGCGTCCGGATCAAGCTCCGGCACCGGAGCAGTGCAACGCGGAGGGCGGAGCCCGCCAACGACGGCGGCAGAACACCGCCACTCGCGGATCCTCCGCCGCCACCCCAAGACGATCGCCGATGAGGGAGAAGGTGTCCGGCACCTCTTCGCCAGGCCATAAGGTCCTGAAGAGCCGGGTAGCTACATCGTGGATGTCCGATAAATTGCGGTCTATGGCGCGCATATGGGACACCCGCGCGTTAAGCGCGACCAGATGGTCGTTGGGCGTCCATGGCACGTTAAGATCCGCTCGGCCTTGGTCCTTGCGGCGCGCGTCCACCTTCTTGACAGCGTACCCCTGGGAGTCCGGAAAGAGGCCTGTGTAAAGAAAGAAAAAGGTCAAGGAAGAGACCGGAAAGAAAAGAGTCCGGAAGAAAAAGAGACCGGAAGGAAAGATAACGGAAAGAAAAGAGTTCGGAAGAAAAAGAGACCGGAAGGAAAGATAACGGGAAGAAAATGGGGTCGGAGGAAAGAAGGCTCATATGCAGTAGTCAAAGTGCAAAACAAAAGAACTTACGATGAGCGAGGGCGTCGGTCTGCAGGATCAACTGATCGCATTCCTTATGCTCCTCCTCCAGCCGCGCGGCCTTCTCCTCGGCAGCCTTCCGGGACTTGGCCGCCTCCTCCAGCTCAGCCAGCAGCACCACGTTGGCGTTGTCGGGCGTCCTCCGTGCCTCCTCCATCTTGGCCGCTGCGCGCACCGCAGCGGCTTCGAAGGCCTTGGCGTGGTCAAGCCCCGCTTGGATGAGCTGGGTCTTGAGCTCCCGGTGGCTGGTCTTGAGGGCGTCCAGCTCCTCCTTATGCTGCCGGATGAGCTGGTCCTTCTCCCCCGTAACCGGAAAAGAAAGTGTTAATAAGGTTATACTAGTAAAAGTGGAAAAGAAACCAAGTTTGAAGGAAAAAGGAAAGAATCGTACGTTGGGCGGTGGCCAGCTGCTCCTTGAGAGCATCGATGGAAGCTTCCGGGATCACTGTTGAGCAGAAATTAAGAATGTTAGAGAGGGAAAAGTTTCCGGTAAGGAAGATGCCGGCAACACAAAATTTACCTTGGCACTTGTCGTGTGCCTCAGCGAGCTCCCGATGCTCCCACAGAAGCTCCTCGAAGAGGGCCTTCCGAGCGTCAGCCGTGAGCTGTTCAAGAAAAAGAGGTTAGTAAAGTTTTGCGCTAAGAACAAAGATCTTAACCCGAAACTCGGGGACTGGCAGTGCCGGTTTTGCGCTAAGTTTTTAAGCAAAGTTTTGCGCTAGGAACAAGGTTCTTAACCCGAAACTCGGGGACTGGCAGTGCCGGTTTTGCGCTAGGTTTTTAAGCTAAGTTTTGCGCTAAGAACAAGGTTCTTAACCCGAAACTCGGGGACTGGCAGTGCCGGTTTTGCGCGCTTCTAAGGTAAGTTGTGTGCTAAGAAGAGAATATTTAAGCCGAAACGCGGGGACTGGCAGTGCCGGTTTCACGCTAAATTTTTAAGTTAAGTTTCGCGCTAAGAGCTGCGCTCTCACCACAAAACTCGGGGACTGGGAAGATAGACGAGAGAGAAACCGGCATGAAACTAAAGAAAAGATAAAACAAAGCCGAAAACGAAGAAACCGGTTAAGATTGAGACAAATTAGCAAAACATACCATCAGATTGTTCGTGGAGTCGTACCACGCGCTGTCAAGCTCTTTAACGGCGCTGCGAAGCCGCATAAAGTGCTCCTCGGAAGACCGGTTCCCGACAGGGTCAGGTGCCGGCAGCCTGTCCTTGCCCGAGCCGCGGGTCGCCGGAGTCATGTCCGCGGCGTTCCACCTTTGGGCATAGGGCAGAAGGTGCCCCAGGTCGCGGCCTTGGCGCTTGAACTCTGTGATGCGGCCGAGGAGGCCGGTGGCCTTCGTGGCGGCGTCTTTGGCAGCCTTGCCGACGTGCAACACCAAGGGCTGCTGGCCGCCGGAAGAGGCGCTGGAGGCCGTCGCCTTCCCCTTGATGAGCTTGGAGGTCTTGGGCGGCGGCGCAGAAGCGGCCCCGACGGGCTTGGCGCGAGGAGCACCTGGCGGCGGCATCAGGAGGGAGCGTGGAGACGGAGGAGCGCCGGGTGCATCACCCGTTTTGGAGCCTTCCGGCGCGGAAGATTCCGGCGCGGAAGTTGCTGTCTTTCGAGGACGGGAGGAGCCGGAGGCTCCGCCCGCCCGGCAGCTTCTTCTTCGCCGGCGCCGATGTTGCTGGCGCCGGTGTCTTGGGTCTCTGGAGGGAAGGAAGGATCCTCCTCCGTGCGGTGATCTGACGGTGAAGGGGCCGCACGCCCCGAATTTGTTGTGCCCCCCGAGAGGGAGGCAGAGATGTTGCCGGCACCAGGTGGTGCCGGGCTTGAGTGAGGAGGAGGGGTTGAAGTCCTTGCGGAATCTTCAGAGCCCGATGGCCTTGGGCCAAGCTTGAGCGCAGGACTGAGAAAAAGAAAGAAACACAATTGGTAAAAAGCAACCGGAAAAAGAACTTGGCAAAAACAGACAAGCCGGAAAGTGAGTAACTTATCCGGAAGAGGTTGGCATCGCCTTGCGCCCGTAGCGACGCATGCCCACCTGCTTCTCCCCCACGGGCTCAGTCCGGAAGCGCTTGGAGGGGCGGGCCTGGCTGGTACCGGCGTCAGGTGCCGGCTGCTTGTTCTTTTGGCCCTGGGCCATGAGCTTGTCCACAAACTCGGAGCCGGCCTCGGCGCGCAGGGGCGGCACGCGCTCGTGGATCTATGAGTTAAGTTTGGCTAAGAAGCAATTCATAGGAAAATGATAACGGAAGGTAAAGGAAACCGGAAAAGAAAATACCTCGAGCGTGGTCAAGTCGTCAGCGGACCCGGTTGGCTTCGGCGGAGACCGGCCGAGGTGCGCTGCCGGAGTCTTGCCCATCTTCAAGTCCTTCCAAAAAATATAAGGATCCGGGTCAAAGGAGTCGAGGGCGCGGGGTTGGCAAGGTCCACTCCGCTCTGCTTCGATGAGGGGGAAGCGGTCCTTGGCCTGAAACAAGAAAAAGCAAGATTAGCAAGAGCAGAAAACTACCGGCCAAAAACAACCCCAGTCGCATAATCCCTTACTTCTTGGGTCGGAGGATTATCGGTGCTGAGGGGAAGAAGGCCCCATTCCCAGTCAGATGGCATAGCAGTTTGGCAAATCTGCTTGGCCTTGCGAACGACATCCCTTTTGCTAAGAGGACGGCCTGTGATCTTGGTAGGATCTCCAGGGCCATACATCTCGCTCATCCTATGTGCGCGGCGCTTTAGAGGAAGCACCCGGCGCGAAATAAAAGTGCGGATGATGTCATCCGAGCAGATCTTGGTCTCCTTCCTCAAAGAGGCCAAGAAGCGTACCACCCGGCCTGGTTTCGGCGTGATCGGACTTCGGGTTGTAGCTCCGGCTGGTCCCGCTGGGGGCCCCGCTTCGTAGGGAGGGAGATCGATGAGATCGGCGCGGCCGCTGTTCTTCACGTAGAAGAAAGTCCCTTGCCACAACCGGCAAGATTCGAGGCCGGAAAACTTAAAAAGGGGCTCCCTTGACGGGAGCCGATAATGCAAGACCCGCACTGAACGGGGGGCTTGGGTTTAGGAATATCCTTGCCCTGAACGGAATTAATCCGAAGAGCAAAGAAGCGAGCAAACGTCTCACGAGTGGGACGAATGCCGATATAAGCCTCCATGAAGGTGGCGTAACAAGAGAGGTAGAAAATGGCGTTGCCAGGAAGGTGGTGAGGTTGGAGTTTGTAAAAATCTAAGAAGGAGCGGAAAAAAGGGGAGGCAGGAAGGCCGAAGCCACGCTCAAAGTGAGCAAGAAAGACAACGTATTCGTCATCTTCGGGATCCGGTTCGATTTCGCCGTCCGGAATCCGGCAAGAAACTCCTTCCGGAATCCGTCGAGACCGGTATAACCAATCGATTTCGAATTCGGAAACACTGGAACCCATCCAGGCTCCGCGGGTGATTGGGGAAGGCTCCTCGCCGGAAGATTGGCTGGAGCTGCTAGAGGTTGCGCTGCCGGAAGCTTGGCTAAAGCTACCGGATTCTAGGTGGCCACCGGACTCTTGATGGCTACCGGATCCTTGCTGGTTGCCGGAATCGGTTTCCATCGGATCTGAAGCCGTGGATTCACCGGGAGATGGTCTACGGCGTTTGAGAGAAAGGGAAGAAGAAGATGCAGAGGAGGATTCCTCATCAGACATTGCAAGGAGAGGCGAAAAAACAAGAATCCCAGACTTGGACCCCGCGTGAAGATCTACGAGTAAGAAGAAAACCAAAGAAAAAGAGGAAATAAGAACACTAAACACCCAAGATCTGGAAAGCAACCAGAGGACAAGTGAAGCGAGATTAGTACCAACCTTAAGCGGCGGAGTTGCTGAGGGAGGCGTTTGCTGGCGGCGGAGCGGGCCTGCGGCCGCCGGGAGAGCACCGTCGACGGCGAGGCGGAGAAGCTTGCGAAGAAGCGCAAATGCGGCGGAAGCAAGGAAGTTGCTGCCGAAGATCTCCGCGCAGCGAGGTCCGGCGGAGGCACGGCGTGGGTTCGCCGGGACCCGGAGCTTGGATGAGCGACGGCGGACGGAGAACGGCGGAGGTGCAGAGGCGTGGAGCTCTGTGCGCGAAGGAGGAGAATGCGAAGAAGATGAAGAAGAAGGGGCGGTTGAGTTTATAAAGGAGAGAGAAGGTGGGCAGGAAACCGCTGGGCCGCGGCGGTTCGCCTCGCGGCCCACGACGGTTCGCGCCTTGGGCCGCCACGTGGCGAGGGAATACACGCGAAGAAATACGGAGCCACACGGAGGCGCACACGGGATCCCGAAGAGGTAGTGGGATCAGCTGCGATGCATTAAATGAGCGCGCGGGAGTCGAAGGGAAGTGACCCCTGACACTGGCGCGTCAGTCACAGTGCGCATGTCTCTGTCAGGCGCGGGGCCCGAGATATTCTCGACTTCGCCGAGGAAGCAGTAAAGACACATGATACCGGAAAATAGAGATGCCGGAACGAGCTTTGCAAAGAGAAGAAAAAGAACAAGGGTAAAGGTGCCGGAACTAAGCTCAAGACATGAGTATTTAAACCGGTATCCTAAGGAAATGAGAACTCGGCATGGTCCGTAGGATAGAATCCTCCGGGCTATACCAGCTTCGGGGACTAATGTTGGGGGGATGACCCCAGGTATGCCAAAGGCATGCCAAACCGGATGGCTTGTGCCATCAAGATACCGGTTTAATATTCGTACCGGAACCTAAGGATAAGATTTTAGCTAAGTGGAGCTAAGCCGGTATCCCCAAGAGGGGTATACCGTAACCCGGTAAAGAAGATACCGGAAAGGAGAGCCTGTCGGCAGGACTGGTCAAAGATTCTCTCCAGAGCTAGAAGACAAAGATGAGCTAAGAAAAGTAACTTTAGACGAAGGGCTGACGATAAAGAGAAGGGTGACGGTCAAAGAAGCCGGAAGACGTCGCGCCCTCGATTAAAGAGGACTCCGGTGTCATCTATGATTAAAGTAGCTTTGTAAAGTAGTTTGTCTAGTCAAAGATGCCATTAGGGTTCCTTCCGATGTAAGCCACCCTCTCCCCTATATAAGGAGAGGGGGTACGCCTCCTACGAGCGCGAGACCACGAGTGAGATCGATGTACCGAGAAACTTGTAACCATGTTGAGATCAATGAAGCTAGCGATCTAGTAAAGAGTTCTTCCTCTTGTCTCTCTTCTTGCATACCGGCCTTTGGTTGTGTTCTTGAGGAAAGCATCCGGAAGTTCTTCCCATCTAATCGCAAACCCTCCCCCGAATCCTCATACGTCCATTCGGCCCCAACTTAAGCCATCCTATGGCATCTGCTCGTTCACCACGACGACAGAGGATCACATGTGTTCACGGAGTGTTAATGCTTTGCTCCGGTGCTCTATTAAAAGGAGTACCTTAATTTCCAGTAGATTCCCTAGAGGCCCGGCTGCCACCGGCTGGTAGGACAAAAGATGTTGTGCAAGTTTCTCATTGCGAGCACGTACGACTATATATGGAACACATGCCTATGGATTGTTTAGTACTTGGATACTGTTTTATTACTATCTGCAAATGCCCTACTTTGATTGTTACATGAGTTTCTCTCATCCATGCAACGCTCGTCATCCATCCCTGTGCCTACAGTATTTTAATCCTGCTGTTTACTATAATCACTACTTCTGTCTTTGTTACACTGCTGCTGATATTTCACTACCAAGCTATCGCTATAAAACTGTTACTATCGATAAACTCTTGCGAGCAAGTCTGTTTCCAGGTGCAGCTGAATTGACAACTCCGCTGTTAAGGCTTTCAAGTATTCTTTGTCTCCCCTTGTGTCGAATCAATAAATTGGGTTTTACTTCCCGCGAAGACTTTTGCGATCCCCTATATTTGTGGGTCATCAAGACTATTTTCTGGCGCCGTTGCCGGGGAGCATAGCTTAATTTGGAAGTTCACTTGGATTGATATTGTTCGCTGCAAATTCTCCATCATGGGTAAATCTCGCGATCCTAAAGTCTCCATATTACCATCCACTACAAGAAAAGGTACAACTCTGAGTACATCTGCTGCTCTTGATTCACCATTTGTGATAAGTCAACTTGTTTCACCACCACAAGCTTCACTTGCTGGTACTTCTGTTGAATCTGAAAATTCTTATAATTTTGATGATGCTTCTGCTGTGCTTGATGATAGTGGTTCATTGGGATCTTTTCTACATGCTACAATTGCTAGGTCTAGACAAATTGAAAATTCTGAAACTCCTAATGAAAATACTACTACACCTGTTAATTCACCTGAGTCTGTTGAATACTCTAGTGATGATCCTGGTGAAGATTATGTGGAACTTGATGATGATTTTATTGATAAATGCAATTCTAGTACTGGTGTAAGAAAAATTAAAAAGTTTCTTGCACAACATACTGTTAGATATAAACCGTCTCCTGATCCTAAATTTGCCACATCTCCTATAAACATTAAGGATAAGGATTATGATTTTTCTCTTGATTTATCTCATATAGCTATTGTTGAGAAAACACCTTTTTGTGGTACTGAAAAAGAATGTGATGTAGAACACATGAATGAACTTTCTACTTTGAGTAGCTTGTTTTCTGATGATGTCAAGATGCGTACTTATTTTGTTGCTAAATTTTTTTCCTTTCTCATTAAAGGATTATGCTAAAATTTGGTATAATAGTTTGCCTCTTGGTTCTATTGATAGTCCAAGTGGTTTGCTTGATGTTTTCTTTCGGAAATACTTTCCTGCTAGTGCTCAACATATTGCTTTGCAGAAAATTTATAGCTTTGACCAGGAAGATGGAGAGAAATTGCCTGAAGCATGGGCAAGATTTTGTTCTCTTATCAGAGCTCGACTTGGACATGATCTAGAAAAGCATGATTTACTTGATATATTTTATAGTGGACTAACCATTGAGTCTAGAGCATACTTGGATAGTTGTGCTGGTTGTGTTTTCAAGAAAAGAACTCCAGACGAAGCTAAAGAATTATTGGCTAAAATAGGCCGGAATCATGATGATTGGACTACACCTGAATCATCCCTGACGCCGATATTGAAGAAGAGGGGTTTGATTAAATTAAATGATGAAGATATGAGGGAAGCTAAGAAATCTCTTAAGGAGAAAGGTATTAAATCTGAAGATGTGAAGAATTTACCTCCGATAGAAGATTTATGCAAGATAATTCCCCCTTCATCCATGATTGAGGTAAACTCTCTTCAACGCTTTACTAGGGAAGATATTCCGTATTCAAAACCTCCTGCTCAATGCTTAGATGAGTTTGATAATTATATTGTTAAGCAAGAAAATTTTAATATGAGAGTAGAGAATCATTTAATGGAAAATTCTCAGGCTATTAGTAATTTGCATGATATTGTGGAGAGAACCTCCAATGATGTTAAGATGCTTGTTAAACATTTTCATATGATTCAAACTCAAATTGATCAACTCACTAAAGTGCAAAATGACTTGTTAAAAAATAGTTCTAAGGAAAAACATGCTTATGAAGTAACAACTAGAGGCGGTGTTTCTACTCAGGATCCTCTATATCCCGAGGGGCATCCCAAAAGAGTTGAACAAGATTCTCAACGAATTGAAACTAGTGCTCCTTCTAAGAAAAAGAAAAAGAAACATAAAAATGTTGTAGAATCTTCTGAACCTGTTAATGATCCTAATAGTATTTCTATTTCTGATGTTGAAACTGAAAGTGGTAATGAACATGATAAAGATAATGATAAGAATGATGCTTCGGATAAAGAAGAGGTTTAAAATGAACCTAAAAAGCATGCTAAAAATAAAAAGTATACTAAAGAAGATTTTATTGCTAAGAAACACGGTAATGAAAGGGAACCTTGGGTTCAAAAGCAAATGCCTTTTCCTGCTAAGAAACTAAAATCAAAGGAAGAAGAACACTATAATAAATTTTGTGATTGGATGAAACCTTTATTCTTGCAAGTCCCTTTGACTGATGCTATTAAATTGCCTCCTTATTCAAAGTATATGAAAGATATTGTCTCTAACAAAAGGAAAATTCCTAATGAGGAGATTTCCACTATGCTTGCTAATTACTCTTTCAATGGCAAAGTTCCAAAGAAGCTGGGCGACCCAGGTATACCGACTATTCCTTGTTCTATTAAAAATAATTATGTTAGAACTTCTCTATGTGATTTGGGAGCAGGTGTTAGTGTTATGCCTTTTTCTCTTTATAAGAGACTTTATTTAGATAAGTTGATACCGACTGATATATCTTTGCAAATGGCTGATAAATCTACTGCTATTCATGTTGTTGTATGTGAGGATGTTCCTGTTCAAGTTACTAATAACTGCTTGATATTAACTGATTTTGTTGTGTTGGAAATGCCTGAAGATGATAATATGTCTATTATTCTTGGAAGACCTTTTCTTAACACCGCAGGGGCTGTTATTGATTGCAACAAAGGAAAATTTACTTTCAATGTTGATGATAAGGAGCATACCGTTTATTTTCCCAAGAGGATTGATAAAGTATGTGGAGTTAATACAATTTCTAATGTGAGAACTATCAAAGTGGGAGTTATTGATTGTCCTATATATGAGCCTAAAGAAGGATATCAAAATATTATGATTGGATCCATATCAATACAATTCAAGGTAACATGATTGATTTGAGGTTTATTTCTTCTTATGCTATGTAAAATTTATTTGGTGGCAAGACTTGATCAACCTTGTTAACAAATACATTTTATTTGCATAGAGGAGCTAAACAACATTTCTTTCTTTCCCCACTTGTTCTATTTGCTGTAGCACTACTTGATTTGCAAGGTTCTTTAGTTGTTTAGAGATTTCAAAATCTTTTTCTGCCCAGTAATAATAAATTTAATACCCAGAAATGTGCATTTTTCAAAGTTTTCAAAAATTCACAAAAATTATACCGTTGGTCTTATTTTTCGAAGAGGCACCTGGGAGCACCTGGGGATGACCAGTGGGGCACCCCAGGGTGGCACCCCACCAGCCGGCGCGGCCAGCAAGGGGGGCGCGCCACCCTGTTGTGTGGGCCCCTCCTTGCCCCACTACTTCATCTCTTCCTCCCGTCTCACTCTCTCTCCCGAAAAAACTCGTACCAGCTTTCTCTCACTCGCGTTTCTGCTCAAGATCTCAGGATTTCTCGATCTCTTTGCTCAGCCCAGATTTCTGTCTGAAATTTGGCACATTTTCTCTCCGGTATGTGACTCCTCCGATTATCCAAGTAGAATTTTATTTGGTTGAGTATATCTTGAATATTTTGCTGCTGTAGGTAACATGTTTAGTGAGCTTGCATGCTTGTTTAAAGATATAAGAATTAGTTTTGATGCATGTTTAGTACTCTAGCAAGTTCCTATAGTAGTTTCCCTCAATTATATGTCACCAAATCAAATTTTATTATGTTTGTTGAAAAATTTCAGAAAAGGAAGATGGATAACTATAACTTTGGAGAAGTGTTTGAAAGAGAGACGACAAGCACCGGGAGACCCTCAAGGACCGCCACTCGATTCAGGTGATCCTATAATGAGGATGGCATCGCACCGAGCTTCGAAGCCGAAGAGGACAATGGAGTCCCTAACGCTTCATCATTTCCATGTTATAACTTTTTGAGTAATGCAGGGTTGCTGGATGATTTCTTGGTCCTCGTCGGTAATGTGGGCTTAACCACCTACATGGAAGATGAGAGGGATCAATACTACATGCTAACTAAAATCTTTGTTGAGAGCTTTCAGTTCAACAACAAGCACTATCAACCATCAGTTGCATTCAGGATCTATGGTAATCCTATTACTATGAAGTTGAAGGATTTTTGTACTGCATTGGATATTGCCCCTGTAGGTACAGTGAAGAAGATCGAGAATGATCCCAAGGCTTTGCTGGAGCTCTATCGAGATATCACCAATGATGATAGTCGCACCATTCAGCGCGGCAAGATAAGAAACATTCAACTCCCTGCCATTAGATATTTCGCTTACTATCTTGCTACTAGCATTCTTGGTAGGGAGAACACTAGCAATATTTCTAGTTATCATCTTGCTTTCTTAGTTGCTTCACTTACTGGAGAGACACCTTATAATCTTGGTGCTCTTGTTGCTCGCCGTTTGTTTAACAAGGGACCTATTTTTGGAGGAATTGTTGCATCACGCATTTTGGCATATTTAGATCTTCCTCTTGACCCTACTGATGTGAAATTAACTCCTATAAGGCTTGATATTGCTGCTATGAAGAGTCATCAATTTGTTACAACTGACTCTAGTTTAGATAATATTGTCTATAGAATGTTGTTTACTGATGGGGATGAGAGGTAAATCCCTTTGCCGCAACCCGAATTGTTTGATATTCACAGGAAACCGTGGTCGCGCTCTAAGGAGGAGGTGGATGAGCAGCTGAAGATACATGGCTTCCACCAGCAGCATGACTCCGAGGACGCCGAGCCCTCCCACGACTACACCGTCACGTATGTTGGTGCTTCTTCCAGCACATACCCGGAACAGGATCCATCTTTGTCGTACTACGGAGGTGCTACTTCATGGGCACCATGGGATTGATCTCCACTTAGGCCAAAAGCCTAAGCTTGGGGGGAGGTATACCGGCATCACTCATTCTTTGCATATTATAGTTGCTGGATACTTGTACATACTTGTTTAGCTTCTTAAAGTGGTTTTCTAATAAGAGGGAGATGATATTTGGGGAAGTGCAGCCTGAAAACAGATTCTGGACTGATACATAAAAAGTTCTCAAAAACAGCCAGAACGTTATTTTGTGAAGCCAATTTTTGTGCATGTTCCCCAGGTTGTTATCTAACTTTCATTAGTTTAACACTTTTCGAGCTGAGCAGCGGAAGAATTTCTTACAAATCGATTCATCGTATCGCTTGTCAAGTTTGACGAATTCCTGCTGCTTTGTGTTTATGTGACTCTTCTAGTTTTCATTTTCTTGTTTTTGCTTTGTTTCTTTCCTAAAACACAAAAATACCAAAAATATTTCTGCCGTTTCTCTTCACCACTTGCTTATTTTGGTTTCTTGCTTTTATTTTGCTTTATTTGCTATCGTTGGTTTGCTATAAGAAAATCCAAAAAGATTTTGCTTTGTTCGCTTGTTTCCTTTTGTTCTTGTTTCCAATTCGAAAACACCAAAAATATTTGCTGTTCTTCTTTGGTTTTGTAAAGTTCATTATGGAGTTCAATGGTCTTTGGTGGCTGTAGCGTGGTTTTCGTTCCATATCATTCAAGCTACACAAGTGAAAGGCAATAATGATGATCTACGACAATTCGACTGTGGTGAGAGGCTGGTATGGACTCTATTTGTTTTCATTTTTGTACATATACTCATCCATGTGAGCATGCTTGGTTGGTTCATGTGAGGTATATGTCATTTAAGAAAGTCTAGTAGTTCATGATCTCTCATGTTTAGCTCCAGTTTATTAATATGAGTAGCATGTCATAGATATTTGCTTGCATTGTTTTATTCATAAATAGGTATGACATTGTGGTATCCTCCTCTGAATAATTCATTTGAATTGACTTGGCACATGCTCACGCATGCATATGACTGAACAAAAGTCAATTAAGCCTCGATGATTTACTTTGCCTCAGAGTTCTTGTATCACTTTTATGCCCCCGTTAATTTATTTTGCCGCAAGCATGAATATGATGGTTATTGCTCTCTTGATTGTCGCTCCCCAGTCTTTTGCTAGCCTTCAATTGTACTGAGCAGGAATGCTGCTCGTGCTTCCAAACCCCTGAAAACCAAGTTATTCCAAAGTGTCCACCATAAATACCTATGCATGGTATTTCAAACCATTCCAAGTAAATTCTCATGCGCTACCTTTAAACCTTAAAAATGCTTCTCAATTTGTGTCAATGTTTTATAGCTCATGAGGAAGTATGTGGTGTTTATCTTTCAACCTTGTCATTTACTTTTGACAGACTTTCATAATATATAAGAGCTGGCAACGGGGTTCCCAGCCCCAATTAATCAAACTTAATTCTCTTCACATGGTTTGCCCTGATTCATCAGTAAGCAACTTAATTTTGCAAAAAGACACTCCTCCATGGTATGAGATTGATGGAAGGCACCCGAGGATTCGGTTAGCCATGGCTTGTGTAAGCAAAGGTTGGGGGGAGTGTCACCCATAATAAAACTAAAGTACGTGTGTAAACAAAAGAGAAGAGGGATGATCTACCTTGCTGGTAGAGACAACGTCCTTCATGGGAGCCTCTATTGAAAGTCTGGTTGACGAGGTAGTTGGAGTACCCATTACCATTCGTTGACAACAACAAACACGTCTCAAAATAATTTTACTCCTATTTTAAAAATGAAAAGCTCTAGCGCATGTTAATCGCTGCTTCCCTCTGCGAAGGGTCAATCTTTTACTTTTATGTTGAGTCACCTTCCTTTCTTTGAGCACTTTCTTGAGAGCACAACTGTCATTCTTAGTATAATATGCTTTTCCCAAAATGTGATTGACTGTGGTATAACTTTGATGCTTTTATCTTTGACAATCTCTATTTCTAGTATTTCCATGAACTTCAAAGGTGCCCGAGCATTTATGTTTTGATGTACAAATACGGGCAAGCGAGATACCACTTTATCATATCCTGTTATGAACATTGCAATCCTGCTGATAGACATGATTCATGATGCTTATTATTAATTTGTTGGTACCTTTTCCATGATTGACATAGCTATTAGATGATTTTATTTGCATGTATCTTATTATGAATTGCCTAAGTACTTGTCCATATCATGAGAATATTTACATCATATGAACAAATGTGTTCGTGAAAGTTCTTTTATCGCACTCAGTTGTTAATCGAATTGCTTGAGGACAAGCAATAAGCTAAGCTTGGGGGAGTTGATACGTCCAAAACGTATCTACTTTCCTGAACACTTTTGCTATTGTTTTGCCTCTAATTTGTGTATTTTGGATGCAACTAACACGGACTAACGCTGTTTTCAGCAGAATTGCTCTGGTGTCTCGTTTTTGTGCAGAAACTCAACTTTCAGGAAAATCCCCGAAATTAATGTCAAAGGGCTTATTTTCCCAGAAGATTCACGGAGCCAGAAGGGCAGGCCTAGGGGAGGTCCACGGCCCCCACACCATAGGCCGGCGCGGCCTGGGGGGCGCGCCACCCTATGGGTGAGGCCGCCTCGGCCAGCCTCTGACGCCCCCCTCTGGACTACTTAAGGTCTTCGACCTAAAAACGTGATACGAGAAGTCAAAATCGCTAGAAGCCATCCAGAACGCCGCCACCATCGCGAAACTCCGTCTCGGGACCAGAAACTCCGTTCTGGCACTCCACCGGGACGGGGAATTGGAGGAGATCATCGCCATCATCACCACCGACGCCTCTCCATCGACCAGCCATGTTTCACCCATCCATGTGTGAGTAATTCCCCCGCTGTAGGCTGAAGGGGATGGTAGGGATTGGATGAGATTGGTCATGTAATAGCATAAGATTGTTAGGGCATAGTGCCTAGTGTCCGTAATTGGTACTTTGATGATATTGTTGCAACTTGTTATGCTTAATGCTTGTCACTAGGGCCCGAGTGCCATGATCTCGGATCTGAACATGTTATTGTTTCATGATGATATTCATTGTTTTATGATCTTACCTCGCAAGTTGTATACACATGTCGTCGTCCGGAACCCGAGGCCCCAAAGTGACGAAATTGGGACAACCGGAGGGAAGGCGGTGATGTGAGGATCACATGTGTTCACGAGTGTTAATGCTTTGCTCCGGTGCTCTATTAAAAGGAGTACCTTAATTTCCAAGTAGATTCCCTAGAGGCCCGGCTGCCACCGGCTGGTAGGACAAAAGATGTTGTGCAAGTTTCTCATTGCGAGCACGTACGACTATATATGGAACACATGCCTATGGATTGCTTAGTACTTGGATACTGTTTTATTACTATCTGCAAATGCCCTACTTTGATTGTTACATGAGTTTCTCTCATCCATGCAACGCCCGTCATCCATCCCTGTGCCTACAGTATTTTAATCCTGTTGTTTACTATAATCACTACTGCTGTCTTTGTTACACTCGTCGCTGATATTTCACTACTCGCTATCGCTATAAAACTGATACTATCGATAAACTCTTGCGAGCAAGTCCGTTTCCAGTGCGGCTGAATTGACAACTCCGCTGTTAAGGCTTTCAATTATTCTTTGTCTCCCCTTGTGTCGAATCAATAAATTGGGTTTTACTTCCCGCGAAGACTGTTACGATCCCCTATACTTGTGGGTCATCAGCGATCATGTTGATGGAGGTAATGGTGTGGTGCTTCTTCTTGTTGAGGATGCTCATGTGGACGAGCATGTCGATGAAATTCTCCTCGCCTTGAGTTGGAGCGTGAGGCATCAGGGCGATCATGTGGTCGATGAAGTCGATGAGGGTCTCCCCGCCTTGAGTTGGAGCTTGATGACGTGTGACGGTCATGGGAGTAGTATTCTTGTGAAGAGCTTGAGGATGATGAGGTAGAGCGGTGTCGGTGGCGGAAACACAAGTTTTTGATGGCGCGTTCGAGGCTATCCATGCGCCGCTCCATGTTCGCATCATTGGCCGCCATTTGGCCATTCAAGTTGTCCGTGGCTTCGCGAAGGAGGGTCATGTATTGGTTCACAGCAGTGAAGTTGTGTGCCACTTCTTCATATTGCTCATTGATGTGCGTCTCAAACCAGGCAAGTTGCTCCTTGAACTCTTGGAGTTGAGCCCATAGATTGTGTTGGGTAACTAATAACGCGTGAAGCACACGTCCGTTGGGAACCCCAAGAGGAAGGTGTGATGCGTACAGCAGCAAGTTTTCCCTCAGTAAGAAACCAAGGTTATCGAACCAGTAGGAGATGAAGGCCACGTGAAGGTTGTTGGTGAAGGAGTGTAGTGCGGCGCAACACCGGGGATTCCGGCGCCAACGTGGAACCTGCACAACACAATCAAAATACTTTGCCCCAACTTAACAGAGTGAGGTTGTCGGTCTCACCGGCTTGCTGTAAACAAAGGATTAAACGTATGGTGTGGAGAATGATGTTTGTTTGCAAAGAACAACGAGAGAACAATGATTGCAGTAGGTTGTATTTCAGATGTAAAAGAATGGACCGGGGTCCACAGTTCACTAGTGGTGTCTCTCCAATAAGATAAATAGCATGTTGGGTGAACAAATTACAGTTGGGCAATTGACAAATAGAGAGGGCATAACAATGCACATACATATCATGATGACTAATATGAGATTTACTTAGGGCATTGCGACAAAGAACATAGACCGCTATCTATCATGCATCTATGCCTAAAAAGTCCACCTTCGGATTAGCATCCGCACCCCTTCCAGTATTAAGTTGCAAACAACAGACAATTGCATTAAGGATTGTGCGTAATGTAAACAATACAAATATCCTTAGACAAAGCATTGTTGTTTTATCCCTAGTGGCAACAGCACATCCATAACCTTAGAACTTTCTGTCACTTTCCCAGATTCAATGGAGGCATGAACCCACTATCGAGCATAAATACTCCCTCTTGGAGTCACAAGTATCAACTTGGTCAGAGCCTCTACTAGCAACGGAGAGCATGCAAGATCATAAACAACACATATATGATACATCAATAATCAACTTGACATAGTATTCCATATTCATCGGATCCCAACAAACACAACATGTAGCATTACAAATAGATGATCTTGATCATGATAGGCAGCTCACAAGATCTAAACATGATAGCACAAGAGGGGAAGACAACCATCTAGCTACCGCTATGGACCCATAGTCCAAGGATGAACTACTCACACATCAGTCCGGAGGCGGGCATGGTGATGTAGAGTCCTCCGGTGATGATTCCCCTCTCCGGCAGGGTGCCGGAGGCGATCTCCTGAATCCCCCGAGATGGGATTGGCGGCGGCGTCTCTGGAACTTTTCTCGTATCGTGGCTCTCGGTAATAGGGTTTTCGCGACGGATAGAATATATAGGCGAAGGGGCAGAGTCGGGGGACACTCGAGGGGCCCACCCCATAGGGCGGCGCGCCCCCCCTCTTGGATGCGCCGCCAGGTGGTGTGGGGTCTCCTCGGCTCCTCTCCGTCTCTCCTTCGGTGTTCTGGAAGGCTCCGTGGAAAATAAGACCGTGTGCTTTTGTTTCGTGCAATTCTGAGAATATTTCCTGTGTAGGATTTCTGAAACCAAAAACAGCAGAAAACAGGAACTGGCGCTTCGGCATCTTGTTAATAGGTTAGTTCCAAAAAATGCATAGAAATGATATAAAGTGTATATAAAACATGTGAGTATTATCATAAAACTAGCATGGAACATAAGAAATTATAGATACGTTTGAGACGTATCAAGCATCCCCAAGCTTAGTTCCTAGTCGCCCTCGAGTAGGTAAACGATAACAAGGATAATTTCTGAAGTGACATGCTACTATCATAATCTTGATCAATACTATTGTAAAGCGTATGAGATGAATGAAGTGATTCAAAACAATGGTAAAGACAATGACTAAACAACTGAATCATATATAGCAAAGACTTTTCATGAATAGTACTTTCAAGACAAGCATCAATAAGTCTTGCATAAGAGTTAACTCATAAAGCAATAAATTATTAATAGAAGGTTTTGAAACAATACAAAGGAAGATATAAGTTTCAGCAGTTGCATTCAACTTCAACATATATATCTCATGGATAATTGTCAACACAAAGTAATATGATGAGTGCAAATAAGCAAGTATGTAGGAATCAATGCACACAGTTGACACAAGTGTTTGCTTCTAAGATAGAAAGAAGTAGGTAAACTGACTAACATAAAGTAAAAGAAAGGCCCTTCGTAGAGGGATTGAGGGAAGCAGGGATTACTTATGTGCTAGAGCTTTTTATTTTGAAAACATGGAAACAATTTTGTCAACGGTAGTAATAATTCATATGTGTTATGCATAAAACATCCTATAAGTTGCAAGCCTCATACATCGAATACCAATAGTGCTCGCACCTTGTCCTAATTAGCTCGGATTTCCATGGATTATCATTG
Source organism: Lolium rigidum (assembly GCF_022539505.1). Lineage (NCBI taxonomy): Eukaryota > Viridiplantae > Streptophyta > Magnoliopsida > Poales > Poaceae > Lolium > Lolium rigidum. The sequence goes on from NC_061514.1 coordinate 124,139,623, forward strand.
CATTACATATGTTTCAACCAAGTGTCACAAAGGGGTACCTCTATGCCGCCCGTACGAAGGTCCAAGGAGATAGATCGCATTTGATTTCTCGTTTTTGATAAATCTCAACTTGAGGACATCCATACCGGGACAACATAGAAAACAGATAATGGACTCCTCTTTAATGCTTAAGCATTCAACAACGAGATAATATTCTCATAAGAGATTGAGGATTAATGTCCAAACTGAAACTTCCACCATGATACATGGCTTTGGTTAGCGGCCCAATGTTCTTCTCTAACAATATGCATACCCAAACCATTTAATCATGACAAATCACCCTTACTTCAGAAAAGACGAGCATGCATAGAAACTCACATGATATTCAACAAAAGTGTAACAGTTGATGGCTGCTTGTAACGGTACAGCACGCGTCTGTTGGGAACCCCAAGAGGAAGGTGTGATGCGTACAACGGCGAGTTTTCCCTCAGTAAGAAACCAAGGTTATCGAAACAGTAGGAGTCAAGAAGCACGTCGAAGGTTGTTGGTGGTGGAGTGTAGTGCGGCGCAACACCAGGGATTCCGGCGCCAACGTGGAACCTGCACAACACAACCAAAGTACTTTGCCCCAACTTAACAGTGAGGTTGTCAATCTCACCGGCTTGCTGTAACAAAGGATTAGATGTATAGTGTGGAAGATGATGTTTGCAAAGAACAGTAAGAACAAGTATTGCAGTAGATTGTATTCGATGTAAAAGAATGGACCGGGGTCCACAATTCACTAGTGGTGTCTCTCCGATAAGAAATAGCATGTTGGGTGAACAAATTACAGTTGGGCAATTGACAAATAAAGAGGGCATGACAATGCACATACATATCATGATGAGTAGTGTGAAATTCAATTGGGCATTAAGACAAGGTACATAGACCGCTATCCAGCATGCATCTATGCCTAAAAAGTCCACCTTCGGGTTAGCATCCGCACCCCTTCCAGTATTAAGTTGCAAACAACAGACAATTGCATTAAGTATGGTGCGTAATGTAATCAACACAAATATCCTTAGACATGGCATTGATGTTTTATACCTAGTGGCAACAGCACATCCAGAACCTTAGGGGTTGCTGTCACTCCCCGCATTTAATGGAGACATGAACCCACTATCGAGCATAAATACTCCCTCTTGGAGTTACAAATATCAACTTGGCCAGAGCCTCTACTAGCAACGGATAGCATGCAAGATCATAAACAACAAATATATGATAGATTGTAATCAACATAACATAGTATTCCATATTCATCGGATCCCAACAACGCAACATGTAGCATTACAAATAGATGATCTTGATCATGTTAGGCAGCTCACAAGATCGAACAATGATAGCACAATGAGGAGAAGACAACCATCTAGCTACTGCTATGGACCCATAGTCCAGGGGTGAACTACTCACACATCACTCCGGAGGCGATCATGGCGATGAAGAGTCCTCCGGGAGATGATTCCCCTCTTCGGCAGGATGCCGGAGGCGATCTCCTGAATCCCCCGAGATGGGATTGGCGGCGGCGGCGTCTCTGGAAGGTTTTCCGTATCGTGGCTCTCGGTAATGGGGTATTCGCGACGAAGGCTTCTTATAGGCGGAAGGGTAGGTCAGCGGGCGTCACGAGGGGGCCACACACTAGGGCGGCGCGGCCCCCCTAGGCCGCGCGACCCTAGTGTGGCGGCGCCTCGGCGCCCCACTTCGTATCTCCCTCGGTCTTCTGGAAGCTTCGTGGAAAAATAAGACCTTGGGCGTTGATTTCGTCCAATTCCGAGAATATTTCCTTTGTAGGATTTCTGAAACCAAAAACAGCAGAAAACGACAAGCGGCTCTTCGGCATCTTGTCAATAGGTTAGTGCCGGAAAATGCATAAATATGACATAAAGTATGTATAAAACATGTGAGTATCATCATAAAAGTAGCATGGAACATAAGAAATTTTAGATACGTTTGAGACGTATCAAGCATCCCCAAGCTTTGTTCCTACTCGTCCTCGAGTAGGTAAACGATAACAAAGATAATTTCTGAAGTGACATGCTATCATAATCCTGATCAATACTATTGTAAGCATATGTAATGAATGCAGCGATTCAAAGCAATGGTAAAGACAATGAGTAAACAACTGAATCATATAGCAAAGACTTTTCATGAATAGTACTTTCAAGACAAGCATCAATAAGTCTTGCATAAGTGTTAAATCATAAAGCAATAGATTCAAAGTAAAAGCATTGAAGCAACACAAAGGAAGATTTAAGTTTCAGCGGTTGCTTTCAACTTGTAACATGTATATCTCATGGATAGTTGTCAACATAAAGTAATATGATGAATGCAAATATGTAAGTATGTAAGAATCAATGCACAGTTCACACAAGTGTTTGCTTCTAAGATAGAAGGAAGTGGGTAAACCGACTCAACATAAAAGTAGAAGAATGGCCCTTCGAAGAGGGAAGCATGGATTGCTATATTTGTGCTAGAGCTTTTATTTTGAAAACAAGAAACAATTTTGTCAACGGTAGTAATAAAGCATATGTGTTATGTATAAGATATCCTATAAGTTGCAAGCCTCATGCATAGTATACCAATAGTGCCCGCACCTTGTCCTAATTAGCTTGGATTTACATGGATTATCATCGCATAACATATGTTTTAACCAAGTGTCACAAAGGGGTACCTCTCTATGCCGCCTGTACAAAGGTCTAAGGAGAAAGCTTGCATTGGATTTCTCGCTTTTGATTATTCTCAACTTAGACATCCATACCGGGACAACATAGACAACAGATAATGGACTCCTCTTTAATGCATAAGCATTCAACAACAGATATTATTCTCATAAGAGATTGAGGATTGTTGTCCAAACTGAAACTTCCACCATGGATCATGGCTTTAGTTAGCGGCCCAATGTTCTTCGCTAACAATATGCATACTCAAACCATTCAACTCATGATAAATCACCCTTACTTCAGACAAGACGAACATGCATAGCAACTCACATGATATTCAACAAAGGATAGTTGATGGCGTCCCCAGGAACATGGTTATCGCTCAACAAGAAACTTAATAAGAAATAAGATACATAAGTACATATTCAATACCACAATAGTTTTTAAGCTATTTTTTCCATGAGCTATATATTGCAAAGACAAAGAATGGAATTTTAAAGGTAGCACTCAAGCAATTTACTTTGGAATGGCAGAAAAATACCATGTAGTAGGTAGGTATGGTGGACACAAATGGCATAGTTTTTGGCTCAAGGATTTGGATGCACGAGAAGTAATCCCTCTCAATACAAGGCTTAGGCTAGCAAGGTTGTTTGAAGCAAACACAAGTATGAACCGGTACAGAAAAACTTACATAAGAACATATTGCAAGCATTATAAGACTCTACACGGTCTTCCTTGTTGTTCAAACCCTTACCAGAAAATATCTAGACTTTAGAGAGACCAATCATGCAAACCAAATGTCAACAAGCTCTACAGTATTTCTTCACTAATAGGTGCAAAGTACATGATGCAAGAGCTTAAACATGATCTATATGAGCACAACAATTGCCAAGTATCAAATTATTCAAGACATTATACCATTTACCACATGTAGCATTTTCTGTTTCCAACCATATAACAATTAACGAAGCAGTTTCAACCTTCGACATGAACATTAAGAATAAAGCTAAGAACATATGTGTTCATATGCAACAGCGGAGCGTGTCTCTCTCCCACACAATTAATGCTAGGATCCAATTTTATTCAAACAAAACAAAAACAAAAACATAAAGATGCTCCAAGTAAAGCACATAAGATGTGACGGAATAAAAATATAGTTTCACTAGAGGTGACCTGATAATGTTGTCGATAAAGAAGGGGATGCCTTGGGCATCCCCAAGCTTAGATGCTTGAGTCTTCTTGAAATATGCAGGGATGAACCACTTGGGCATCCCCAAGCTTAGAGCTTTCACTCTCCTTGATCCTATTGTATCATCCTCCTCTCTTGATCCTTGAAAACTTCCTCCACACCAAACTCAAAACAAACTCATTAGAGGGTTAGTGCATAATCAAAAATTCACATGGTCAGAGGTGACATAATCATTCTTAACACTTCTGGACATTTGTTAGACAAAACTAGGGTTTGGGGAACAGTGCTCGATACCCAATAGGGTTCCGCTGTTATGCTTTTATATATCATACAGGTATAGGTACAGGAGTTTGTATACAATACGTATAGCCTACAATACATAGTCTAACACCCTCCCTCAATCTTAACTATGTCCTGAAACACTCAAGAGGTTAAGATTACGCCGACATCCCTCAAAAGAAGGTAAGGGCAAGGGCTTAGTAAAAATTTCAGCCAGCTGATCCTTGGAAGAGATGAACTTAATCTGAAGAAGCTTCTTTGCAACACGTTCCCTCACAAAGTGATAATCCACTTCAATATGTTTTGTCCGAGCATGAAACATTGGGTTTGCTAAAAGATATGTAGCACCAATGTTATCACACCAAAGGACCGGCGGCTGGGCTTGAGAGATCTTCAACTCTCTAAGTAGGGACTGGATCCAGATGATCTCAGCTGTAGCATTGGCAATTGCTTTGTACTCAGCTTCAGTACTACTCCGAGACACTGTAGCTTGTTTACGAGCTTGCCATGCTATCAAGTTAGGACCAAAGAACACTGCATGTCCCCCCGTGGATCGGCGATCATCAGGACAACCAGCCCAATCTGCATCAGAAAAGGCAGAGAGCAAACCAGAAGTCGCTGGTTGTAGATGCAGACCATAAGAAGCAGTGTGACAGACATAGCGCAGAATTCTCTTAACAGCTGACCAATGTGGACCGCGTGGCGCATGGAGATACTGGCACACTCGATTGACAGCAAAAGAGATGTCTGGTCGAGTAATAAGCAAATACTGGAGACCACCAACAACACTGCGGTACTCAGTGGCATCATCAGAAGAAAGAAGCTCTCCATCAAAGGCGACGGTTGTACGCTAGCGGACATAGGAGTAGGAGTAGACTTGCACTGTAGAATACCCGCACGGCGCAAGAGATCATGGGAATACTTCTGTTGAGTGAGAGTTAAACCACTGTCAGAATGAGCAACCTCAAGGCCAAGGAAATAATGCAGTTTTCCCAGATCCTTGACAGCAAAGTCAGCTCCTAAACTAATAACCAGCCTGTCAGCCGCAACAACTGAAGAACTAACAAGAATGATATCATCGACATAGACCAGAATATACATGGTCACCTGAGGTCGCTGAAGGATAAACAGAGATGTGTCGGCAGTAGAGGACACAAAACCATGCGCACGAAGAGCAGCACCAAGTCTAGCATGCCATGCACGAGGAGTCTGCTTCAGACCATAGAGTGCTTTGACAAGACGACAAAGATGATGTGGCTGAGCAGGATCAACGAAACCTGGTGGCTGACGCATATATACCTCCTCTTCCAGAACGCCATGAAGGAAAGCATTCAGAACATCCAACTGACGAAGCGACCAACCTCTAGTAACAGCCAATGACAAGAGAAGACGAATAGTAGTGGGCTTCACAACCGGACTGAACGTATCTTCATAGTCAAGACCATAACGTTGTTTGAAGCCTTTAGCAACCAAGCGTGCCTTGTACCTCTCAATCGAACCATCAACATGCTTTTTGACCTTGAACACCCATTTGGAGTCAATGATATTGACACCAGCTGGTGGTGTCACCAAACGCCATGTATTATTTTTCTTGAGTGCCTGGATCTCCTGTTCCATGGCTGCACGCCAGTGAGGGATATCCAAAGCAGCCTGGAAGTGTCGCGGTTCAGCAGTCGGATCAGCCTGGAGATGAGCAGCACACGCCGCAAGCCAGGCCACAGTACCATCGGTGCGTTCTTTGGGACGAAAGATGCCACTCTTACTGCGAGTATGAGGACGCAACAGAGCTGGTACAGGTGTCGGAGGAGCCTGCGACACAGGAGAAGCTATGCCAGGTGGTGTGGTGGACGGTGACACAGCCATGGGCGAAGCATCCACGGGCGAAGCAGGTAAGGCAGCGGCGTAGCTTCAGGTGGAGCGACGGGCGCTGGGCCTGGAGTGGACGAGTCAGGCGAAGACGGCCCATGCGAGGCAGTGCAGGGAGCGGGCGACACGCTGGGCGCCAGGGGCACGCGCGCGTCCATGCCAGGCGAGGCTGGCACCTCAGATCGTCGTGCATGGGGCATGCACGGCCGATCGACGTCGACGACGAGCGGATCAGCAGCAGTAGGCGAGGTGAGCGGAGCCATATCCGGAACTCCTGGCTCCGGCAAGTCATCAAGAAGCTCAAGGCGAGCACCTCGTCCAGTCCCTGCACCATGGTTAGGCAACAATGCAGGAGAATATGCAGCATCCACAAATTGAGCAGGCAAAACAGGAAAGGAGTGTAAGGAAGTAGTAGTGGTGTCAAGAGGCAGTGGTAGTGAGGAGAATGGGAAAACAGTCTCATCAAAGGCGACATCACGTGATATGTAAACACGATTAGACGGAATGTGGAGACACTTATACCCCTTGTGGAGCGGACTATACCCAAGAAACACACACTTTTTGGATCGATATTCAAGTTTATGGTGATTGTACGGACGAAGGTGAGGCCAACAAGCACAACCAAAAACCTTGAAGAAAGAGTAGTCAGGAGTTTCATGGAGTAGGATTTCTAGTGGAGTCTTCATATGAAGGAGTCATGTTGGAAGCCTGTTTATAAGAAAGCACGCGGTGACAAAGGCATCACTCCAGAACCGAAAGGGTACAGAGGCATGAGCAAGCAATGTAAGCCCAGTTTCAACAATGTGACGATGCTTGCGTTCAGCAGCACCGTTTTGCTGATGTGTGTGAGGACAAGACACATGATGTGATATTCCAAGTTTTTGAAAGAAGGTACTAAGATTCCGATACTCACCACCCCAATCAGATTGAACATGAATAATTTTGTGATTCAGCAAATGCTCAACATGTGCTTGAAATTGCATGAAGACATGAAACACATCAGATTTGTGCTTAATCAAGTAAATTCAGGTAAAGCGACTAAAAGCATCAATGAAACTGACATAATAGTTGTGACCACTAACAGAAGTTTGGGCAGGCCCCCAGACATCTGAATACACAAGTTCAAGAGGAGCTTTGACAACACGACTCGAAACAGGAAAAGGTAACTGATGACTCTTGCCTTGCTGACAGTCATCACACACTAAGAACTCCTTATTACTCGATTCTACGGGCAGCTCATAGCGATGGAGCACATGGTGCACAAATGGCGTTGCCGGGTGACCCAAACGAGAGTGCCATTGAGATGACGAAACTCGGACACCACTGAAGGCTTGAGAGGTGGATGGCACATCAAGAGCATATAGACCATGACGAACTCGCCCCCTAAGAAGAACGTCCCGCGTTTCCCGATCCTTAACAAAAAAATGAAAAGGGTGAAACTCACAAAACACATTATTGTCGCGAGTAAATTTAGGAACGGAGAGCAAACTACGGGTGACAGATGGAACACGTAGAATATCAAGGAGACGAAGCTTTTTAGAGGTGTGTGAAAGAAGAGATGCCTGTCCAACATGCGAGATGTGCATACCTGACCCATTGGCGGTGCGAACCTGATCCGGACCAGAATATGGCTGATGTGAGGCAAGCTTATCAAGTTGACTTGTCAGATGGTCGGTGGCGCCTGTGTCCATATACCAGGCGGGATCAACTGAATAAGAGGGAGTATACCCCGAGTCCTGCGACGCTAGAGCAGCCTGTTTCTCGTTGCCTTTCCCATTGTTGCCGATGCCGATAAAATCACGCTTGAAGCGGCAGTGGCAGCGAGACGCCAAATGACCTTCGAGACCACAAAGCTGACACTCAACCCTACCACCACAGGCTTGACAAGAGAGCCGCTTGCGCCCAGTGATAGGAGGAGCAGGGGCGGACAGGCGGGCTTGTTGGTTGGACGGTGGTGGTGGTGCAGGTTTAGAACCACGAGGACCACCACGATGAGCCGCATTGGCCAAGGATCCATCAGAGTAAGATCCCACGGATCGACGAGTAGAGAGACGCTGCTCCGTGTTCAGAAGACGAGCATAGAGATCACGGGCAGGAAGTGGTGTTTCTCGCCCGCTGATATTTTCCACCAGAGAGTCATAGTCCTCATCAAGGCCATTGACAATGAATGTCTGAAACTCCTCAGGGCGGAGCGGCTGTCCAATGGAAGAGAGCGTGTCTGCCAATGCTTTAACCTTGTTGAAGAAGGCCGTGACAGAGAGGTCATGCTTCTTTATCTCGCCAAGCTGAGTACGGATAGCCGAAGAACGCGCCAGGGACTGCGAGGAGAAGCTAGACTCGATGGTGGCCCAAGCATCCCGCGATGTAGCGGCAAAGATGACCATGCCGGCCACAGAGGGGGTGAGCGAAGACTGAATAGCACCCAAAATTGCTTGGTCTTGAGCAACCCATCGTCGATGAGCCGGATTAGGCACCATAGTTTCACCACCGGAGGCCGAAAGCATCGGAACCATGGCCGGCAGACACAGCGGCGTACCATCAACATATCCTTCCAAATAGTGACTACGCATCAAAGGTAACACCTGAGCACGCCACAGCAAGTAATTGTCCGCAGATAGTTTCACCGTCACTAGATGGGCAAAGTGGAACGGTCCTTGATCAGCAGGTGGTGCGGCCGGCACTGCTTCATAAGGTGGAGGAGCACCGTATGGCATCGGCACCTCGCTAGGAGGTGGGCCACGGTACTGTTGCAGTTGATGATAGCCATAGTTTGCCGGCGAGATCACACCATGGGACGCTGTAGGACGAGAAGGCATCGCACCATAGGCCTCGTAGGAAGCGCCAGGATACGCGCCATATGACGCTGCCGAAGCTGCAGCGTAGGGCGCTGCATGAGGCGCGACGTAGGGCGCTGCCGTGGGCGCGACGTAGGGCGCGGAGCGGGGCGCGACGTAGGGCGCCGGATACGGCCCGCCGCGATAGGGCTCCTGAGCAGGAGAGCTGTCGTAGGGCGGAGGCCGGCCAGTGGCCGCAGTCGAGGAAGACGGCACCTCCCCCTGGGTTGGACCTGCAGATGGCGCAGGTGCAGGGTTGGCGGCCGCGGGAGCAGCAGGGGATCGGGCGGCAGGGTAGGCCCAAGCCAGAGGCGCGGACGCCATGAAGGGCGACGCCGTCGCGAGGGACGAGGACGGCGGCACAGCAGGAGAGGCCGACGCGGTCGCAGCAAAGGAGGCGGAAGCGGGGCGGCGCGGATCGAACGCGTCGTCTGATACCATGTTAGACAAAACTAGGGTTTGGGGAACAGGGCTCGATACCCAGTAGGGTTCGGCTGTTATGCTTTTATATATCATACAGGTATAGGTACAGGAGTTTGCATACAATACGTATAGCCTACAATACATAGTCTAACAACATTGCTCAAAGCTACTGAAAGTTAATGGAACAAACAAATCCATCAAACATAGCAAAACAGGCAATGCGAAATAAAAGGCAGAATCTGTCAAAACAGAACAGTCTGTAAAGACAATTTTTTTTGGGGCACTAAACTTGCTCAGATGAAAATGCTCAAATTGAATGAAAGTTGCGTACATATCTGAGGATCACTCACGTAAATTGGCAGATTTTTCTGAGTTACCTACAGAGAATACTACTCAAATTCGTGACAGCAAGAAATCTGTTTCCACGCGAGTAATCCAAATCTAGTATGAACCTTACTATCAAAGACTTTACTTGGCACAAAAATGCAATAAAATGAAGATAAGGAGAGGTTGCTACAGTAGTAACAACTTCCAAGACTCAAATATAAAATAAAAGTGCAGAAGTAAAATAATGGGTTGTCTCCCATAAGCGCTTTTCTTTAACGCCTTTCAGCTAGGCGCAGAAAGTGTGAATCAAGTATTATCAAAAGATGAAGCATTAATATCATTACCAGAGGCGTTGGGAGTTTCCTCAACAATGCATTGTATCTGGTCTATGTAAGTTTCTCCTCTTTGTATGCTTTTAGGCTTACTATTCTCATCAAACAAATTTTCAGGAACAAGCCAAGCATAGTTATTTTCTAGAGCTTCATGCATTCCTAGGAGCTTACTAGGTATCGGTACTTTAATCTCCCCACCATCATTAACATTATAAGTGTACCTTATTCTATCCATGTCCATCTTTTCAAGTGTTCTTTTAAAATCAGTGAACAAACCAAGCCTCTTATGCTTAATAAAAACTTTTCTAGCTTCTTTAGCTATATCTTCAAATTCTCTAACAAGGATTTTTAAAACAAAATCTCTCTTTTCTCCCATCTCCATATCAGAAAGTGTAAGAAACATATGTTGTATTATGGGATTGAGATTAACAAATCTAGTTTCCAACATGTGTACTAAACAGGCAGAAGCACTTTCATAAGTAGGAGCAACTTTTAATAATGGTATATCTTCAAAATCTTCATCCATGCTAACATGGGTGAAAAATTCTTCTATATTATCTCTTCCAATGATAGACCCTTGTCCTACCGGTACATCTTTAAGAGTGAACTTAGGAGGAAACATGATGAAATAAGTAAAGTAATGCAAGTAACTAATTTTTGTGTAATTTTAATATGGAGAACGCAAACAAGATAGTAAATAAAGTAAAGCAAGTAACTAATTTTTTTTGTATTTTTGATATAATGAAGCAAACAAAGCAGTAAATAAAAATAAAGTAAAGCAAGACAAAAACAAAGTAAAGAGATTGGAAGTGGGAGACTCCCCTCTCAGCGTGTCTTGATCTCCCCGGCAACGGCGCCAGAAAAAACGTTGCTTGTGACGGTACATCACGCGTCCGTTGGGAACCCCAAGAGGAAGGTGTGATGCGTACAGCGGTGAGTTTTCCCTCAGTAAGAAACCAAGGTTATCGAACCAGTAGGAGTCAAGAAGCACGTTGAAGGTTGTTGGTGGCGGAGTGTAGTGCGGCGCAACACCAGGGATTCCGGCGCCAACGTGGAACCTGCACAACACAACCAAAGTACTTTGCCCCAACTTAACAGTGAGGTTGTCAATCTCACCGGCTTGCTGTAACAAAGGATTAGATGTATAGTGTGGAAGATGATGTTTGCGAAGAACAGTAAGAACAAGTATTGTAGTAGATTATATTCGATGTAAAAGAATGGACCAGGGTCCACAGTTCACTAGTGGTGTCTCTCCGATAAGAAATAGCATGTTGGGTGAACAAATTACAGTTGGGCAATTGAAAAATAAAGAGGGCATGACAATGCACATACATATCATGATGAGTAGTGTGAAATTCAATTGGGCATTACGACAAGGTACATAGACCGCTATCCAGCATGCATCTATGCCTAAAAAGTCCACCTTCGGGTTAGCATCCGCACTGTCGTCGTGGCGAACGAGCAGATGCCATGGGATGGCTTAAGTTGGGGACGAATGGGCGCAAGAGGATTCGGGGGAGGGTTTGTGATTAGATGGGATGAACTTCCGGATGCTTTCCTCAAGAACTCAGCCAAAGGCAAGGGTACAAGAAGAAACACACAAGGAAGAACTCTGCTCTAGATCACGATCTTCATTGATCTCAACATGAGTACAGGTTTCTGGATACAAGGTTCACCTAGAGACTGATCATCTCCTAACGTGCCCGCAAAGGGCTATGCCCCCTGTCCTTATATAGGGGAGAGGGTGGCTTACAGGGCAAGAAACCCTAATGGCATCTTTGACTGGACAAACTACTTTACAAATCTACTTTAATCATAGATGACGCCGGGGTCTTCTTTAATCAGGGGCGCTGACGTCCTCCGGCTTCTTTCAGCGTCCTCCCTCTCTTTGGCGCCAGGGCTTCGATTAAAGCCACTTTGCTTAGCTCATCCTTGTCCTCTAGCTCTGAAGAGAATCTTTGACCAGTCCTGCCGACACGCTCTTCTTTCCGGTAGCCCGGTGTCTTCTTTACCCGGTTCCAGTATACCCTGATACGTCTCCAACGTATCTATAATTTCTGATGTTCCATGCTTGTTTTATGATAATACCTACATGTTTCGCTCACACTTTATAATGTTTTTATGCGTTTTCCGGAACTAACCTATTAACAAGATGCCGAAGTACCAGTTCCTGTTTTCTGCTGTTTTTGGTTCCAGAAAGGCTGTTCGGGCAATATTCTCGGAATTCGACGAAACGAAGACCAAACATCATAATTCACCGAGACGGACCAGGACACCGAAGGGGAGTCAGAGGGGAGGCCTAGGGCCCCCACACCATAGGGCCGCGCGGGTAGGCCCCTGGCCGCGCCAGCCTATGGGGAGGGCGCCCTGGTGCCCCTCCTGCGCCGCCTCTTCGCCTATATAAGCTCTTTCGACCTAAAAACGCGATACGAATTGACGAAACTCCAGAAAGACTCCAGGGGCGCCGCCGCCATCGCGAAACTCCAATTCGGGGGACAGAAATCTCTGTTCCGGCACCCTGCCGGGACGGGGAAGTGCCCCCGGAAGCCATCTCCATCGACACCACCGCCTCCATCATGCTCCGTGAGTAGTTCCCCCATGGACTACGGGTTCTAGCGATAGCTAGTTGGTACTCTCTATCTCATGTACTTCAATACAATGATCTCATGAGCTGCCTTACATGATTGAGATCCATCCGATGTAATCGGTGTTGTGTTTGTTGGGATCCGATGGATGATACATTATGATTAGTCTATCTATAAAGTTTGTGAAGTTATTGTTGCTCGCAATCTTGTTATGCTTAATGCTTGTCACTAGGGCCCGAGTGGCATGATCTTAGATTTAAGCTCTATAATTATTGCTTAGATTGTATCTACAAGTTGTATGCACATGTCTATATCTGGAACCAAAGACCCCAAAGTGACAGAAATTGGGACAACTGGAGGGGAAGGCGTAGGTATGAGGATCACATGTTTTCACAAAGTGTTAATGCTTTGCTCTGGTGCTCTATTAAAAGGAGTACCTTAATAGCCAGTAGATTCCCTTGAGGCCCGGCTGCCACCGGCTGGTAGGACAAAAGATGTTGTACAAGTTTCTCATTGCGAGCACGTATGACTATATATGGAAAACATGCCTACATGATTAATGAATTGATGTTCTTTCTTAATGCTTTATCAATCCTATCAATTTCCCAACTGTAATTTGTTCACCCAACATTTGTCACTTATTGGAGAGTTACCACTAGTGTAGATCGCTGGGAACCCCGGTCCATCTCTCATCATTATATACTCGTTCTATATGTCATTGGAAGTAGTATCAACTATTTTCCGGTGCCATTGCCTACGTATTCTCAATTACTCGTCTGCCGTGTTCTCGTTACTATTGCTCTCATATTACTGCTACTTTCACATCACCCCTGTTACTAATGCTTTTCCAGTGCGGATTGAATTGACAACTCAGTTGTTAAGGCTTATAAGTATTCTTTACCTCCCCTTGTGTCGAATCAATAAATTTGGGTTTTACTTCCCTCGAAGACTGCTGCGATCCCCTATACTTGTGGGTCATGAAGACTGTTTTCTGGCGCCGTTGTCGGGGAGGCATAGCTCTACTCATAAGTTCACCTGGGGAGTACACTCTACCTCTCTCTGTGTTTTTATTTTATTTTATTTTGTTTTGCTTAGTTTACTTTTGTCTAGTTTATTTGTTCTTAGTTTATTTCTGTCTAGTATTATTTTGCTTAGTTTACTTTTGCTTAGTTTCTTTTTGTCTTGTTTTATTTTATACCCAAAAATCCATAAAAATTTGAAAAACCTAAAAATTAAAAACTGCTGTTATTGAAGAACGCATAACCATGTTGGAGCTTATAGAATTATATAATAATTATAGAAAATCAAGAGCGGGTGAAGTGATGAGTGCTATGATAGAAAAATTGAATACAATTGCTAAAATCTTGCTTAAACGCCATGATATAAACTGTTGCTCTCAACAGGATACTAAACATCTTAAATTTCAATGTGGCTTTAGTGAAGAAGTTTTAATTAAGAACTATAATTGGAATAACTATATTCATCTTGGGTTCGAAGAAGTAGAACAATTTGTCTTATTTATGGGAGCTTCTGAGATAGAATCCTTCATGGTTAAAAATTATGAAACTTGTGTTCTTTGTAAGGACCTTAAAGATTATGTCTCTTCTATCCTTAATTTTTGCGTAGAAAGTTACAGCGATAATCCTTATATCATTGATTATAAAGAGAGACTCATTAATGCACAAGAATGCACTCACAATTTGCAGGAACCCGTGGAAGAAGAAATTGATGAACCTGAAAGCTCATTGGATGAAAAAGAGGAGGAAATTGATGAACCTGAAAGCTCATTGGATGAAAAAGAAGAGGAGAGTGATGAACAAAAGGAGGAAGAATGGATTAGCTACCCATGCCAACCTTCTAATGAGAGTAACTCTTTATCTCTTACACTATTTGATTGTCCTCCATGCTTACCGAAAGAGGTTGAATGTTATGTTCCTATGGATTCTCTTGAAATATTACCTATAAGTAAAACTTGTGAGAATAATTATGCTACTGTTATTTATGATAATCCATGCTACTTTGATAAATCTTATGATAATGCTTTGTTTGTGCCTGATGTCGAAATGCATGGTACTAAAAAAATTTGCTTAGCAAATGTTTATGATAAAGCTCTAGATGATGGTCCTATGTTACTTGATAATATTAATTGTACTACTAATGAAAATGCGATTGGAGAGTTCTTGACTTTCTGTATGAGTCCCATATCTCTTGAGATTGATCGATCACCTTGTTATATTATTGATAAAAGTGGGTTTGAAAGTTTTAATCCCACTATTTTTGAGCTTGATAAAAATTATGTGTCTATGGATCATGAAAAGAATGCTTTATGTCATAGTTATATTGTTGAGTTTGTTCACGAAGCTACTGAAAATTATTATGAGAGAGGAAAATATGGTTGTAGAAATTTGCATGGTACTAAAACACCTCTCTACACGCTGAAAATTTTGAAGTTACTCTTGTTTTATCTTCCTATGCTTGTCAATTTGTTCTTCATGAATTTATTTGTGCACAAGATTCCTATGCATAGGAAGTGGGTTAGACTTAAATGTGTTTTGAATTTGCTTCTTGATGCCCTCTTTTGCTTCAACTCTTATTTCTTGCGAGTGCATCATTAAAGCCGTCGAGCCCATCTTAATGGCTATAAAGAAAGCACTTCTTGGGAGATAACCCATGTGTTTATTTTGATACTGTTTTGTTGTGTTTTGGAAGTTGTTACTACTGTAGAAACCTCTCCTTATCTTTATTTTATTGCAATTGTGCCAAGTGAAGCCTCTAATCGAAGGTTGATACTAGATTTGGATTTCTGCGCAGAAACAGATTTCTATCTGTCACGAATCTGGGCTGTTTTCTCTGTAGGTAACTCAGAAAAATCTGCCAATTTACGTGCGTGTTCCTCAGATATGTACGCAACTTTCATTAGTTTTGAGTTTTCTGATTTGAGCAACGGAAGTACCTCTTTAAAATTCGTCTTTACTGGCTATTCTGTTTTGGCAGATTCTGTCTATGTTTTTTGCATTGTCTCTTGTGGACTTTAAGCAAGGCTTTCTAGACGTGGAGAGCTGTAGCTAATGTTTTATTGAGTTCTTGCAATGTGTCACTACAGGACCAAGGTGGATTCAAATTTTTTGAGTACTAACCCCTCTAATGAAGTTTATGAGAAGTTTGGTGTGAAGGAAGTTTTCAAGGGTCAAGAGAGGAGGATGATATATGATCGAGAAGAGTGAAAATTCTAAGCTTGGGGATGCCCCCGTGGTTCATACCTGCATATTTCAAGGAGACTCAAGCGTCTAAGCTTGGGGATGCCCAAGGCATCCCCTTCTTCATCAACTTATCAGGTTTCTTCTATTGAAACTATATTTTTATTCGGTCACATCTTATGTGCTTTACTTGGAGCGTTTGCGTGCTTTTATTTTTGTTTTTGTTTGAATAAGATCGGATCCTAGCAATCCTTGTTTGGGAGAGAGACACGCTCCGCTTTTTCATATGAACACTTGTTCTTCGTTTTACTTTTAATGTTCAATGATAAAAGTTGGAAGCTACAATACTTATGGTTATTTGGTTGGAAATAGAAAATGCCTCATAATGTCTTGAATAATTTGACACTTGGCAATTGTTTTGAGCTCTCAAGTAGACCATGTAGTTTGAACCTATTAGTGGAGAACTACCGTAGAGCTTGTTGAAATTGGTTTGCATGATTGGTCTCTCTTAAGGTCTAGATATTTTCTGGTAAAAGTGTTTGAGCAACAAGGAAGACAGTGTAGAGTATTATAATGCTTGCAATATGTTTTTATGTAAGTTTTGCTGTACCGGTTCATACTTGTGTTTGCTTCAAACAACCTTGCTAGCCTAAGCCTTGTACTGAGAGGAAATGCTTCTCGTGCATCCAAAACCTTGAGCCAAAACCTATGCCATTTGTGTCCACCATACCTACCTACTACATGGTATTTCTCCTCCATTCCAAAGTAAATTGCTTGAGTGCTACATTTAAACAATTCAAAATGCTTCTCAATTTGTGTCAATGTTTTATAGCTCATGAGGAAGTATGTGGTGTTTATCTTTCAATCTTGTTGGGCAACTTTCACCAATGGACTAGTGGCTTCATCCGCTTATCCAATAATCTTGCAAAAAGAGCTGGCAACGGGGTTCCCAACCCCAATTAATCAAACTTCATTAATAATTCTCTTCACATGCTTTGCTCTGATTCATCAGTAGCAACTTAATTTTGCAAATAGACACTCCTCCATGGTATGTGAATGTTGGAAGGCACCCGAGGATACGGTTAGCCATGACTTGAGAAAGCAAAGGTGGGGAGGAGTGTCATCTCTAAATAAAACTAAAATAGACACTCCTTCATGGTATGTGATTGTTGGAAGGCACCCGAGGATTCGGTTAGCCATGGTTTGTGAAAGCAAAGGTTGGAAGGAGTGTCATCCAAAAATAAAAATAAACTAAAACTAAAGTACATGTGAGAGATAAACATGGGAGCCGCTCTTCGAAAGTCTGTCTGGCAAGGGGGTTAGAGTGCCCACTACCATTCATTGACAACAACAAACACCTCTCAAAACTTTACTTTTATGCTCTCTATATGATTTCAAAACTTGAAAAGCTCTAGCACATGATTTAATCCCTGCTTCCCTCTGCGAAGGGCCTTTCTTTTACTTTATGTTGAGTCAGTTTACCTACTTCCTTCCATCTTAAGAAGCAAACACTTGTGTTAACTGTGCATTGATTCTTACATATTTGCTTATTTGCATTCATCATATCACTTTATGTTGACAATTATCCATGAGATATGCATGTTGAAAGTTGAAAGCAACTGCTGAAACTTATATCTTCCTTTGTGTTGCTTCGATGCCTTTACTTTGAATTTATTGCTTTATGAATTAACTCTTATGCAAGACTTTTGATGCTTGTCTTGAAAGTACTATTCATGAAAAGTTTTGCTATATGTTATCTATTTGTTAGCAACTATAGATCATTGCCTTGAGTCACTTCATTCATCTCATATGCTTTACAATAGTATGATCAAGGTTATGTAAGTAGCATGTCACTACGAAATTATTCTTTTTATCGTTTACCTACTCGAGGACGAGTAGGAAGTAAGCTTGGGGATGCTGATACGTCTCCAACGTATCTATAATTTCTGATGTTCCATGCTTGTTTTATGATAATACCTACATGTTTTGCTCACACTTTATAATGTTTTATGAGTTTTCCGGAACTAACCTATTAACAAGATGCCGAAGTACCAGTTCCTGTTTTCTGCTGTTTTTGGTTCCAGAAAGGCTGTTCGGGCAATATTCTCGGAATTCGACGAAACGAAGACCAAACATCATAATTCACCGAGACGGACCAGGACACCGAAGGGGAGTCAAAGGGGAGGCCTGGGGCCCCCACACCATAGGGCCATGCGGGCAGGCCCCTGGCCGCGCCGGCCTATGGGGAGGGCGCCCTGGTGCCCCTCCTGCGCCGCCTCTTCGCCTATATAAGCCCTTTCGACCTAAAAACGCGATACGAATTGACGAAACTCCAGAAAGACTCCAAGGGCGCCGCCGCCATCGCGAAACTCCAATTCGGGGGACAGAAGTCTCTGTTCCGGCACCCTGCCGGGACGGGGAAGTGCCCCCGGAAGCCATCTCCATCGACACCACCGCCTCCATCATGCTCCGTGAGTAGTTCCCCCATGGACTACGGGTTCTAGCGATAGCTAGTTGGTACTCTCTATCTCATGTACTTCAATACAATGATCTCATGAGCTGCCTTACATGATTGAGATCCATCTGATGTAATCGGTGTTGTGTTTGTTGGGATCCGATGGATGATACATTATGATTAGTCTATCTATAAAGTTTGTGAAGTTATTGTTGCTGCAATCTTGTTATGCTTAATGCTTGTCACTAGGGCCCGAGTGGCATGATCTTAGATTTAAGCTCTATAATTATTGCTTAGATTGTATCTACAAGTTGTATGCACATGTCTATATCCGGAACCAAAGACCCCAAAGTGACAGAAATTGGGACAACTGGAGGGGAAGGCGTAGGTATGAGGATCACATGTTTTCACCAAGTGTTAATGTTTTGCTCCGGTGCTCTATTAAAAGGAGTACCTTAATAGCCAGTAGATTCCCTTGAGGCCCTACTGCCACCTGCCGGTAGGACAAAAGATGTTGTACAAGTTTCTCATTGCGAGCACGTATGACTATATATGGAAAACATGCCTACATGATTAATGAATTGATGTTCTTTCTTAATGGTTTAGTAATCCTATAAATTGCCCAACTGTAATTTGTTCACCCAACATTTGTCACTTATTGGAGAGTTACCACTAGTGTAGATCGCTGGGAACCCCGGTCCATCTCTCATCATTATATACTCGTTCTATATGTCATTGGAAGTAGTATCAACTATTTTCTGGTGCCATTGCCTCTGTGTTATCATATCGCTACTGTCGTATTACTTGTTACTATTGCTCTCATATTATCGCTACTTTCACATCACCCCTGTTACTAGTGCTTTTCCAGGTGCAGCTGAATTGACAACTCAGTTGTTAAGGCTTATAAGTATTCTTTACCTCCCCTTGTGTCGAATCAATAAATTTGGGTTTTACTTCCCTCGAAGACTGCTGCGATCCCCTATACTTGTGGGTCATCATACTCCTCTTGGGGATACCGGCTTAGCTTTACTTAGCCAAACTCTTATCTTTGTGCTCCGGTATAAACATTAAACCGGTATCTTGATGGCTCAAACCATCCGGTTTGGCATGCCTTTGGCATACCGGGGGTCATCCCCCCAACATTAGTCCCCGAAGCTGGTATAGTCTGGCGGATTCTATCCAACAGACCATGCCAGGTTCTCATATCTTAGGATACCGGTTTAATATTTCTGGCGCTCAGCTTGGATCCGGCATCTTTGCCCGGACTTACTCTTTCTTTCTCTGCAAAGTATTCTCCGGTATCTTGTCCTCCGGCATCTTAGTCATTAAATACCTCCTCGGCGAAGTCGAGAATTTCTCGGGCCCCGCGCCTGTCAGTGACATGCGCACTGTGACTGACGCGTCAGTGTCAGGGGTCACTTCCCTTCGGCTTCCGCGCGCGTATTAATTGCTTCACAGCGGATCCTAGCCACCGTTCTGGATCTGTGTGCACCTCCCTATGGCTTTCTGTTTTTACGCGTGTATCGCTGCGCCACGCGGCAACCCGTGGAGCGAACCGTCGCGGCCCGCGGAGCGAACCGCCGCGGCCCGGCGGTTTTCGGCCCACCTCTCTCTCTTCCTTTATAAGGCGAAACCGCCCCTTCTTCTTCCTCTTCTCGCATTCACCACTTCCTCGCGCACAGTGCCCTTCGCTCTCTGCGCCTCCGCCGCTTCGTTCGCCGCTCGAACCTCTTTGCTTGGCGAACCCTTGCTGCTGCTTCGCCGGACTTCGCCGAACTTAGTCGCGCGAAGAATCTCTGCGGTGCTCCTCTCGCGGCCGCGGCATTGGTTCTTCCTGAAGCTCTTCTCCACCTCGCCGTCGACAGACCTCCTTGTCAACCGCAAGCTCGCTACTCCACCGGCGAACAACTTCCTCTGCGACTCCGCCGCCTCAGGTTAGGCTCAATCTGCCATTACCCCTCTTTTGCTTGCTTTCTAGATCTTGGGTTGGTAGTGTATTTACTTCTCCTTTTCTTTTGCTTTTTCTCTTACTCGTAGATCTTCACGCGGGGGTAAATCGTGGGATTCGTGTTTTTCCGCGGCTAATCTCATGTCTAGTGAGGAGTCTTCCTCTGCCTCTTCCTCTGCCTCTTCTTCCAGTAGCCAACATACCCAGTCTTCCGACGGTTTAACCGCCGATCTCGTCCAGATGGACGTCGATGCCGGTAGCGACCAAGAAGCCGGTAGCTCTAGCCAAGCTTCCGGCGTAGATCCCGCCGGTGTCACACGCGGGGCCTGGATGGGCTCCAATGTTAGCCAGTATGAGATTGACTGGCTTTACCGGTCCAGGAGGATTCCGGAGGGAGTATCCTGCCGGCTCCCTGGCGAGGAGATTCAACCGGTGCTTGAACCCGGTGAACGCGTTGTTTTTCTCGCTCACTTTGAGCGCGGCTTCGGCCTTCCTGCCTCTCCTTTCTTCCGGAGTTTCCTTGATTTTTACCAGCTTCAACCTCATCATCTTCCCGGCAATTCCATTCTTTACCTTTCTTGCTATGCCACCTTTATGTAGGCTTACATCGGCGTTCGTCCCACTCGCGAGACGTTCGCCCGTTTCTTTGCTCTTCGGATCAATTCCGTTCAGGGCAAAGAAATTCCTAAACCCAAACCCCCCATGCAGTGCGGGTCTTGTATCATCGGCTCCCGCCAAGGGAGCCCTTTCTTCAAGTTTTCCGGTCTCGAGTCATGCCGGTTATGGCAAGGGACCTTCTTCTATGTGAAGAACACCGGTGCCGCAGATCTCATCGATCTGCCTCCTTTTAATCCGGTGCCGCCCAGAAAGATCAACTGGAGCTACAACCCGAAGACAGATCATATCAAAACCAACCGGGTGGTACGCTTCATGGAGCAGCTGATGAAGGGGACTAACATATGCTCCGACGATATTATCCGCGCCTTCATCTCGCGCCGGGTGCTTCCTCTTAAGCGCCAGCAGCACAAGATGAGCGAGATGTATGGTCCCGGTGATCCCACCAAGATCACTGGCCTTCCTCTCAGCAAGAAGGACATCGTCCGCAAGGCTAGGCAGATCTACCAGACTACCATGTGATACGTCTCCGACGTATCGATAATTTCTTATGTTCCATGCCACATTATTGATGTTATCTACATGTTTTATGCACACTTTATGTCATATTCGTGCATTTTCTGGAACTAACCTATTAACAAGATGCCGAAGTGCCGATTGCTCGTTTTCTCGCTGTTTTTGGTTTCGAAATCCTAGTAACGAAATATTCTCGGAATTGGACGAAATCAAAGCCCGGGGGCCTATTTTTCCACGAAGCTTCCGAAGTCCGAAGACGAAACGAAGAGGGGCCACGGGGTGGCCAAACCCTAGGGCGGCGCGGCCTCACCCCCGGCCGCGCCGCCTATGGTCCGGCCCCCGTGCCGCCTCTTGACTTGCCCTTCCGCCTACTTAAAGCCTCCGTGACGAAACCCCCGCACCGAGAGCCACGATACGGAAAACCTTCCAGAGACGCCGCCAACGCCGATCCCATCTCGGGGGATCCAGGAGATCGCCTCCGGCACCCTGCCGGAGAGGGGAATCATCTCCCGGAGGACTCTACACCGCCATGGTCGCCTCCGGTGTGATGTGTGAGTAGTCTACCCCTGGACTATGGGTCCATAGCAGTAGCTAGATGGTTTTCTTCTCCCCATTGTGCTATCATTGTCGGATCTTGTGAGCTGCCTATCATGATCAAGATCATCTATCTGTAATTCTATATGTTGCGTTTGTTGGGATCCGATGAATAGAGAATACTTGTATGTTGATTATCAAAGTTATATCTACGTGTTGTTTATGATCTTGCATGCTTTCCATTACTAGTAGATGCTCTGGCCAAGTAGATGCTTGTAACTCCAAGAGGGAGTATTTATGCTCGATAGTGGGTTCATGCACGCATTGACACCTGGGACGAGTGACATAAAGTTCTAAGGTTGTGTTGTGTTGTTGCCACTAGGGATAAAACATTGATGCTATGTCTAAGGATGTAGTTGTTGATTACATTACGCACCATACTTAATGCAATTGTACGTTGCTTTGCAACTTAATACTTGGAGGGGTTCGGATGATAACTCTGAAGGTGGACTTTTTAGGCATAGATGCGGTTGGATGGCGGTCTATGTACTTTGTCGTAATGCCCAATTAAATCTCACTATACTCATCATGATATGTATGTGCATGGTCATGCCCTCTCTATTTGTCAATTGCCCAACCGTAATTTGTTCACCCAACATGCTATTTGTCTTATGGGAGAGACACCTCTAGTGAGCTGTGGACCCCGGTCCAATTCTCTTCTCTGAAATACAATCTACTGCAATACTTGTTCTACTGTTTTCTCGCAAACAATCATCTTCCACACAATACGGTTAATCCTTTGTTACGAGCAAGCCGGTGAGATTGACAACCTCACTGTTTCGTTGGGGCAAAGTACTTTGGTTGTGTTGTGCGGGTTCCACGTTGGCGCCGGAATCCCCGGTGTTGCGCCGCACTACATCCCGCCGCCATCAACCTTCAACGTGCTTCTTGACTCCTACTGGTCCGATTAAACCTTGGTTTCTTACTGAGGGAAACTTGCCGCTGTGCGCATCACACCTTCCTCTTGGGGTTCCCAACGGACGTGCCAACCACACGCATCACCATGCCGGATGATTGGGAATGGGGCCTCCGGCCTCTTAGTTCCACTAACCCTCCGACCCAAGAAGTAAGAAATTACGCCACTCGGGTCGGTTTACCGATAACTTTTATACTGCTGTTAACCTTCTTTTCTTTTGTTTTCAGGCCAAGGACCGCTTCCCCCGCATTGACTCAGATCGGTGAGGTCCTTGCCGGAAGCGTGGTCTGGACAAGTTCGACCCAGACCCCTACATCCATTGGCAAGATCTGAAGATGGGCCGGACGCCAGCCTCGCACCTCGGCAAATCTCCACCGGAACCATCCGGTTCGTCTAACGACCTGACCTTGCTTGAGGTAGCTCTTCCTTTTGTTTTCTCATATTCTCCTGATATTCTTCCCCTGTAAATGTTCCCTCAGCTAGCTCCAACCCGCAGATCCACGAGCACGCGCCGCCTCTGCAGGCCGAGGCCGGCCATGAGTTTGTGGAGAAGCTCATGGCCCAGGGCCAGAAGAACAAGGCTCCGGCCTCAGACGCCGGCTCGAGTCAGGCCCCTGCATCCAAGCGCTTCCGGACTGAACCCCTTGCGGGGAAGGTCGCAGGTGTGAGGCGCTACAAGCGCAAGGAGATGCCGACCTCCTCTGGGTAAGCTCTTGTTTCCCTGCTTGTTTCGTTTTTACCAAGTTCTTTTGTCGGTCGCTTTTTTCCAACCTTTTCTTTTTCTTTTGTTCAGCCCTGCGCTCAAGCTTGGCCCAAGGCCTGAGGGCTCTGCTGGATACGCAAGGACCTCAACCCCTCCTCCTCACTCAAGCCCGGCACCATCTGGTGCCGGCAACATCTCTGCCTCCCCTCTGGGAGGCACTACAAGTGCGGGGCGCGCGGCCCCTACACCGCCAGATCACCGCGCGGAGGAGGACCTTGTCTCCCCTCCCGAGAACCAAGACACCAGCGCCAGCAACATCGGCGCCGCAGAAGAAGCTGTCGGGCGGGCGGAACCTCTGGTTCCTCCCGTCCTAGAAAAGAAGAAGAGGAAGAAGACCAAGACGTCTTCCGCCTCCAGAGCCGCGCCGGAAACTTCCGTGCCGGCAAGCTCCAACCTGGGTGACGCGCCTGACGCTCCCCCTTCTCCGAAGACCGCTCCAGCGCCACCGCCGGAAGCTCCTCGCACCGAGCCAGCCGGTGCCACTCCAACACCGCCGCCGCCCAAGACCTTGACGCTCGTCAAGGGGAAGGCAACGGCGTCCAGCGCCCCCTCCGGCGGCCAGCAGCCCTTGGTGCTGCACGTCGCCCGCGCCGCTAGCGCTGCCGGCGAGAAGGCCACCGGCCTGCTTGGCCGGATCACCGAGTTCCGGCGCGAAGGCGGGAGGCCGGGGCACTTGCTGCCCTACGCCGGAGAAGTGGAACGCCGCGGACATGTCCAAGGCGACCCGCGGCCTGGGCAAGGACCGGCTACCGGTGCCTGACCCTGTTGGTGAGCGGTGCTCAGAAGAGCACTTTATGCGGCTGCGTCGGGCCGTCAAGGAGCTGGACAGCGCGTGGTTCGATGCCACGGACAACATGATGGTCAGTTTCACCAACTTCTCTCTTTTTCAACTCTTGCCGGTTTCTCTTCTTCCGGACCTTTTCTATCTTCTCTTTAACATTTAATCCTATGCCGATTTCTCTTCTTGCTGAATCTTGTCTATCTTCCCAGTCCCCGAGTTTCGTGTTGAGAGCGTAGCTTTCAGCGCGAAACTTAGTAGCCGGCATAGCCGCCAGTTTCGGTTAGATCTTGCTCTTAGCGAAACTTAACTAGAACGCGAAACCGGCATAGCCAGTCCCGAGTTTCGGGTTAAGATCTTTGCTCTTAGCGCGAAACTTAACTAGAACACGCGAGACCGGCATAGCCGGTCCCGAGTTTCGGGTTAAGAACTTTGCTCTTAGCGCGAAACTTAGCTAGAAACGCGCGAAACCGGCATAGCCAGTCCCCGAGTTTCGGGTTAAGAACTTTGCTCTTAGCGCGAAACTTAGCTAACATCTTTTTCTTGAACAGACCACGGCTGACGCTCGGAAGATCCTCTTTGAGGAGCTTCTTTGGGAGCACCGGGACCTCACTGAGGCACACAGCAAGTGCCAAGGTAACTTACTGCTCCTCCGGCATCTCCTTACCGAAAGGTTTTCTTCCTCTTAGTACTTATGATTTTCTGTTTCAACAGCCATCCCGGAAGCTTCTATTGAGGCCCTCAGAACGCAGCTTGCCGCCGCCCAAGGTACAGCTTCCTGTTTTCCGGTTGGCTTGCTCCTTCTTCACTTTACCAGTTCAACTTTTGCTAACATTTTCTTTCCGGGTTCCAGAGGAGAAGGACCAGCTCATCCGGCAGCATCAGGAGGATCTGAGCGCCCAGAGAGCCAGCTACAAGGAGCTCAAGGATCAGCTTATCCAGCTTGGCCTTGACCATGCCAAGGCGCTGAAGGCCGCTGATTCTGCTGCGGAGGCCAAGCTGCACGAGGCGCTGGAGGATGCCGGCAACGCCAGTGTGGTGTTGCAGGCCGAACTGGAGGAGGCCGCCAAAGCGCGGAAAGCTGCTGAGGACAAGGCCGCGCGGCTGGAGGCAGAGCAGAAGGAATACGACCTTCTGGTCACGCAAACTGATGCGCATGCCCTTCGTAAGTTTCTTCTTTTTTCTTTCCAGCTTCTGCTTATAAGCTTATCTCTTCCGGTAGCATTTGCTTAACTTCTTTCCTTCACCTTATAGGGCTCTTCCCGGACTCCCGTGGCGTTTGCCGTGAAGAGGGTTGAAGAGCGCCGGGTGGCACGAGGCATATGAGAACACGGGTGCGCCCTGGGATCCTTATGACCACCTGGTTGCGGCTGAACGCGCGGGTCTCGCACATGCGTGCCATAGATCGGAACCTTTCCGACATCCACGATGTGGCCACGCAGCTCTTCCGCACTCTCGGCACGGAGAAGTGGTGCCGATACACCTTCTCCCTTATCGGCGACCACCTGAAGGGTGCCGGTAGAAGGATCCGGGAGTGGCGGTGCTTCGCTCGCCCGTGCCGGAGCGGACTCCGCGCTTCGCGTTGCCTCGCTCCTGGTACCGGAGCTGGACTCTGGACGCCCTCCTCGGAGTGCGCGAAGGAGCTGAAACCGATCTGGACCCGGTCCTCACCGCTAAGCGGCAGGATCGGGCGTACCACATCGCGGAGTACGCTGATATGCGCACCTTCATCCCCCCTCCTCCAGACGTCAAGGACTATCTGAGCGACGAGGAGGAAGGTGAAGCTGATGAGGAGGCCGGAGCTGATGATGAGCCTCTGGATGGGCCCGGCGCCGACGACGCTCCTCCCGAAGCCCCTGCTGCTTAAGCATTTGCTGCTATCTGTTTGCCTGTGACATGCTTGTTCGCCCTGTTTGACTTAAAACATTGCTGGTTAAATTCTACCCCGGTATGCCGGGGTTCGTGATGTAAAACTTTAATCTCCCTTTTGGTTGTGGCACAAGAGTTCATGCCGGTATGTTATACCGGTAGTTAATTATCTTATGTTTGCCTTAGCATATTTGCTTATCGTTTTGATTTTATCCTGCACTGCAAAGATTTCGGAATTGTTTCCGCATCCAATTTGATGCACACTTGGCTCTTTAACCTTGGCTCTGCCTGCCTTCTCTGGGCGTTCTTTGGCGTATGAGCACAAGTTTCTTTTGCCAAACAAGCATTTTCTTGAACTTAGAAATAACTCAAAATTTTTGCAAAAAACTGGTTTAACCGGGGTTAGTTAAGCTTTTCCGGATTGTTCGTGCCCACTCTCTCTTTTCGCAGTTCGCGTGCTTAATTGCTACCGGTTTATCTTGCTTGCCATGAAGCCGGTTTGCGGACAACGACGAGTCGAAGACTCCGGTAGGTTTAGCACGCTACTAAACCGGAAAGAAAAAATGTTCACTAAGCAACCGGTGAACTGAAAAAATAAACATATTGCATGCAACTTTAGGGGTAGTCCCCGAGATTCATTCGAGGTTCCGACATCTTTTTATTCATAGCATATAAGGTACAAAAAGGAACTTCTTACTCCACAACTTCAAGAGTAGAAAGGACGCAACAGAGCTACGTTCCATGGACGCTTGCTCTCCTCTCCGGACCTGTCCACCTTTCCTTTTTTCCATTCCTGTGCATCGATTAAGTAATAGGCATCATTGTGGAGAGCCTTGCTCACCACGAAGGGACCTTCCCATGGAGGTGAAAGCTTATGCCGGCCTTCAGTGCGCTGCACCAGGCGTAGCACCAGATGTCCTTCCCGGAATACTCTCGGGTTAACCCTTCGGCTATGATAGCGTCTGAGGTTTTGCTGGTAAATGGCTGTTCTTGCCAATGCCAATTCTCTTGCTTCTTCTAGCAAGTCCACATCGTTTTCTCTGGCCTCTTTGACCTCTTGCTCGGTATAGAGCTGCACTCTTGGTGAGTCATGGATGATGTCGGTTGGTATGACCGCTTCTGCTCCGTAAACCATGAAGAATGGAGTGTATCCGGTGGACCGGTTTGGAGTTGTTCTTATACTCCACAGCACTGATGGTAGCTCATCGAGCAAACACCCGGGTGACTTTTCCACCGCTTCGATTAGTCTTGGTTTGATACGGAAAGTACCAAAGCATTCGTTCTTTCCACTTGGCCATTGCCTTGTGGGTGTGCCACCGAGCACAAATCCAACCGGATGTTGTTATCCTCACAAAATCTTTTGAACTCACCTTGAGCAAAGTTGGTTCCATTGTCTGTGATGATGCTATGCGGGTAGCCATACCGCAAAATGACATCTTTTAAGAACTTCACCGCTGTGCGCCCATCACACTTTGCGATAGGTTTCACTTCTAGCCACTTGGTGAATTTATCCACCATGACCAAGATGTGAGTCATGCTGCTTCTTGCAGTATTGAATGGGCCAACCATATCAAGGCAGCAAACAGCAAATGGCCATGTTAACGGTATAGTTTTTAAACCGGACGCTGGGGTATGATTTTGCTTGGCGTACCTCTGGCACCCATTGCACTTTCTTACCAAATCCTCAGCATTTTCCAAAGCAGTAGGCCAGTAGAACCCATGCCGGAATACTTTTGCTACCAGCGCCCTTGATGAAGCGTGGTGCCCACATTCTCCTTGGTGAATCTCCTCAAGCATTTCTTTTCCTTCTTCCGGTTCCACACACCTTTGAAGGACACCGGTAACACTTCTCTTGTACACCTCGCCATTGATGATGGTGTATGCTTTGGACCTCCTCTGGATCCTTCTGGATTCATTTTCGTCATCCGGCAAGGTGCCGTTGATCAGGAATTCCTTAATAGGTTTAACCCACGATGGTGCTTCCCGAACTAGAAACACCGGTGCGTCTATCTCCATGTTATCCACCAGCATTGTCTCTTCCGGTATAGCTGCAACAGTCCCCGAGCTTGCCGGTGCAGTCCCGAGCTTACCGAGCGGTCCCCGAGTTTACCGGAGCGAGTCCCGGGTTCCCTTCATCAATATCCATGGGTACTATGTGCGATTCCGGTACGAAAATTGATTCCGACTCCGGGCTCGGTTTGATCGATGGTACCCTTAAGTGCGCCAAGGCTATTCCGGGAGGAATTTCTTGCATAGATGAGCCCAACTTGGACAAAGCATCCGCGGCTTCATTTTCCGCTCGTGGCACATGGTGAAACTCACAGCCCTCAAAGAAGCCGGCAATCTTTTGCACGTGAAACCGGTACGAGGCCATGTTTGCATCTTTTGCGTCCCAATCTCCGGAACACTGTTGCACCACGAGATCTGAATCCCCATAGCAAATGATCCGGTGCACACCGATTTCTTTTGCGACTTTAAGCCCATGAATCAGAGCTTCGTACTCAGCGACATTGTTTGATGCCCTGAAATGCACTTGCAAAACATACCGAAGATGATCTCCCTTGGGTGAAGTAAGCACCACACCGGCACCCAGACCCTCTTTAAGTTTGGATCCGTCAAAGTGCATCTTCCAGTACTCTATTCTTTGATCCGGCGGCTTATATTGCATTTCCGCCCAATCAACAAGGAAATCCGCCAAAGCTTGCGATTTTATGGCATCTCTCCTTTCGTACACCGGTACATATGGTGATATCTGAATTGCCCACTTTGCAATCCTTCCGCTAGCATCTTTGTTGCACATGATATCGGAAATGGGTGCCTCGCTCACCACTTTCATGGGGTGCTCCTCAAAGTAATGCTTAAGCTTTGTGGCGGCCATGTACACGCCATAAGTCATTTTCTGGAAGTGAGGGTAGTTTTGTTTTGAGAGGGAGAGCACCTCGCTCAGGTAGTATACCGGCCTACGGACGGTTTTTCCTTCCTCTTCTCTTTCAACCACAACAACTACACTCACAACCCGGTTTGTTGCTGCTATATACAGCAACATAGGCTCTCTCTCTAGAGGTGAAGCCAGTATAGGTGCCGTAGCCAGCATTGTTTTTAGCTCTTTGAACGCCGCGTCTGCCTGAGGGGTCCAGACGAACGTATCGGATTTCTTCATGAGAGCATAGAGTGGCAGAGCTTTTTCTCCCAACCTGCTTATGAACCGGCTTAGCGATGCCAAGCTACCGGTGAACTTTTGCACGTCCTTGAGATCGCGCGGTATAGTCATTCTTTCAATTGCCCGGATTTTTACCGGATTGACCTCAATGCCCCGGCTTGATACGAGAAAGCCAAGCAGCTTGCCGGCAGGGACACCAAAGGTACATTTTGCCGGATTGAGCTTCATCCGGAATCTTCTCAAGTTATCAAATGTTTGCCGGAGGTCATCGATTAAGGTTTCTTTTACCTTGGTTTTTACCACGACATCGTCCACATAGACTTGCACGTTTTTTCCGATCTGATCAAACAAGCATTTTTGCATACGAGCGCGGTACGTTGCACCGGCGTTGCGCAAACCAAAAGGCATAGTGACATAGCAATAAGCCCGTGCGGGGTAATGAACGCAGTTTTTATTTGATCTTCCTTTTTCAAGGGGATTTGGTGGAAACCGGAATAAGCATCCAAGAAAGACAACAGCTCACATCCTGCAGTGGAATCAATCACTTGATCGATCCGAGGTAAAGGGAAAGGGTCTTTCGGGCAAGCTTTGTTCAAGTTGGTGTAGTCGATGCACATGCGCCACACCTTTGGAGCTTTTGCTTCCATGTTCTCTTCTTTCTTCTTCTCGACCAGCACCGGATTGGCTAGCCACTCAGTGTGCAGTACTTCCACGATGAAACCGGCAACCAGTAACTTTGTCACCTCTTCTCCAATGATCTTTCTCCTGTCTTCAGCAAACCGGCGCAGCAGGCTGCCTTACCGGCTTTGCATCTTTCCGGACATTTAATGAGTGCTCAGCCGGCTCCTCGGAACACCTACCAAGTCATCGGTAGACCGAGGCAAAGATATTCCGATTCTCACGGAGGAAGCTGACGAGCGCGCTTTCCTATGCCTCATTCATGCCGGCACCGATACGAACGGTGCGCTCAGGGTAAGCCGGGTCCAGCACAATGTCCTTTGTTTCTTTTGTCGGCTTGAATGCCGGTGTGCCCAAGTTTGCACTCATTGCCGCTAAGCTCAGCTGTGAGGATTGAGCCAGCGCAACCGCAGTTTGCATCCTCCTCTTTTCCTCTGCGATCACCAGCGACTCTGCCAGGTTTGATCCGGCGGAAGCTGTTTCCAGTGAGACTTTGTAGTTTCCCACCACAGTTAAGGGTCCACGAGGTGCCGGCATCTTCATCTTGAGATACGCCGTGTGAGTTGAGGCCATGAAAGCAGCCAACGCCGGTCTCCCCAGCAATGCATGATAAGGACTGTCTAAGTCCACCACCTCAAACTCAAGGTTTTCAACCCGACAGTTGTCACGTCCTCCAAACGACACATCCACCCGGACCTTTCCAACCGGTGCACAGGACAACCCGGAACGATTCCATGGAAAGTTGTACGAGTTGGCTGAAGCATGTTTTCTGTTATGCCCAGCATGTTCATGGTGTGCCGGTACATGATGTTTATGCTGCTCCCATTGTCTATCAGCACCTTGCTGAACTTGACTCGAGCGTTTGGCCCTTGCATGATTGGGTCCAAGACAAGAGCATAGCCACCCGGGTTAGGCATGATCTTGGGGTGATCCTTGAACGACCACGAGATCTCTTGATCAGACCACAACATGTATTTTGGCACTGCCGGCATCACCGCGTTCACTTCCATAGAACGGCGATGTAGGCTCTGTCTGTCGGTTGGCTCAGTTACGAACACAACGCAGCACATATCTGGGTCATGGTAAACATTCCGGCCCAAAGGTGCCGGTGGAGGCGGTTGGCCATTGCCTTCTCCCACCTGGTTAACTTGCTGGTACTGCTGCCGGTTTGGCTGTACCGGTAAGGCGTTTGCCCCGGTAAGCGGTGGTGGTGGTGGTAGCTGTTGTTGCCGCGGCATGTCTTGCGGTGGTTGCGCATCTTTTACCGTTCCCTTTTGCATCAAGTACTTGGTCCAGGTACAATCCTTCGTCAGATGGTTTGACGGGTGTGCCGGATTCGGTGTGTGCCACCGGCAAGGTTGGTCCATGGCAGCTTCCATGGTGTACTTCGCGGGTTCTTGCCAGTTCTTTTTCTGGCCCCAGGGTTTCTTTTCGACCCACTGTTTCTTTGGACCCGCCCATGGCTGCGATCCGGTTCTTTGCCTCTGACTGCCGCTGGCCTCAGAGTTTTCTTGTACTGCAGCAACTTGCTGCGGACCGTACCTTCGATCCGGAAAATCTTCCCTTCTTTTGTTGTTCCGGTTATCCCGGTGTTGCTCTTGGCGCTGCTACGGCGGGTTTGATTGCTCCGGTTCAGCTTGCACTGCCGGCTGCATTGGGTCTCCCAACGCATAGTTATCCGCCACGCGTATCATTTTCGCCAACGTTGTCGGCATGTTCCGCTGCAGCTTTTGCCACAACGGCGAACCTCTTCTGCACCCACTGCTAAACCAAGCAATGGCTTGCGCCTCTATTACCCCTTCACAGGAGTTCCTTGTGGTGTTCCACCGGGCCAGGTAGTCCCGGTCTGTTTCATTTGGGCACTGTATGCACGGAGCGAGCTGCTCGCGGCCTGTTTGGCCTTCGATAGGTGCTCGCCGAAGTTGCTCACGAAAGCTTCCTCAAAGTCCAACCAACCATTTATGCTTCCCGCCGGCAAGTTGTTCAGCCAAATTCTTGCCGGTCCTACCAAGAATGACGGTATGATTCTCACGGCCCAACGCCGGTTTCCTCCTCTCGCTACGGCTTCCTCCGCCGCCAGCGACGTATACCGCGGTCACGTAATCCGCGAGCCAGTCTTCCGGCTTCGTGGTGCCATCGTATGTTTTTGTGTCACGGGGCAACTGGAAGTTGCGAACCGGTGGCCCCTCTTTCATGATCCTTGGACCAAAACACTTTGGGCCCGGAGGACCTTCTGCCTCGATCATTTCCGACAAGTATACTCTATCCAGACGGTGCCTCGCATCCCGTTCTGGCAGGTATCTTTCTCCCAAGCGTTCTCCCAACGGGTTCCGGTATGCTGCCGGTCTTGTGGAATCAGCCTCATCATAACATTCCGGTACCGCGGCCCTTGCCTGCCGGTACCTTGGGGGATCCATTTCCTCCTCATCATACGCCGCCCTTGCAGCTCGATAATTTTGCCCGGTTTCGTGTCTACCGGCATGATTGTTTCCGGCATAGCCTTCTTTGGCGTAGCCTCTGTTTGCCCCTTGGCTTTTTCTACCGGCATCATGTTGCCCGGCTTGTTGTTTTCCGGCAAGAACCGGATCATACACGATCATTCGCTGCGCATTTATCTCTTTTCTCTTCTTCTGTCCGGATGGAGGGACGAGGCCTGCCCATGGGACTTGCTACCGGCATTCCTTGTCGAACGCGCGGATTTTGAAGCCACGGCCTTGTTCAGCTTATCAAGCTGCTCAGCGTTCTGCTGCTCGATAGTTTCAAGAAGCTCCCGGACACGCTCTTGTTGTTTTGCCAGAGCGTCCCCGGAAAGCGATTCACACAGCTGTACAACAGCTTTAGCAGCTTTTATTGTTTTATCCGGGCTACTGTACTTAGGCTTTTCTACTATGCTCACAGATGCAGAGGTGCTTTTGCCGGCATGAATTTCTTTACGCAGATCCTGATCTAGATTGCGAGCCTTAAGCCGGTTCTCCGGTATCCTAGCAGCATGAGCGCTAACAGAAGCAAAGCCATGGGCAGCGTTATACTCACGTATGGTTAGGTTCAGCTCGCGCTGCGCCCTGACGACGTCCTTGCCGCTCTCGAGCATCTTCTGGCGCTGTGCCTCCAGCTCCTCCTGAGCCGCTGCCAGGTCGATGTTCTGCGCGATGGGCGTGGCGAGGACGCTCATCGCCGCTTGGAGCGGTGTCTCCGGTGGTGCGGATGATGCTCCCGCGCGCCGCTGCGCCGCGCTCCGAGCGGTGGCTTGGCCGCACGGGTTGAAACCGCACGCCCAGCACCTTCTTCCACAGCTTCTTTGCCGCGCCGACCACGCCTGCCATCATCACCTCCACGCTGCCGGGTGCGCGGCCTGCATGTAGCCACCTTGGCGGATCCGGCGCCACCAGCACTGACGAGGGGCGCTGGCGCACGGGAACGGTGCCGAAGTAGACGCGGTGGCTGCCGAACTCGATGATGCGGCCGTTCTTAGGGAAGATGCCGCCGTTGGCGAAGCAGCCCGCGTTGTCGTTGATGAAGTCCATGGCGTAGATGCGCTGCACCAGCGCGGACACCGTACGCTGGCCGGCGACGTCGAGGATGCCCGCCCGAATGTGAACTCCAGCAAGCGCCACTTCATGCCCCACGGTGGGCGCCAACTGTCGTCGTGGCGAACGAGCAGATGCCATGGGATGGCTTAAGTTGGGGCCGAATGGGCGCAAGAGGATTCGGGAGAGGGTTTGTGATTAGATGGGATGAACTTCCGGATGCTTTCCTCAAGAACTCAGCCAAAGGCAGGTATGCAAGAAGAAACACACAGAGGAAGAACTCTGCTCTAGATCGCTAGCTTCATTGATCTCAACATGGTTACAGGTTTCTGGTTACAAGATTTCTCTAGGGATCGATCTCCTGGCTACATGAGCGTGTCAGATGGGCTGTGCCCCCTCTCCTTATATAGGGGAGAGGGTGGCTTACGAGAGCAAGAAACCCTAATGGCATCTTTGATCTGGACAAACTACTTTACAAAGCTACTTTAATCATGGATGAC
>NC_061514.1:124173748-124367681 GCF_022539505.1 Lolium rigidum
TTGTGGGCCTACCATCTACCACGGTGCTTCGGCTGTTAACGCCGTTAACCGCGCCGATCCGCGTCGCCACGTGTCGGTTGCATGACGTTAGCGATCCAACGGGCTCCCGGAAACACTTCGCAACGGTCCGATTTTCCGTGGCGGAAGGGCGCCCAAGCGCGACGGACCGAAAAAATCGTCGTAGGACTTTGCCTGACGCAGTTTCGACAACAGAACCCATATCGTCGGGTTAGGCCCATAGGCGACGAAAAATACCCCTTAGCGGACGATTTTGAGACGTTGTCTATAAGAACTTTTCTTGTAGTGGATTCCCTAGGGGAAGCGGCCATACGCACTATAAGACTTAGTTTTTCGGTCCGCGCGAACATAAATTAGTTAAAATTTTAGCCTAAGAGTTCAACGTAAAGTGTACTGTTTGACGCATCCATGTCCCAAATTTTGGCTCGAAATGTGTCAACGCGGACAACAAGCATGTCCGCGCGTGTCCACCTTCTCACCCTACATGGCCCGTCCGCCAGCGGCACAGAAGCCACTTTCTCTCCCGCCACCAAAAAAAGTCGTAATTGGCCAGCGCCAAACCCTTGCCTGTGATGGATGGTGTTGCAACCATGAACATCGACCATGCTGCCCCAACTCAGGCCCCCTTCTCCCAACCCCATCCGCAAATCGCGCCGCCGGCTGTAAACAGAAGGAAAGGGTGCAAAGAAAGAGATGACAGTGGAGGAGAGGGCGGTGCAAACCAAGAAGCACACTAACCAACTTTCAACACCCGTATTTTTTAGTCCAGATGCCTGTTATGCCATACATCGCAATCCCAGGAATATTGTTGTTGCGAGACATAACAGTTGAATATCATAAGTCATAATTCATTACATACCATAGTCGTCTTACAAACAGATCACATGATCCAATATTACACAAATAGTTGATCTACTGATCAACGAACATATTACATGGCGGAAGCGTAACGGAAGTGGACTATCTAATCCACAGGCCAACGTCTGACGTCAGAAGATTCTCTAGTTGTCGTAGGCGTCTTGTTGTCCGTCCTCCTGGTAGTTCTGCTCCCCTTCATAGTCTGGCCATTTGAATAGCCAGGGACACAGCCGTGAGTACTTTAAAGTACTCGCAAACTAACACTAATGTAAGTACTATTAATTCTAGTAAGGGGGTGCTAAGCTCTAGTTTTATTTGCATAAAGCCAATTTTTTTTTGAAGCTAACTACTGCAGGGGAGTCCCCCACAGCCTTTTATTACTCAAAAACAAAAATAAAGTGCAATATTTACAGCATATATACAAGAGATCTAATCTAGATGCTAACTACTATACAACAAATTGTCAATCCATGATGACAAAAAGGCTACAGTATTATCTTTTACCCTATGCTTAAGCAGGGTAATATCATAAATGAAACCCTCTTTCCAGTTCCTAAAAGTTGGTCGTATATTCTTGAAGATCTTATTATTCCTCTGCTTCCATATATTCCAGCAAGCCAAGATTATAATCTCCACAAAACAGGGTCCCTTAAAACTTTTCTTAGTATTTTTCAGCATTTCTGGTCCAGAACCTGATGTCCAATTAACTTGTAAATATATCCAGACCCTGACACTAAAAGTGCATTCAAAGAATAAGTGTGACCAATCTTCCAGAGCATCGGCACAACATAAAACACATCCGTGATCCGAAGTAACTTGCCGATGCCTTCTTCGTAACATATCTTTAGTATTAATTCGATCATGCAATATAAGCCAGGCAAAGAATTTATGCTTAGAGGTACACTTGCTCTTCCATATCCATTGTGATGGAAAGTGTGAACTGATCTGTTGGAAGCTCAATCTATAAACTTGGCTTGGGATAAAAATTCCTGATTTATTGCTTGTAATAAGCCATTGATCATTGTCATCCGATGTAACAACCCCTGCTAACATATGTTGAAGTGTTCTTAACTCTGCAGCAGCCTCAGCTGAAATAGGCAGATGAAAAGCATGTGCAGGATCAGTGATTTGTAATGCCTCTTTAACTGAGATGAATTTGTCCTTTGCAAAAGATGAAAGTCTGGGAAAAATGTCATCAATGACCCCATTATTCCAATTATCTGACCAAAAAAGAATTGTCTCCCGCAGCCAATCTTGCAATGTGTCACTTGTCTGTATAGTTCAAACATTTTCATAATGCTCCTCCACCAAAAGGAACCACAAACAGTGACAGCATGAGGTACTTCCTTATAGTAGTATGAATTCCTTGTTAATTTGACCCAAGGAAGATCCACATTATTATAGAATTTATGTAACTGCTTCATCGTAAGGCACTTATTCTGAATCTTCAGATTGATGATACCTAATCCTCCTTTATTCTTTGGTTTGCATATCATATCCCAAGATGCCAAAGAGTGCACCTTCTCATCATCCTTTCTTTTCCTCCACAAGCAATTCCTTCTGGCTCTATCTATAACATCAATCACTCCATCTGGTATATCCAGTGTGCTAAGGTAATGAATAGGCCTTGATGACAAAACTGAATTAACCAAAATTAATCCGTCTCCATAGGACAAGAAAGATGCTGAAGCAGTGAGCCTTCTTTCAATTACGTCAGTGAGTGGAGAAAGATCTCTAATTGTTGGTTTGGTTGTGCCCATAGGAATACCAAGATATGGAAATGGCATGGAAGCAATATTACACTGTATTTGTGCTGAGAGTGCCTCAGATTCCAGTTGGGAAATATTTATTGGTATAAGTGATGATTTGTGGTAATTGACCTTGAGCCCAGTGAAGGCTATGTACTCACCAAGAACTTCCTTCAAAATCTGTAACTGTTGTACTTCAACAGGTAACATAATAATGGTGTCATCTGCATATTGCACTATAGGATAATCAGAACTGCCTCTATTTGGAATTGGTGCCTTTAATCTCCCTTCCCTGTATGCATGATTAATATAGCTTTGTAATAAATCCCTACCTAGGACATACAAAAGAGGAGATAGAGGGTCTCCCTGTCTGACCCCTCTTCTGCAAACAAAAGTTTTACCAGGGACACCATTCAACAGAATTGCAGAAGAACCAGAGGCAAGAATCTCAGTGACCCACTTAATAAAAATTGGATCAAAACCTTTAAGCTCCATTATCTTGATGATGGCTTTGTGTTCAATTGTATCAAAGGCCTTTTCAAAATCTAATTTTAGCACAATAATTTTCCTCTTAGATTTTTGACATTGATATAAGTACTCAAAAGTCCATGCTAAGCAGTCTTGGATAGTTCTTCCCCTTATAAACCCATATTGATTTTCACGAATGCATCTTGTAATTTGGATCTGAAGTCTGTTGGCAGCTAACTTTGTCAGAAATTTCAGACATGTATTTGTCAATGAAATCGGCCTGAAGTCATTCACTGTCTCTGGAGTCAAATTTTTTGGAATCAAAGTTATGTATGAGCTATTGATACTTTCCAGAGGAGCTTGTTCCTTATGAAAATCCCTGCACAGGTTGATGAAATCATCCTTTATGATAGACCAACATTTCTTGACAAACAACCCATTAAAACCATCTGGGCCTGGAGCTCTGTCAGGTTTCATATATTTTACCACACCCTCTATTTCTTCTGCTGTAAACTCTTTTGACAAGATATCCAATCCCTCCACTGGGAAGATAAGGTGAGATATGTCAGCTTGTGTGGCAGAGACATTGGTAACTCCCATTCTATTTTTATAACATGCCCAAAAAGCATTAGCCTTCTGATTATGCTCCACCATGGAGTTGCCTTGCTCATCCTTTATGACTCGAGATAACATTATATCCGTATCTTTCGGTTGCTTTTGCATGAATAAACTTAGTATTTTCTCCCCCAAGTTTAATCCATCTAATGGTGCATCTATTCTTCCAATATGCTGACTGTATACCCAATAATTTTTTTAGATGTACCTTCACTATATTTCTGAAATTGAATTCCTCCCTGCTTAGATCCCTGGAATCCTCCAAATTGTCAAAGAAGAAGATGACCTTATTGCATTGCTCAATTAGCAGTTTCAGATGAGACAGATTTTCCCCCCATTTCTTCAGAGCATATCTGAGATTTTTAAATTTGGCAGCCAAAACAGAGGCAGCATTATTTTTGTGAGTTGGTAATTCCCAAGCCCTTTGCACCACATCCATGAATCCTGGTTGATCTACCCAAATATTCTCAAATCTAAATTTTTTTGCCTTTGGAATGGAGGTAGAAATAGACACCACACAAGGAGTGTGATCAGATGTAGACTTGGACAAAGGGAAAACCATTGTATTGGGGAACCTTAGAGTCCATTCACATGTTGTAAAAAACCAATCCAACTGTTCCATCAAGGGTGTGGCTTGCATATTAGACCATGTAAATCGTCTACCTTTCAAAGGCAATTCCAGTAACCCCAGGTGACTAATAATATTATTAAATAGAAAGATATCTGCCATATCAGCCCCTGGTTTATTTCTATTATCAACTGGTCTCATGAAATTAAAATCCCCAATGAGTAACCAGTTATCATGGACAGGGATAACCAAATCATGCAACCATTGAACAAATTCATCTCTCATAATTCCTCTACAAGGCCCATACACAGTAACCAAAGTCCAACTTTCAGCAGTATGAGCAGAAGCAAATTGTATCTTAATAGCAGAATGAGTGGCTTCAAGTAGAGTACCCATAAAAACCCTACTGTTCCAAAGGACAATAATCCCCCCAGAAGCACCAATGGAAGGCACAAAAGCAAATCTATCAAATCTCTTGGGGCAAAAAGTCCTTATAAAAGAGTGCTCAAAAGATTCACATTTAGTTTCTTGCAGACATATAATGGCACAATTACTTTCATCAATTTTGTTAAACACCAGTAATCTTTTATCTTTGTCATTTAAACCTCTGACATTCCAACACAGGACATTCCAATCAACCTTCATTTGTGTACTATTCATCAGAACCAAATATAGCATAGCAACAGTGGACCATGCATAACAGGCCACACAAAATAGTCATGGACACCCTAGTAGCAAATAATATTGTCATTACAAGCATTAGAGGAGAATAAAAACTGGCACTTCCAAAAGCTACTCTCCTAACTTCCACAAAAACACCACTGGTTGGTTGACATAACCACTTATACTTCATTGGATGACTTCTTTTTCTTGGGGTCCACAGAATCAGCCATAAGCTTCTCTGCTGTAATCTCTTCCTCAGGGATCTCCAACTGCCTTCCAATATTCTGCAGTGTTGAAATAGGTATGAAAGGAACCACATCCTCCTCCTCTGCATCTACTGACTTTGATGACTTTGGTTTTTTCCTTGCTATACCCTTGTCTGGCATACTCTCAAATTTATGTCCATTAGTTTTAGCCATATGTCTGGTACATCTTCTGACAGAGCTATCAGTCCATGAGGAACTGTCCACTTCTTCAGTAAAAAGAGAGATTGCAGTAATTGAATTCCTCCTTGAGTGTTTCTTCCTATCTTGCTTCTGAATATGCACCTGAGGTTTAAGTGCACTTCTTGTAACCCTGGAAGTTGGAGGAACAATGTTTTTCCTCTGTCTGACTATCTCTTTCCCAACAGCATGTGCAGGGGCAACATTCCCCTCATTGATTGGTGGAGCATCAGAAACCATTGACATCTCACAAAGTTTGGCTGTGTCAGGAAACAAAGTCCTACATTCAGTGAGCCAATGAAACTTGTGTGCAGGCATTGTAGGTGGGATTGCATTCATGTAAATAGCAGGAATTAGACCCTTATAGATTCTATCCATGATCATGTCCTTGGGCAGAAGAGGACCAACCATCACAGTGTTCATACACTTTGCATAACTAGGAAACTGTTTGTCCAAGAAAGAAATAACATCCTTGCCTAACACCTCAAACTGCAGCTCAATCCTATTGATAACCAACTGCTGTGGTGCAAGTTGCATATTAACTGATCCTTCTGAACTTGAGGAATCAATTATAGCAGACTCATTAAACTGAACAATGTCCTGTTCCATAGGCTGCTCTGGAATAATTTCTTGCTGTTGCTCCTGTATCTGACCCTCCACCTCCATAACTTGCTCTTGCTCTTCCTCTAGATCAAACAGGGGATGCTGAACTCCAAGATTGTGATCATTAGGCTGTACCTGTTCCTGTACATCCCATCCTATCTCAGGAAATTGTGGATCCACAAAATTGTCCAGATTTGGCATCAGAAACCCTGGCATAGGGTGTGGATTGCCATTGAGTGGCATTTGATCTTCATCATGAGGTAGAGCGTCAGCAAATTCAGCATTAAGTATGAAGCAAGCAGCTGTCCAGGACTCCTTAACTCCACCCACAGATGCATATTTACTAAAGACTATATCCCTGGGAACTTTAGCTTCAGATGGAAAAGCCACATAACATATAGTTCTCTCAAGCAGAGCATCATCCTGATGCCAGTGTAGTAATTTCCCAAAGGAGCTAATAGCATTAGCTAGCTCATAGTCATTCCTAAAGTCCAAAGGAATACTGAGAAACATTAACCAGCCATAACGAAATCCCTGTACAGCCCTGTGGTTGTCTCTATCATCATGATTGAGAAATCTAACAAACACACCATGTTGTATCTGATAAGGGATATGATTCACCAGCGCTGCTCTGGCCGCAGGACTACGAAGACGAAAAAACCCCAACCCAAGCAAATACGGCTGCACTTCCTCTACAGTACGCTGCAGTTGACCTTCAATGAAGTTTCGTACCTGCTGGCGCCAATGCGGGATCAGCTGACCAGGTGGCGGCGGCATGAGCTCGGCGACACATATGCTTTCATGTCGTCGAGGCGGATCAACTGAAGGATTGTAGAAGGTCCGAGGGAGACGAGTGGGGCCTCCATCGATGATCTGATGGCCATGCGGGAGCCAAGGGGTTGGATCAACCTCAAAGTTCGCCATTGCAGGGCTAGGCGGTGATGGGAGCGGAGGCGACGAGGGCGGACAAACAGGGGAGGAGGTCTCTGCAGGAGATATCTGTGTACGCTTAGCAATATGGATAGAATCTGAACCGGCCCTCTCCCCTTGGGTAACCGACTCCAGATGGGAATCTTTGTCTGAACCGACCAGAGCCTCATTAAAAGCATTGTTATCTTTCCGAGGAACCCATTTAAAAGATTTACTTTGCTTCCAATCAAAACAATTTTTCCGATGACCATATCTGAAACAAAAATGGCATCGGACTTTCCTTGTGCAATCCTTGGCCGTATGTCCCATAGACAAACATCTCGAACACTCCCAAACTTCATAAGCCATGTCATCCACCAATTTTTCCAATGCAATATAACCATGTGGGTCCTCTATATGCTCATTAGTATCAGGATTTTCCATTAAACAAACTTTAACTCCAGAAGTACTAGCATTGTCTGTATTGACATCATGGTCAACAATATCAAGATCAGGCTTTTCCAATAAAGAGTCTTTAACTCCAGAGGTACTTGCAATATCAGTATTGGCATTATGGTCAACCATAGGACTTTTAAGCTTGGCTCCCAACTTTTCTTGCACAAAGTCAAAAGGTTTTGCTGAACCAAATTGCAATGGTGGTGATGTA
The DNA here is from genome assembly GCF_022539505.1 of Lolium rigidum. NCBI lineage: Eukaryota > Viridiplantae > Streptophyta > Magnoliopsida > Poales > Poaceae > Lolium > Lolium rigidum. Next base: position 124,181,309 of record NC_061514.1, read on the forward strand.
GACGTCACATGTGTAGGTGCCAAGATAACACCAGGAGCAAAAATAGGGTTTTGATATCCTTTACAAGCCGTGTATTCAATGGAGTTTGAGAAAGACAACTTCTTTGGAGGGGCATCCTTAGCCTTCAAAATAGACGTTGGCCTTCCTTGCTTCAGAGCATTCATACCAAGTTGAACTCTCTTTTTACCAGGACTGACAATTGTCCAAGATTGTTGATATTCAAATTTCCATTGATGAAATTCTCTCTGCCAATTTGGGCCACCTCTCCCCCAAAGATGGAAAAAACACTTAAACTGCTTGCATGCAAAGCTCCTAAGATTGAATAGATGAAAACCAACAGATTTAGTGGACACACAAAAAGAATAAACTCGGTCACGAAGTATGGAAACTTTAAGATCTCCACTGAAACCACCAGTTGCTGCTTCCAGAGCAATGCTTACAGAGCTTTCATCCAGCTTAAAAGAAGCCCTTCCAAAGGAAACCACCATGATAAAATGTCCAGAGCTGCCCGAGGGATGCACTGATCTATCAAATTTAGAGTGACAGTATTTTGCAACCTTGACACCCGGGCTATAATCCAACTCTTTGGACAGACTGTAATGACTTACTGGATTAGAATCATGATGAGCATTCATATCAGTGGTAATAATGGGATCCGTGCCATGATCTGCATGAGCCATGCATTTATCGGTGCCACTAGCGGAACTTATGATCTGTCCCATACGGACCACATGAATGGGAAAGAATAATTTTGCTCCAACTGAAAAATTATCCTTTGTCTCCTTATATCTGCAACCCACAATTTTACCTTTTGCATCAAGGAGAGAGATCCATCCATCCTTCACAGAAAGAGAAAGAGTTCCATCATAGGCCTTCATCCTTCCACGATCAAGATCTTTGTGTGTAGAATAAGTAATCTTCCAGGTCTTAGAAGGTGGAGTGAGCTCTGATATAGAGGGTTTAACCGTAGGATGAATGGCCGGAGCATTGACAACAAGGTTGGCTCTAGATTTGACTTCAAAACTTACAGGATCGACCACCCCAGCATACTTCTCAGAAAGAGTAAAACCATTTGAGACATCACATACCTTTTCCTTCACAGGGGGAAGTCTATCCTGGATCTTGATCACATGATGAGGAAAGGTTATATAGAAACCTTTTTGAATCACCTCCCCTTCATACAGATATCTAGATGCAACAGAAACGCCAGAGGAATCCACAAGAGCCAACAGAAAACGAGAATGACAATCCGAAACAAGAAGTTCACCATCCTTAGGATGGAAGTTCACCAGATCCAGATCTTGGACGCTGCGGAATGAGACCTTCCAGGACTCCATCGGGGTAGATCCCAACAGATCCAGCCCTAGGAAAACCAAAGCGAAGAAACCGAACGGCAGAGAAGAGAGACGCAAGAAAAATGTGTGGAGGAAGGGGACCAGAGACCGGAGAGATCACTGGCAAAGGTGGCTATGGTTTAGTCGCCGGAGGTGGAGTCGTCGCCATAGCCGATCCCCTTGTCCTCTGAGTAATGCAGGGTTGCTGAGCTAGGAGTCATTGGGCGTAGGATCTACTAGCTACTTCTTATAAAGCCAATTTTAGTTCACAAGTATTTGATAAAGACTCTTTCATGTGCTAACTAACTCCAGTGGGAACATTAGTGTCATTCCCACAACTCAGTTGTGATTCAAAAACAAGTCACCATTCACTTCATCAACATTTTCAAGAAATATCTGGACACCGGAACAGTATGGCCTTTCCAACCGTCCGTAACCGTGGACACGGCTATTCGAATAGGTTTACACTCTGCAGAGGTTGCACACTTGTGCCACAACATTTGATTTCATCCGTCGGGGATAACCCCGAATCATCGTAACTCAGTACGCGGATCATCAACCATAACCTTTCACTTACATACCCTAGTATAGGTACCTCTCCCCATGAGCTTGGCCTCCCAGTGAAGACAAACCGTCGGCTCGGGAACTGCACATGGCTTGGGCCGGACAATTCACCTCATTTCACATCATATCACTTTTAACGGAGGCAGCCTCGGCATAACCCCTATGATGCTTGTTCAGAGGGAACCCATACTAAGATGTATAAACTTCCAGTTAAGCCCTACCCATAATCAGGTATTGTGGGGGTACTCAAAAATTGGAAAGGTATCGCATCCAAACCAATATCAGTTTTTAAATCAAAAATCACCATCTTCTCCAAGTCATATTCACCGTCAAAAATCATTCAATGGAATGACTCATCATTCCAAGGTTTCAAATTCATTTCAAGTCACAAGTTCCCATCTAGAGTAGTCAAGTTTTAGTATTAGCACTAGCACTAATCATGAGGGGTGCTATCTTGCTTGGCCAATCTTTGAGACTAACTTTTCTACTCAAGTAAGATTCTAAACTTAGACCAAAGTTAACTATAAAAGTAACTCTTTAATAAATCAATTGAAAACTTGTATGGTAAAAACATAGGATAGGATTGTTGTAAGTAAGGTAAGACTAATGGTGCCTTGCCCCAAAGGGGCTTTGCACTTTGCAAGAATATTAGCTTGCAACCATAGAGCTTGCAAAGGTGTTAGCTTGCCTTGGTGGTTGAGGTGGTCAAAGTTCTCTTCTTCTTCTGGGTAGAATCCTTCCTCTTCCTGGTATTCTCCGGTACTAGCGTCTATACACGAATACGAGGATACAATCACCAAGAAATACTTAAGTAGTCTTAATTAGCCTGAATGGCTCACTCCAAATGATCTAGTATCATCACTTAGCATTGCTACCAAAATTTATTCTAGGGTTTTCTTACTTAGTGTTTAGAGAAATAATTTCCTCTCATTACATATGTAAATGATAGTTTCCATTTAGTTTTTGAGGAATAATTTCCTCTCATTGAATCTTCTTAAGATTTAACTTCCTCAAACAATCATACATGAAATCATGTTGACCTAAGTCAACCATTCATCATCATCATTTGAGAAAATGATTTAAATGAGGTAGAATACCTCATACTATTTAACAATATAAATTATGATTTAATATCACCAAGTATTTCATGTGAGATTATATTGACCAGGGTCCATACTTCATATGAAAGTACTTGGGACAAGATTTAAATGAAGTAAAGCACTTCATAAGATTTACATAATAGTTTTGGACAATATCTATTGACTAAACTAGCCATATAGTCCTTTATTTAAACTAGGCCATGATCACTCAAATTGACCACACCATATTTTTGCAGAAACAATTAGTGTAAGTGAAATGTGAGATATGAGAGTTGAAATCAACTCAATATCATTTTTTGTTGATTTTTAAGATTTATTTGAAGTTGAAAAAGTCTCTGTCTTGTTCTTTTTATCACATTAATTCTACAAAAGATTTCAAAGAGAGACCAGTGTGGTTAGATAGAGCTTTTCATAAGCTTTCCAAAAATATAAAATTCATCCAATTTGTTTGGGTAGATTTGAAACTATTTAATTTTGAAAAAGCATCAGCAAGGAATTAATTCAATTTCTAGAATTTGAATTCAAACATTTGGGCTTGCGCGGGAAAGCACTTGGGCCGAAACGAGGGGAGACTAACTGGGCTGGCCCAGTAACGCTTCGGTGTGCCACGGGCCAACTGGCAGGGGGCTCCACATGTCAGCGACTGACTCTTACCGAATCGCTACGGGATGCTGAGAGGCGTTGGATCAGAGGGAGATCGGACGGCGGAGGGTCGTCGTCGTCGTCGACGAGAGGCAGACGCGGGCACGGCGGAGGAAGGGGGTCGACGGCGAGCAGGGACTCCGGCGAGCGGCGGCGTTGATGCAAGTCGACGTTGTCGACGACGGAGAGCTCAACGGTGGTCGCTGGAGCTCCGGGGGTGGACGGTAGCATCGGATTGATCTGCGACGGCTCACGGGCGGCGAGGTGGCAATTGGACGGCGGCGCTGCGCAATGTTGCGAGAGAGGGTGAGGAGGCTCAGAGGAGGGAGGGAAGTCGATTGGCGTGCTCAGATGAGGAGAAGGAGTGCTCCTTTTGTAGGCACTCGAGGTGGCCGTGGTTCTGCAGCGAAGGCGACAACGGAGCGGCAATTCTGGCGAGCGATAGGGGTAGGCGACGGCAGGGCTGCGTAGGCGACGTCACGGCAGTCCTTTGAGCATCAAAGGCGCGGCGAGGCGAGGCGTACGACTGTCGGGCGCGGGTGTGTACTGGCGCGGCCGTGGCGGATGGGCGCGTCCTCTCTGGCGACTGTGGGCGCGGGCTGGTGACGCAAGCGTGTCCAGCGAGCTCCGCGTGGTGTGGCGAGGCTCAGGGCGAGAGGAGGAGGCCGGGGGTGTCGTGGTACGGAGGGGCGACGGGTGCCGTGGGGCACGCGGACGTGCACACGGCGACGTGGCCATGCCGCCAGTGTCGCACGGGACGTCGTGGGCGCGCGGTGGTCCGGTGCTTGTCGTCCACCGTTCGACCAACGGCAGACACCGGCGTGTTCAGGGGAGCAAGGAGGTACTGGGGGACATGATTTGCAGGGCTAGAGAGGAGAGGGGTGAGCTAGGGCATGAGTGCAAGTGGGAGTGGCCGGCATGGCATTGCCAAGGCCATGTTTGGCCTCCATCTTGGGTTACTATGCAGGGCTTAGGTTGAGAGGGGGCCAGGGGACATGTGGGGCTCAAGTGGTGCTCAAGGTTGGGCCAAAACACTATTTAGAATAGTGTTTGAGATTAATGCCTATTTGTAAATTGCAAATTCTTGCCAAATTTGGTCAAAGCAATGTGGTTCCAAAATTTGAAATTGAGTTGTTTGGATGAGTTGCCAATGACCAGAGACAAACATAGGTGGTGGTGGAATTTTAAAAATAAAAGAAATGCAAAATCTCAAAGTGTGAGATTGTTGGCAAAGTTAAAAAGTCTCAACTTTGCATGAGCATAGTTTTTTATCCAAGATGATTTTGACATGGTGGTATTTACAGAAGTTGTTCACCTTGATGTGTACTTGGAGGTGGTGCAAAGAATTGGGAAAGTTTGGTTTGAAAAACTTGAAATCTAGGTGCTCAAAGTAGTGACCAGATTGCAAATGGCAGATTTGACCAATATCGTATGTGATCACAATTTGAGTTCAAATTTGATTTGATTTGAGTTTCTTTGATTCCAAAAGTTTTAATAAGTGTTTAGTAACATATTACATCTAAGGGTGAAGGCCAAAATGATCTAGGGTAAAGATTTTCAAAAATGGCATAAGCCATATGTTAGGGTTTTAGGGTTTTGTTCTTATTTGATTTCTTTCTCTTTTTGGTTTATTTGGTTTGTGATATTCAATTGATCACTTTAGGGTTTTAGGGTTTATCACATAAAACAATCATCATGGCATATCACTCAAAATGCACAAGTCCTATGCATGGCACTATATGCAAATAAAAGTTTTTGTTGGTTCTGGATTTTGGAAAAAGGAAATTCATTTTCTTCTTTGTTTGAAAAGTTGGGATGTTACAAACCCTTCCCCCTTAAACAAATCTCGTCCCGAGATTTTAAGAAAAGATAGGTTCCTAAGAGAGATTGGGCGATATGATTTCACAGGAAAACATACTCTGCATGGTCTGGGGTGCTTCCTGGGCTTCAGTGGCATTCATGTGGTAGAGGCGGCCGTTGCGGTTGTTCTGGTTCCTTCGGGCTGCGAAGCGGCGCTGTTGCTGAGCAGGTGCAGCGGTATTGGCGGCAATCTTGGCAAGCTTCTTGGGGCACTCATTGGAGTAGTGACCCACAACTCCACATTCATAGCAGTTGATGGTGGACTTGTCCTTGGGGTTGATGGGAACAGCGTTGCTTCCAGTCCTTGGGGCAGTATTGGGGTTGTTATTGTTGCCATTGGGGTGGTTGTTGTTGTTGGTGTTTGTTGTGGTTGCTGTTGTTGTTGTTGTTGATGTTGTTGTTGTGGTCTCCGGGCTTCGGGGGTCCTCCATTGTTCTTGGTGTAGCTGGGGCGGTACGTCTGAGCAGGGGGCTTGTTGTATCTTGGGGAAAATCCTCCAGATGAATTGCCGCAGTACTTCTGAGCATTGTTGAGTCCATTCTGGGGCATCATACGGCGCTTGCGGTTCTCATTGGCTTGGTGCAGTTTCCCTTCCATCTGGATGGCTGAGTCCACCAGGGCTTCAAGGTCGGCAAAGGGAATGTTGACCAGTACAGTTTGCATCTCGTCGTGCAGTCCATTCAGAAATCTCTCTTTCCTCTTCTCATTGGTGTCGGTCTCGTCCGGGGCGTACCTTGACAGAGTGAGAAACCTATCGTGGTATTCCACCACGGACATCCTTCCTTGCTTGAGTTCGAGGAACTCGTCTCTCATCTTCTTAATCAGTCCTTGGGGCACATGGTATTTGCTAAACTTGAGCTTGAAGTCCTCCCAGGTCATCATCTGTCCCGCATTCATTGCACGGGCGCTTGTCCACCAGGCTCTGGCAGATCCTGACAGGTAGTGGGTGGCGAATAGCACTTTCTCTGCGGCTTCAACTCCCGCAACTTCCAGATTGTTCTCCATGGTCTGGAGCCAGTCATCTGTGTCAAGTGGCTCTTCGGTCTTGCTGAAAATAGGTGGGTTGGTGTTCTGAAAGTTCTTCAGCTTTGACCCAGGATGGTCATGGTTTGAATGGCCTTGGTTGTTCTGAGCGATATGTTGCTGTGCGGCAATGTTGGCTCAGCTCTCTCGGCTTCTCGGTCTGCCATCATCATCTCTAGCATCTGCAGCATTGCATCCTGGTTGGCGCTGCGGGTTGGTGGGGCCATCTGAACATTGAGGTAGATGATAAGATAAGAGGGAAATTTCTATGGTTTGTTTGAGTTAAAGTTCAAAAGTTTCAAAACTTGAAAACTTGAGTAGTGTTGAGGGGGTAAAAACCAGCAACACTTTTTCATTCATACCAAACATCACATCTTACAAAACTAACACACCGTTGGTTTGAAGAACCATTCATTCGTTCTACGATACAAAGGGATCATGATACTAACTCACACCTACGAAAGTGCTTTAATGATACTACTCTTCAGGGGGGGGATTCTTCGTCTTCACGGGTAATGTGCTTGGCGAAAGGCGAGGGCGTTGTCCAACTCCTTGCGGGTCTTGTACAGCATGAAGTCCAGGTGTGCTACATAGTGGTTCATCTCCGTGTGCGGGGGCATGGTCATCGGTCTTCCCATGGGGTCATGTCTTGGGTAGTAGATGAAGCGAGTGTTCTTGATCTTGTTCTCATTTTGTCCACACAGACGGGCAATTGCTTCCTGCATAGCTCTGACTAGTCCTTCCTTCCAAGTGTTTCCCGTTACAGAAAACCATATGGTTTCCCATATTGGGGCTCCAAGCTTTCTTCGCAGATCTGCGGTAACTTCCCAACGAGGTGGTCCTCCTGAGTGTTTATTGAGGGGTATTCCGAAGAACTCGGGATACGGGCGCCCTAGATATTCATGTTAGCGTATGTATTAGGTGTATAGTAGTTCTATTTGCTTTTGTACTCTAATTGTATTGTACTCTAACTCTTGGCCTTTGGCCCATTATATAAACACCTGGAACCCCACGTATTACCGTGAGAGGCTTCCCCCAAACCCTAGCAACCTTTCTACATGGTATCAGATTGATCTCTTCCGATCCAAAACCCTAGCCGCCGCCCTAGTCCATCTAGCCGCCGCCGGCCTCACCTTCCGCTGCACCCCACGATGGCCCTCAACTCCACCTCCGGCGCCATCGTGTCCACCACCGCGGGCGCTGTGTCTCCCGCCGGTGCTGCCCGCTCCGTCTCGCCCGTCGTCCTCTCCTTTGACGGCCGGGAACTACACCAAGTGGGCGATCTACCTCCGCGCCTCGCTCGGCCGTGCTGGCCTCATCGGCCACATCGACGGCACCACTCAGGCCGCTCCTACCGACGGCGCATGGATGGCGGAGGACTATACCGTGCTCAACCATCTGCACGCGGCCATCGACGAGGACGTCGCCGACATGGTCCTCGCCAGCAACCAGACCGCCCGCCAGCTCTGGCTGGCCATCTACGAGCTCTTCTCCGCCAACAAGGCCAGCAAGGCGATCTACCTCGACAACGACTTTCGCCAGCTGGTCCAGGGCACGTCCTCCATCACCGAGTACTGCCGCCGCCAGAAGCAACTCTCCGACGCCCTCGCCGACAACGACTCCCCAGTCTCGGCCCGTGCGCTCGTCCTCAACACTCTGCGCGGCCTCGGGCCTCGGTTCTCCTCCGCGGCTACTGTGATCTCCATGACGGACCCGCTGCCCACTTTCATCCGTGTTCGGAGCATGCTCCTCATGGAGGAGATGCAACAGGCCAACGCGGCTGCTAACGCCGCCTCCACTGCCCTCGTCGCCCAGGCCATGTGACCGGCGCCTTCTACACCACCGTGCACGGGCACCGCCTGTCAAGGTGGGTCGTCCAACTCTGGCCGGTCTCGCAAAGGCAAGAAGAAGACCGCCACCACCCAGGCTGTCGCGCCCAACCGCGCGCCCACCCCTGCGCCTACGGGCCCCTGGTTCTGCATCTCCCCTGGCGCTGGACGGTGGCGCCCTCCTACGGCGCCGGCATCCTCGGCCCCCGTCCTCGGGCCTACACCACCATCAACGCGCCCATGTTCCGGTCCGCGCCCTCGACCTCGACATCGCCATCGCCTGCCTGGGACAATGCCGGCCTCATTGCTGCCCTCAACTCGCTGTACCAGCAGGGTGGCTGGGTCATGGACTCTGGCGCCACGTCTCACATGACGAACGACGAGGGTAACATCCAGTTCTCCGCCCCTCTATCCTCTCCACACTTTGTCACTGTTGGGAACGGTACCTCTGTACCAATCTCCTCCTATGGCTCTACCTCTTTTCGCTCTCCTTCTGGTCATGTGTTTAAACTCAACCATGTTCTCCTTGTCCCACGTTTAATTCGCAATCTCCTATCTATTCGCAAATTTACTCGTGACAATTCATGTTCTGTTGAGTTTGACTCTCTTGGTTTCTCTGTGAAGGACCTGAAGACTCGTCGTGTGATCCTTCGCTGCAATAGTGAAGGGGATCTCTACACGTTTCCTGGCACCCCTCGTCGAGCACCACCCACCACCGCCATGCTGGTCTCCACCAACGCCGATCTCTGGCACCAAAGACTTGGTCACCCTGGTCGCGATGCTATGTCGGCGCTACAGAGTCTTTCTTTTATCAAGTGTAATAAACTGCGGCGGCCTCATGTCTGTCATGCTTGTCAGCTCGGCAAACATGTGCGCCTTCCGTTTAGCTCGTCTACTTCTGCGTCTAGTACCAAGTTTGAGTTGATACATTGTGATTTGTGGACATCACCAATTATTAGTAATTCTGGTTTTCGATATTACCTTGTTATTATCGATGATTATTCTCACTTTTACTGGTCTTTTCCGCTACGCCAAAAATCTAGCGTCTCCAGCACTCTTGCTAAATTTTTCGCCTATGTACGCACTCAGTTTGGTACCACCATCCGTTCCATGCAAACGGACAACGGCACCGAGTTCCTGAACTCTGTCGTTGATGATCTTCTTGCACAACACGGCACCACTCTCCGTATGTCGTGTCCTTACACTTCTCAACAAAATGGCAAGGCTGAGCGTGCCATTCGTACCATCAACGATACAATGCGCACAATCATGTTTCATGCTCACATGCCTGAGAGTTTTTGGGCTGAAGCTCTTGCGGCCGCGACCTTTCTCCTTAATCGCCGTCCTTGCACGGCCATTGGGTCACTGATTCCGTACACACGTCTCTATGGTCGTTCTCCCAAATATGACTCGTTGCGTGTCTTCGGATGTCTATGCTATCCCAATGTTGCATCCACGGCTGCACACAAACTTCGCCCCCGCTCGGTCCCGTGCGTGTTTCTTGGCTATCCGTCTCAACACCGTGGCTACCGCTGCTTTGATCCATCCTCCGGGAAAATAATAATCTCTCGACATGTTGTTTTCGACGAAGGTGTATTTCCGTTTCAGCTTGCAGCGACCACTTCGGGCGTGTCTACTGCCACGCCCACGCCACGGCGGCTGGACTTCCTCTTCACCGACATACGGAAGCCCGCTCCGCCCGTGCCACCCCGCACTCCCGCTCGCTCGGCTGATTCTCCACCCACGGCAGCGGGATCGCCTATTGCTGCCTCGCGGCAGCCCCGGCAGCCTGCCCCGGCCTCTTCGTCTGCCACGGCAGGACACAGTGCTCCCGCACCTGTCTCGCCTCGCTCGCGAGCCGCTGCCCGGCCCGAGCCTTCTGCACCCAAGACGACACGCTCTGGCCGTGTTCCTCGTCCTGTCCAGCGCCTGAATCTTTCTGCTGTGGACTCCGTGGCCCCGCCCGTGCCCACGACATTCCGACAAGCAATGCAAGATCCTCTGCGGCGTCAAGCAATGGCTGACGAACACCAAGCTCTTCTGGACAACAAAACTTGGTCTCTCGTTCCGCGTCCACCTCAGGCAAATGTGGTCTCCGGGAAGTGGATTTTTCGTCATAAGTTTCACTCTGATGGCACCTTGGCTCGCTATAAGGCTCGTTGGGTTCTGCGTGGGTTCTCCCAACGCCCCGGTTTGGACTACGATGAGACTTTCGGTCCGGTTGTTAAACCAGCCACGATCCGTCCGGTCCTTCGCATTGCCGTTTCCAGCTCATGGCCGATTCGCCGGCTTGATGTGAAGAACGCTTTTCTCAATGGTTACCTGGATGAGGTTGTCTCATCGTCGGCAGCCACCCGGCTTTGTTGATCCTGCTCATCCCGATCATGTTTGCCGTTTGCACAAGTCCCTCTACGGTTTGAAGCAAGCTCCTCGTGCACGGTACCAACGATTTGCTCGCTTATCTCTCCACCATTGGATTTGTTGCTTCTGTGACGGATACATCACTGTTTGTTCTTCGGTCTGATGCTGACACAGCCTATCTCCTGCTGTATGTTGACGACATCATAGTCACTGCTTCATCATCTGTGTTTCTACAGCATCTTCTAGACAGATTACACAGTGAGTTTGCTATGACTGATCTCGGCGACCTACACTTCTTCCTGGGAATTGCTGTTCGTCGCTCTTCTACTGGGCTGTTTCTGTCTCAGCGCCAGTACGCCGTTGACCTCCTTCAACGGGCTGGCATGTCTGACTGTCATCCCTGTACCACACCGATCGACACTCAGGCCAAGCTCTCTGACATTGAAGGTGAACTCGTCACTGATGCTACGGACTACCGGAGTCTTGCAGGTGCTCTCCAGTACCTTACTCTGACGCGTCCGGACCTTTCATACGCAGTACAGCAGATATGTCTTCATATGCATGCTCCCAGACAGCCACATCTTGCTCTTGTGAAGCGTGTTCTACGCTACGTTCGTGGAACTTTGGATCTTGGCCTTCATCTGTCCGCGTCCTCTTCTACAGCTCTTACCGCCTACTCCGATGCTGACTGGGCTGGGTGTCCTGACACACGCCGCTCCACATCGGGATACTGCGTATACTATGGTGATAGCCTGATCTCTTGGTCATCCAAGAGGCAGACCACCGTTTCTCGCTCTAGTGCAGAAGCTGAGTACCGAGCCGTGGCACATGTGGTTGCTGAGTGTCTGTTGGCTCCGCCGGCTCTTGCAGGAGCTTCATCGACCTCTCGGCTCTGCGGTCGTTGTTTTCTCGTGACAACGTCTCTGCTATCTACATGTCCTCTAATCCGGTGCAACACCGCCGCACCAAACACATTGAGATTGACATTCACTTCGTTCGCGAGAAGGTGTCCCTTGGGGAAGTTCGTGTTCTACATGTTCCCTCTGCGCTTCGGTTTGCTGATGTGATGACAAAGGGGTTGCCGACTCGAGTCTGTTTCTTGACTTTCGGTCCGGTCTCGCGTTCGAGAACCTCCCGCTGTGACTCGCGGGGGGTGTTAGCGTATGTATTAGGTGTATAGTAGTTCTATTTGCTTTTGTACTCTAATTATATTGTACTCTAACTCTTGGCCTTTGGCCCATTATATAAACACCTGGAACCCCACGTATTACCGTGAGAGGCTTCCCCCAAACCCTAGCAACCTTTCTACAATTCAACTAGCTGCTTCAAATCCTTCTCGAACATCAGGTTTCCTCCGTGGCCAAGCTGATAGGACTTGCAGGTGTACTCCATCTGTGAGCAATTAGGATGAGTAAGTTACAGAAGTGGTCAAGTGTGTAAAGTTTTATGTAGTTCTACAAGGAAAAAGTAGAGCATGAATTTCTCATTTTGAAAAAGCTCTCAAGGATAAGAGTGAGAATAGGTTTGCATAAATATTCACTTCATTGGTTTTGAAACTAAGTTTTTCAGACGTCCATTCTAACTAGGGTCTCCTAAGGTCAAACAATGGCTCTGATACTAAGTTTTTAAGTCCAGATGCCTGTTATGCCATACATCGCAATCCCAGGAATATTGTTGTTGCGAGACATAACAGTTGAATATCATAAGTCATCATTCATTACATACCATAGTCGTCTTACAAATAGATCACATGATCCAATATTACACAAATAGTTGATCTACTGATCAACGAACATATTACATGACGGAAGCGTAACGGAAGTGGACTATCTAATCCACAGGCCAACGTCTGACATCAGAAGATTCCCTAGTTGTCGTAGGCGTCTTGTTGTCCGTCCTCCTGGTAGTTCTGCTCCTCTTCATAGTCTGGCCATTTGAATAGCCAGGGACACAGCCGTGAGTACTTTAAAGTACTCGCAAACTAACACTAATGTAAGTACTATTAATTCTAGTAAGGCTAGCCATAGTGCTAGTATCATAGCTAGTATCATGCATCCTAGCCCCACCAAAAATACTGATGTGGCAGGTAATTATGGATGAGAGAGGAGATTAGAGTATCATAGGTAGATACTGTATCATAGCGCACATCACGAGAAAAGTTAGTATCAAATAAATCCTGTACACAAATTTGTATTGGGATTCTACAAATCAATTAATATAGCAAAACTATGATACTAGTCTATGATACTATGCATTATGGATCTAGTATCATATAAAAGTATCATATGCATGATACTACTATATGATACTACCCACTATGGCCAGCCTAAGGGGGTGCTAAGCTCTAGTTTTATTTGCATAAAGCCAATTTTAGTTCACAAGTATTTGATAAAGACTCTTTCATGTGCTAACTATCTCCAGTGGGAACATTAGTGTCATTCCCACAACTCAGTTGTGATTCAAAAACAAGTCACCATTCACTTCATCAACATTTTCAAGAAATATCTGACACCGGAAACTGTATGGCCTTTCCAACCGTCCGTAACCGTGGACACGGCTATTCGAATAGGTTTACACTCTGCAGAGGTTGCACACTTGTGCCACAACATTTGATTTCATCCGTCGGGGATAACCCCGAATCATCGTACCTCAGTACGCGGATCATCAACCATAACCTTTCACTTACATACCCTAGTATAGGTACCTCTCCCCATGAGCTTGGCCTCCCAGTGAAGACAAACCGTCGGCACTGGGAACCGCACGAGGCTTGGGCCGGACAATTCACCTCATTTCACATCATATCACTTTTAACGGAGGCAGCCACGGCATAACCCCTATGATGCTTGTTCAGAGGGAACCCATACTAAGATGTATAAACTTCCAGTTAAGCCCTACCCATAATCAGGTATTGTGGGGGTACTCAAAAATTGGAAAGGTATCGCATCCAAACCAATATCAGTTTTTAAATCAAAAATCACCATCTTCTCCAAGTCATATTCACCGTCAAAAATCATTCAATGGAATGACTCATCATTCCAAGGTTTCAAATTCATTTCAAGTCACAAGTTCCCATCTAGAGTAGTCAAGTTTTAGTATTAGCACTAGCACTAATCATGAGGGGTGCTATCTTGCTTGGCCAATCTTTGAGACTAACTTTGATACTCAATTAAGATTCTAAACTTAGACCAAAGTTAACTATAAAAGTAACTCTTTAATAAATCAAGTGAAAACTTGTATGGTAAAAACATAGGATAGGATTGTTGTAAGTAAGGTAAGACTAATGGTGCCTTGCCCCAAAGGGGCTTTGCACTTTGCAAGAATATTAGATTGCAACCATAGAGCTTGCAAAGGTGTTCGCTTTCCTTGGTGGTTGAGGTGGTCAAAGTTCTCTTCTTCTTCTGGGTAGAATCCTTCCTCTTCCTGGTATTCTCCGGTACTAGCGTCTATACACGAATACGAGGATACAATTACCAAGCAATACTTAAGTAGTCTTAATTAGCCTGAATGGCTCACTCCAAATGATCTAGTATCATCACTTAGCATTGCTACCAAAATTTATTCTAGGGTTTTCTTACTTAGTGTTTAGAGAAATAATTTCCTCTCATTACATATGTAAATGATAGTTTCCATTTAGTTTTTGAGGAACTAGCTGGATTACCCGCGCACTTGCGCGGCTAGACTGTCTCTATGTCTTACTCAATATTATTTATTTTGTTAGTTAATTATATGCCCACGGTGCTAAAGCTAGTGTCGTACTAATTTTTGGTTTGGGTTGGCTTCTAAGATTTGTTCCCGTGCTTACAATAAGGGCCATTCCCTACAGTTTATGCTCAGCAATTACTGCAATATCATGCCTACATATATGCTTCAACTTAGGATCATCTTAATGTAGTTACTCATTTTATTTATCCATACTTTCACTGAGAAAAATGATCCACAATATGTCTACTCATCATCATAACTTGTAATTTCGTATGTATATCCTACCTATTTTTTATTAAATTTTGTTACTTCGAATCATTGCTACATCATCGGTTATGCTTAACATGCATGATATGTTTGATTCCACATGTAAACTAAATTGTCATTAGTTAATTCTTAATCGGGTGCATAAGAATGGGCATACATAAATGTTCAGAACAAAGTGATCGCACACATGCACGATGCATTAGTGGATATCCGATCTACAAAATTAAAAATACATATTTCAAGTACATATACATAGGGGTCGTTGAAGTGCGGTAGCAGATTTAGATTGGGCCGACAACAACAGTAGAGATTGCCGCTTGCCAGATAGCCGCCTAGGCGTGCGAGCGCGCCTGGTGGCATGCTGGCATATGCCGGCCTGATCAGGCATGGCGATGCATGGATTGGTGATCGACCAAGGAATTGCATTTGCTTCAGGAGCGTGAAAGCCAATGAACATGTAAGCCAGAGTGAATCACTTAATCTCCGTGTCCTTCTATTCAATTGTCTCTCTCAACTTTCTCGCTCTATATTAGCTTTTTTTCTCGTCATTGGAACCATCCATCTATTAATTGTTGCATAACCTGGACCTTGCTATCATATGGAAGATATCAAGACATGTAGGGATGGGAACCGCTAATCACACACCTACCAATATTTACCGATATTACACAAAATCAATGAAATTGTCGTTATGCCTTCGTCCTATTCGGAGCCATGTCTTTGCTTTGTATTGGAGTGCTGATGCCATGTCTTCGATGCGCCCGATGGCGGACATTTTGTGAGCTCTATAACCATATAAAACCTTGAAAACATGCATCATATATGTTCGCGTTCACGCCAGCCTTGACGCGGAATTTGGGAGCTTCCGTCTCGGCTCCTCCGAGAGCTGACGCTATCAGTTTTCACTCTAGCTCTTTCGCATGCTTAGTAATGTTTTCAAGGCTCAAATCACATATGCGTGAAATCATCCAGGGCCTGGCCATGTGCCTCCGTGATCTTCTTCCACACATACCCAAGGAGCAAGTGGAACCTGCGCCGATGCAATCTGCACTCTCCTTTGTCAGCACCGAGGAAGCGGATTTGAGCAACCACACGACTTGTCAGTTGGCACATGGATAAGGCGGCGGTCTTGCAAGAAATCGTCGAAGCCGATGACGACCCGCCCCGGAGGCTGAGTAGCATGCAGTACATCTTATTCAGGGTCGGCGCACTCTACCAGCCTCGACGATGTTGATGGCGTGGAGCACTCAGACCCATGCCCGTTGTCCTCCCAACTAAACTTCTTCTGGTCGGCCTTGCCAACGGCGCCCCGCCAGTCCGCCTAGCCGACATCTTGTGCTCGTGGCGGGCCATGCTGGCTAATTGGCTACGAAGCTGCGCCTGTAGAGGGGGAGGAGCTGTGTTGCTCGGCGACCTCAGATACTGCTCCGTGGGCGGGCCGCTGGTCGCGGACGGCGGCGCTCGAGGCTCGACGACAACACCCATGCGCTGCAGTGGTGCGACTCAGAACGACGCGAGGCAACAAAAACTACCCAGCATGTCGCGACGTGGTCGCTATATATTGGAAGTCTGATCGATAGTTAGGGTGGAGTTTTGTTGTAGGCCGGATATTCACGTGCGGTTCCGATCTTGCCGGTTAGTTCAGGAAATATTTGAAGTCGATCGGATACATTGAACGCATCTTTTTTTTTCCTCTTGAGATCCGTTGAATGGATCTTTTATACTACGTGCTGGCCGGTGCGAATATATCTAGTCAGTTTATTCCAAGCGATCATGGCATTTTTTCCGTGACGTAGTGATTTTAATCTAATCCATTGGTTTGGCTTTGTTTAATCTCCACCATCCTTTGTCTTCTACTTTAATTATATAATAGATAATTTCCTCTCATTGAATCTTCTTAAGATTTAACTTCCTCAAACAATCATACATGAAATCCTATTGACCTAAGTCAACCATTCATCATCATCATTTGAGAAAATGATTTAAATGAGGTAGAATACCTCATACTATTTAACAATATCAATTATGATTTAATATCACCAAGTATTTCATGTGAGAGTAATTTTACCAGGGTCCATACTTCATATGAAAGTACTTGGGACAAGATTTAAATGAAGTAAAGCACTTCATAAGATTTACATAATAGTTTTGGACAATATCTATTGACTAAACTAGCCATATAGTCCTTTATTTAAACTAGGCCATGATCACTCAAATTGACCACACCATATTTTTGCAGAAACAATTAGTGTAAGTGAAATGTGAGATATGAGAGTTGAAATCAACTCAATATCATTTTTGGTTGATTTTTAAGATTTATTTGGAGTTGAAAAAGTCTCTGTCTTGTTCTTTTTATCACATTAATTCTACAAATGATTTCAAAGAGAGACCAGTGTGGTTGGATAGAGATTTTCATAAGCTTTCCAACAATATAAAATTCATCCAATTTGGTTGGGTAGATTTGAAACTGTTTAATTTTGAAAAAGCATCAGCAAGGAATTAATTCAATTTCCAGAATTTGAATTCAAACATTTGGGCTTGCGCGGGAAAGCACTTGGGCCGAAACGAGGGGAGGCTAACTGGGATGGCCCAGTAACGCTTCGGTGCGCCACGGGCCAACTGGCAGGGGGTCCACATGTCAGCGACTGACTCTTACCGAATCGGTACGGGATGCTGAGAGGCGTTGGATCAGAGGGAGATCGGACGGCGGAGGGTCGTCGTCGTCGTCGACGAGAGGCAGACGCGGGCACGGCGGAGGAAGGGGGTCGACGGCGAGCAGGGACTCCGGCGAGCGGCGGCGTTGATGCAAGTTGACGTTGTCGATGATGGCGAGCTCAACGGTGGTCGCTGGAGCTCCGGGGGTGGACGGTAGCGTCGGATTGGTCTGCGGCGGCTCACGGGCGGCGAGGTGGCAATTGGACGGCGGTGTTGCGCAGTGTTGCGTGGAGAGAGGGCGAGGAGGCTCAGAGGAGGGAGGGAAGTCGATTGGCGTGCTCAGATGAGGAGAACGAGTGCTCCTTTTACAGGCGCTCGAGGTGGCCGAGGTTGTGCGGCGAAGGCGACATCGGAGCGGCAATTCTGGCGAGCGATAGGGGTAGGCGACGGCAGGGCTGCGTAGGCGACGTCACGGCGGTCCTTTGAGCATCAAAGGCGCGGCGAGGCGAGGCGTACGACTGTCGGGCTGGTGACGCAAGCGTGTCCGGCGAGCTCCGCGTGGCGTGGCGAGGCGCAGGGCGAGAGGAGGTGGCCGGGGGTGTCGTGGTACGGCGGGGCAACGCGTGCACCGTGGGGCGCGCGGACGTGCACACGGCGACGTGGCCATGCCGCCCGTGTCGCACGGGACGTCGTGGGCGCGCGGTGGTCCGGTGCTTGTCGTCCACCGTTCGACCAACGGCGCACACCGGCGTGTTCAGGGGAGCAAGGAGGTACTGGGGGACATGATTTGCAGGGCTAGAGAGGAGAGGGGTGAGGTAGGGCATGAGTGCATGTGGGAGTGGCCGGCATGGCATTGCCATGGCCATGTTTGGCCTCCATCTAGGGTTACTATGCAGGGCTTAGGTTGAGAGGGGGCCAGGGGACTTGTGGGGCTCAAGTGGTGCTCAAGGTTGGGCCAAAACACCATTTAGAATAGTGTTTGAGATTAATGCCTATTTGTAAATTGCAAATTCTTGCCAAATTTGGTCAGAGCAATGTGGTTCCAAAATTTGAAATTGAGTTGTTTGGATGAGTTGCCAATGACCAGAGACAAACATAGGTGGTGGTGGAATTTTAAAAATAAAAGAAATGCAAAATCTCAAAGTGTGAGATTGTTGGCAAAGTTAAAAAGTCTCAACTTTGCATGAGCATTGTTTTTTATCCAAGATGATTTTGACATGGTGGTCTTTACAGAAGTTGTTCACCTTGATGTGTAGTTGGAGGTGGTGCAAAGAATTGGGAAAGTTTGGTTTGAAAAACTTGAAATCTAGGTGCTCAAAGTAGTGACCAGATTGCAAATGGCAGATTTGACCAATATCATATGTGATCACAATTTGAGTTCAAATTTGATTTGATTTGAGTTTCTTTGATTCCAAAAGTTGTAATAAGTGTTTAATAACACATTACATCTAAGGATGAAGGCCAAATTGATCTAGGTCAAAGATTTGTAAAATTGGCATAAACCTTATGTTAGGGTTTTAGGGTTTTGTTCTTATTTGATTTCTTTCTCTTTTTGGTTTATTTGGTTTGTGATCTTCAATTGATCACTTTAGGGTTTTAGGGTTTATCACATAAGCAACAAAACAATCATCATGGCATATCACTCAAAATGCACAAGTCCTATGCATGGCAGTATATGCAAATAAATTTTTTTGTTGGTTCTGGATTTTGGAAAAAGGAAATTCATTTTCTTCTTTGTTTGAAAAGTTGGGATGTTACACCAACGCGCCATCGTGGGGGTGAGGAAAGCTCAGTTGGCCATGGAGATCCATGCCAAAGCCAACGTCCAACTTGGGCTCACTCCTACCACCACGGAGACCATCCTCATCTGTAAGCGGGTGGCGCTCCGCTACCATGTCTAGGCCTCGTCGGTGAGCTCTGTTAGTTCCTGGGCCTCACGACCGCCTCTGCAACAACGACAATCACATTCGCCGCCGTCTACACCGTGCCTAGACATGCAGGTCCAGGCGCCGCTCTCATGCTTTGGTGGGTCGCGATAATCGTTGTCAGAGGTCCCCTTCGACGAGGGCGGCATTGCGGCTCCTCCCCTTAACCTCAACCGCACGCCAGTAGGCGGCGATTCAAGAGGCCTGGTAGATCCTACCGGAGAACATGCCCGCACCCTGGAACCTGTTCGTCGAAATGCCACAGCCTCTCCCAACGCCGGCCCACGAGATATGCCCGAGCCTCGCAACCTGATTCAACACTATTTATGTGAACAACTTAATCTCCTAATCTTGCCTTTTTTGGGATTATATCTTAGTTTCGATTGCCTCTTTATCTTATATATTGGTCTATTTTTATGAAATTGGGTAAAAAGATACCGGCAAAGCAAACCAAATGCGCCACTGAAGCAGCCCCAACCCAAATGGACAAATGTGGCCGGATAGTTAGAGCATGTCTAACAGACCCCTATTTTTCTGCCCCGTAAAACGTGAGTAGAGGGTGACATAGGCATCCCCAATGAGCCAGCCGAAGATGGTACCCGGGATTTACTGAAGGCCCACGACCCGAAGTCTATGAAGCCCGGAAGCCCAGTCAAGAGATAGTTTGGAAATATAGAGTTGTATTAGAATACTGACTTGTAACTATTCCGAGACGAACTCAAAGAGTCTCCCGGACTTTGTAACTTTTACATCACGAAACCCTCGGCTCCACCTCCTATATAAGGGGGAGTCGAGGGACAAAGAGAGGATCGATTTCATTGTCAACACAACCCTAGTTTCTTAGCAGTCGAGTACTTTTCCGGCTGAACCTTCGAGATCTACTTGTCCTTTACTTCCCTGCAAACCCTAGTCTACAATCTATAGGCATTGACAAGTCAATACCTTGTCAATTGGCACCGTCTGTGGGAATTAAAGGCGACAAGGAGCTGATCTCGATGGCACGCTGAACATCATCGACATCTTCGGTGGCAAGCAACGCGACGGACAGAGGTAAACAGATCGAAACTGGTCTAGTCAATTTTGTTCCTCACCCGCCCTACCGTGTGGATGCATATTCGTATCTTGAGGAGCCCATGGAGATGACGTTCGGGAGGTTCCACTTCCGCGTCGGAAAAGAAGGATCGCATCGTCTCGAGGTTCCGATCTCGTCGGGATCGTCGGCGGCCAATTCCGATACTTC
The DNA here is from genome assembly GCF_022539505.1 of Lolium rigidum. NCBI lineage: Eukaryota > Viridiplantae > Streptophyta > Magnoliopsida > Poales > Poaceae > Lolium > Lolium rigidum. The sequence goes on from NC_061514.1 coordinate 124,201,811, forward strand.
GGAATCGTCCTCATCGTTCGAGATTGGCGCCGAAGAAATCTCGTCGCCATGCTTCGCCAAGTCTGCGACAAGCGGAACGCTCGTCAAGGTCTTCGGCAGCATGTTCGTCGGGTCATCCGCGGACTCCAATATAAGCAGCGACTCAAACAACATCGACATCTTCGACTTCATCGACAAATCTACTTCTGTTCGGAGGTCTTCACCAATCTATACGATGGTGTCACCAACCCCGACGAAACTCAAGCTTCAAAATATCATCAAGTTTATGCAATTGGAGAGCCAAGTCACCCGCAGCAGGAGACATCAGAGGCTTTCGATGATGTGGGAAATCCATACGTCGATCCCGCTGATTTTACGTGAGGTTTGGGCACTAAGTACGTCGGGCCTGCGGAGCGACAGATGGTGCAACTTCCGCAAGCGGCTTGGGACAGAGCTGCAAGAGCCATGAACGGTACAGAGCCGATGACTACAACTGCCACAGCCGAAGAATTGCAAGCATACCAATATAAACTCGCCCGTGTTGGACGAGAACTCGAAAAGCAAACAGCTGAGTTTAATAGGAGGAGAGCTGCAGCTTCTGCGTCAAGCCGAAGAAGAGCAGAGCTTAGCCGATATTCAGGAACTTCGGAATCCAATCATAGGGCAACCCGTAATAGAGCAAGGTCTAGGCTGCAGAACATGCCCGAAGGCGAGAGGGACAATCTGATCCAAAATCTTGATATGTCCTTTTTTTCAATAGATACAAGGGGAAACATTATTCCCAAAACACTGGAAGTTGGATTATGGCGACTCAGGCCTTCATACTAGCAAATAGACCACCTCCCGGAGATCCGAGGGAAGCGTTGTACAACATGGCTACAGCAGGAGTCGGAGTCATGGGAACAACATTCGCAAACACAGGTACACCTCCCGAAAGTGCTCCAAGGCAAAATAGTCCACGACCAACAGCGGTAGTACAAGACCCGCCAAGAACAAGCGCGGCAAGAGATACATTGACACAGGCGCGAGTTGATAGGGCGCGGCAAGAAAGGAGAGAACGTCGGCAGTCGCCAGAAGTCGATGAGGAGGAGATGTGCGGGTGATACGTCTCCAACGTATCCATAATTTCTGTCGTTCCATGCTTGTTTTATGACAATACTTACATGTTTTGCTTGCACTTTATGATGATTTCATGCATTTTCCGGAACTAACCTATTAACAAGATGCCACAGTGCCGGTTCTGTTTTCTCGCTGTTTTTGGTTCCGGAAAGGCTGTTCGGGCAATATTCTCGGAATTCGACGAAACGAAGACCAAACCTCCTATTTTTCCCGGAAGCGTCCGAACACCGAAGAAGAGTCGGAGAGGGGCCGGAGGGCCACCACACCATAGGGCGGAGCGGCCTGGCCTGGGCCCGCGCCGGCCTATGGTGTGGCGCCCCCAGGTGCCCCCACGCGCCGCCTCTTCGCCTATAAAATCCCTTTCGACCTAAAAACACCGTAACTCTTGACGAAACTCCAGAAAGACTCCAGGGCGCCGCCACCATCGCGAAACTCCAATTCGGGGGACAGAAGTCTCTGTCCCGGCACCCTGCCGGGACGGGGAAGTGCCCCGGAAGCCATCTCCATCAACGCCATCGCCTCCATCATGCTCCGTGAGTAGTTCCCCCATGGACTACGGGTTCTAGCTGTAGCTAGTTGGTATTCTCTCCCCCATGTACTTCAATACAATGATCTCATGAGCTGCCTTACATGATTGAGATTCATCCGATGTAATCGGTGTTGTGTTTGTCGGGATCCGATGGATTGTTACGTTATGATTGTCTATCTACAAAGTTTATGAAGTTATTGTTGCTTGCAATCTTGTTATGCTTAATGCTTGTCACTAGGGCCCGAGTGGCATGATCTTAGATTTGAGCTCTATACTTATTGCTTAGATTGTATCTACAAGTTGTATGCACATGTCACCGTCCGGAACCAATGGCCCCGAAGTGACGAAATCGGGACAACCGGAGGGGATGGCGGTGATGTGAGGATCACATGTTTTCACGGAGTGTTAATGCTTTGCTCCGGTGCTCTATTAAAAGGAGTACCTTAATATCCAGATAGTTTCCCTTGAGGCCCGGCTGCCACCGGCTGGTAGGACAAAAGATGTTGTGCAAGTTTCTCATTGCGAGCACGTACGACTATTATTGGAAAACATGCCTACATGATTAATGATCTTGATATTCTGTCTTAATGCTATTTCAATCCTATCAATTGCCCGACTGTAATTTGTTCACCCAACACTTGTTATTGGAGAGTTGCCACTAGTGTAGATAGCTGGGAACCCCGGTCCATCTTTCATCATCATATACTCGTTCTATATGTCAAGCTGTTTTCCGGTGCCATTGCTCTCATATTACTATTACTGCTGCTCGTGTTACTTGTTACTACTGCTCCCATATTACTGCTACTTTCACATCACCCCTGTTACTAGTGCTTTTCCAAGTGCAGCTGAATTGACAACTCAGTTGTTAAGGCTTATAAGTATTCTTTACCTCCCCTTGTGTCGAATCAATAAATTTGGGTTTTACTTCCCTCGAAGACTGTTGCGATCCCCTATACTTGTGGGTCATCAAGACTATTTTACTGGCGCCGTTGCTCGGGGAGGCATAGCTCTACTCATAAGTTCACCTGGGGAGTACACTCTACCTCTCTCTCTATTTTATTTTGTTTTGTTTTGCTTAGTTTACTTTTTCCTAGTTTATTTGTGCTTAGTTTATTTCTGTCTAGTATTAGTTTGCTTAGTTTACTTTTGCTTAGTTTATTTTTGTCTTGTTTTATTTGTCTCATATACCCAAAAATCCATAAAAATTTGAAAAACCAAAAAATTAAACACTGCTGTTATGGGAGAACCAACAACCTACTTGGAGCTTATAGAATGTTATAATTGTTATAGAGAATCAAGAACTCGGTAAAATAATGAGTGCTATGATAGAAAAATTGAATACAATTGCTAAAATCTTGCTTGAACGCCATAATATAAATTGTTGCTCTCAACAGGATACTAAACATCTTAAATTTCAATGTGGCTTTAGTGAGGAATTTTTAATTAAGAACTATAATCGGAATTGCTATATTCATTATGGGTTCGAAGAGGTAGAACAATTTGTCTTGTTTATGGGAGCCTCCGAGATAGAATCCTTCATGGTTGAGAATTATGAAACTTGTGTTGTTTGTAAGGGCCTTAAAGATTATGTCTCTACTATCCTTAATTCTTGCATAGAATGCTATAGTAGGAATCCTTATATCCTTGATTATAAAGAGAGACACATTAATGCACAAGAATGCACTCACAATTTGCGAGGAACCGGTGGAAGAAGAAATTGATGAACCTGAAAGCTCATTGGATGAAAAAGAAGAGGAGAGCGACGAACAAAAGGAGGAAGAATGGATTAGCTACCCATGCCAACCTTCTAATGAAAGTAACTTTTTATCTCTTACACTATTTGATTGTCCTCCATGCTTACCGGAAGAGGTTGAATGTTATGTTCCTGTGGATTCTCTTGAAATACTACCTATGAGTAAAACTTGTGAAAATAATTATGCTACTGTTATCTATGATAATCCATGCTACTTTGATAAATCTTATGATAATGCTTTGTTTGTGCTCGATGTCGAAATGCATGGTACTAAAGAATTTTGCGTAGCAAATGTTTATGATAAAGCTCTAGATGATGGTCCTATGTTACTTGATAATATTAACTGTACTACTAATGAAAATGGGATTGGAGAATTCTTGACTTATTCTATGATTCCCATATCTATTGAGATTGATCACCTACCTTGTTATATTATTAATAAAAGTAAGTTTGAAAGTTTTAATTCCACTATTCTTGAACTTGATAAAAATTATGTGTTTGGAAATCATGAAAAGTATGCTGCATGTGATAGCTATATTGTTGAGTTTGTTCATGAAGCTACTGAAAATTATTATGAGAGAGGAAAACATGGTTGTAGAAATTTTCATGGTGCTAAAACACCTCTCTATGTGCTTAAAATTTTGAAGTTATTCTTGTTTTATCTTCTTATGCTTGTCACTTTGTTCTTCATGAATTTATTTGTGTACAAGATTCCTATGCATAGGAAGCATGTTAGGCTTAAACTTGTTTTGGATTTGCCTCTTGATGCTCTCTTTTGCTTCGAATACTATTTCTTGTGAGTGCATCATTAAAACTGCTGAGCCTATCTTAATGGCTATAAAGAAAAGAACTTCTTGGGAGATAACCCATGTGTTATTTTGCTACAGTACTTTGTTTTATATTTGTGTCTTGGAAGTTGTTTACTACTGTAGCAACCTCTCCTTATCTTAGTTTTGTGTTTTGTTGTTCCAAGTGAAGCCTCTAATCGAAGGTTGATACTAGATTTGGATTACTGCGCAGAAACAGATTTCTTTGCTGTCACGAATCTGGGTCTAATTCTCTGTAGGTAACTCAGAAAATTATGCCAATTTACGTGCGTGTTCCTCAGATATGTACGCAACTTTCATTAGTTTTGAGTTTTCTGATTTGAGCAACGGAAGTATTTTATTAAAAATCGTCTTTACTGGCTGTTCTGTTTTGGCAGATTCTGTCTCGTTTTTTGCATTGTCTCTTGTGGACTTTAAGCGAGGTTTTCTAGACGTGGAGAGCTGTAGCTAATGTTTTATTGAGTTCTTGCAATGTGCCACTACAGGACCAAGGTGGATTCAAATTTTTTGAGTACTAACCCCTCTAATGAAGTTTATGAGAAGTTTGGTGTGAAGGAAGTTTTCAAGGGTCAAGAGAGGAGGATGATATATGATCAAGAAGAGTGAAAAGTCTAAGCTTGGGGATGCCCCCGTGGTTCATCCCTGCATATTTCAAGAAGACTCAAGCGTCTAAGCTTGGGGATGCCCAAGGCATCCCCTTCTTCATCAACTTATCAGGTTTCCTCCCCGAAACTATATTTTTATTCGGTCACATCTTATGTGCTTAACTTGGAGCGTCTCGTGTGTTTATTTTCGTTTTATTTATGTTTGAATAAATTTGGATCCTAGCAATCCTTGTTTGGGAGAGAGACACGCTCCGCTTTTTCATATGAACACTCGTGTTCTTCGTTTTACTTTTAATGTTCAATGATAAAAGTTGGAAGCTATTGTACTTATTTATATTTGGTTGGAAACAGAAAATGCCTCATATGTCTTGGATAATTTGACACTTGGCAATTGTTTTGAGCTCTCAAGTAGATCATGATTAAGTTTTTTTTTATTGTAGTCTAAGCCTATTAATGGAGAACTACCGTAGAGCTTGTTGAAATTGGTTTGCATGATTGATCTCTCTTAAGGTCTAGATATTTTCTGGTAAAAGTGTTTGAGCAACAAGGAAGACAGTGTAGAGTATTATAATGCTTGCAATATGTTCTTATGTAAGTTTTGCTGTACCGGTTCATACTTGTGTTTGCTTCAAATAGCCTTGCTAGCCTAAGCCTTGTATCAAGAGGGAATACTTCTCATGCATCCAAAATACTTGAGCCAACCACTATGCCATTTGTGTCCACCATACCTACCTACTATGTGGTATTTCCTGCCATTCCAAAGTAAATTGCTTGAGTGCTACCTTTAAACAATTCAAAATTTATTACCTCTGATTTGTGTTAATGTTTTATAGCTCATGAGGAAGTATGTGGTGTTTATCTTTCAATCTTGTTGGGCAACTTTCACCAATGGACTAGTGGCTTTATCCGCTTATCCAATAATTTTGCAAAAAGAGCTGGCAATGGGATTCCCAGTCCCAAATTAATTAACCAAAATAGACACTCCTCCATGGTATGTGATTGTTGGACGGCACCCGAGGATTCGGTTAGCCATGGCTTGTGTAAGCAAAGGTTGGGAGGAGTGTCATCATAATGAAACTAAAATAAAAAGGCACTCCTTCATGGTATGAGATTGTTGGCGGGCACCCGAGGATTCGGTTAGCCATGGTTTGTGAAAGAAAGGTTGGAAGGAGTGCCAACCAAAAATAAAAATAATTCATGGGAGCCGCTCTTGAAGGTTTGTCTAGCAAGGGGGTTAGAGTGCCCACTACCATTCGTTGACAACAACAAACACCTCTCAAAACTTTACTTTTATGCTCTCTATATGTTTTCAAAGCCAAAGCTCTAGCACAAATATGGCAATCAATGCTTTCCTCTTTGAAGGGCCATTCTTTTACTTTATGTTGAGTCAGTTTACCTACTTCCTTCCATCTTAGAAGCAAACACTTGTGTCAACTGTGCATTGATTCTTACATACTTGCATATTTGCATTCATCATATTACTTTGTGTTGACAATTATCCATGAGATATGCATGTTACAAGTTGAAAGCAACCGCTGAAACTTATATCTTCCTTTGTGTTGCTTCAATGCCTTTACTTTGAACTTATTGCTTTATGAGTTAACTCTTGTGCAAGACTTTTGATACTTGTCTTGAAAGTACTCTTCATGAAAAGTTTTGCTATATGTTATCTATTTGTTAGCAACTATAGATCATTGCCTTGAGTCACTTCATTCATTTCATATGCTTTGTAATAGTATGATCAAGGTTATGTAAGTAGCATGTCACTACAGAAATTATTCTTTTTATCGTTTACCTGCTCGGGACGAGCAGGAACTAAGCTTGGGGATGCTTGATACGTCTCCAACGTATCCATAATTTCTGTCGTTCCATGCTTGTTTTATGACAATACTTACATGTTTTGCTTGCACTTTATGATGATTTCATGCATTTTCCGGAACTAACCTATTAACAAGATGCCACAGTGCCAGTTCTCGTTTTCTCGCTGTTTTTGGTTCCGGAAAGGCTGTTCGGGCAATATTCTCGGAATTCGACGAAACGAAGACCAAACCTCCTATTTTTCCCGGAAGCGTCCAGAACACCGAAGAAGAGTCGGAGAGGGGCCGGAGGGCCACCACACCATAGGGCGGCGCGGCCTGGCCCGGGCACGCGCCGGACCGTGGTGTGGCGCCCCGAGTGCCCCCTGCGCCGCCTCTTCGCCTATAAAATCCCTTTCGACCTAAAAACACCGAAACTCTTGACGAAACTCCGGAAAGACTCCGTGGGCGCCGCCACCATCGCGAAACTCCAATTCGGGGGACGAAGTCTCTGTCCCGGCACCCTGCCGGGACGGGGAAGTGCCCCGGAAGCCATCTCCATCAACGCCATCGCCTCCATCATGCTCCGTGAGTAGTTCCCCCATGGACTACGGGTTCTAGCTATAGCTAGTTGGTATTCTCTCCCCCATGTACTTCAATACAATGATCTCATGAGCTGCCTTACATGATTGAGATTCATCTGATGTAATCGGTGTTGTGTTTGTCGGGATCCGATGGATTGTTACGTTATGATTGTCTATCTACAAAGTTTATGAAGTTATTGTTGCTGCAATCTTGTCATGCTTAATGCTTGTCACTAGGGCCCGAGTGGCATGATCTTAGATTTGAGCTCTATACTTATTGCTTAGATTGTATCTACAAGTTGTATGCACATGTCACTGTCCGGAACCAATGGCCCCGAAGTGACGAAATCGGGACAACCGGAGGGGATGGCGGTGATGTGAGGATCACATGTTTTCACGGAGTGTTAATGCTTTGCTCCGGTGCTCTATTAAAAGGAGTACCTTAATATCCAGTAGTTTCCCTTGAGGCCCGGCTGCCACCGGCTGGTAGGACAAAAGATGTTGTGCAAGTTTCTCATTGCGAGCACATACGACTATTATTGGAAAACATGCCTACATGATTAATGATCTTGATATTCTGTCTTAATGCTATTTCAATCCTATCAATTGCCCGACTGTAATTTGTTCACCCAACACTTGTTATTGGAGAGTTGCCACTAGTGTAGATAGCTGGGAACCCCGGTCCATCTTTCATCATCATATACTCGTTCTATATGTCAACTGTTTTCTGGTGCCATTGCTCTCATATTACTATTACTGTCGCTGTGTTACTCGTTACTACTGCTCCCATATTACTCGCTACTTTCACATCACCCCTGTTACTAGTGCTTTTCCAAGTGCAGCTGAATTGACAACTCGGTTGTTAAGGCTTATAAGTATTCTTTACCTCCCCTTGTGTCGAATCAATAAATTTGGGTTTTACTTCCCTCGAAGACTCGTTGCGATCCCCTATACTTGTGGGTCATCAAGACTATTTTCTCGGCGCCGTTGCCGGGGAGGCATAGCTCTACTCATAAGTTCACTCGGGGAGTACACTCTACCTCTCTCTCTATTTTATTTTGTTTTGTTTTGCTTAGTTTACTTTTTCCTAGTTTATTTGTGCTTAGTTTATTTCTGTCTAGTATTAGTTTGCTTAGTTCACTTTTGCTTAGTTTATTTTTGTCTTGTTTTATTTGTCTCATATACCCAAAAATCCATAAAAATTTGAAAAACCAAAAAATTAAAAACTGTTGTTATGGGAGAACCAACAACCTACTTGGAGCTTATAGAATGTTATAATTGTTATAGAGAATCAAGAACTGGTAAAATAATGAGTGCTATGATAGAAAAATTGAATACAATTGCTAAAATCTTGCTTGAACGCCATAATATAAACTGTTGCTCTCAACAGGATACTAAACATCTTAAATTTCAATGTGGCTTTAGTGAGGAATTTTTAATTAAGAACTATAATCGGAATTGCTATATTCATTATGGGTTCGAAGAGGTAGAACAATTTGTCTTGTTTATGGGAGCCTCCGAGATAGAATCCTTCATGGTTGAGAATTATGAAACTTGTGTTGTTTGTAAGGGCCTTAAAGATTATGTCTCTACTATCCTTAATTCTTGCATAGAATGCTATAGTAGGAATCCTTATATCCTTGATTATAAAGAGAGACACATTAATGCACAAGAATGCACTCACAATTTGCAGGAACCGGTGGAAGAAGAAATTGATGAACCTGAAAGATCATTGGATGAAAAAGAAGAGGAGAGCGACGAACAAAAGGAGGAAGAATGGATTAGCTACCCATGCCAACCTTCTAATGAGAGTAACTTTTTATCTCTTACACTATTTGATTGTCCTCCATGCTTACCGGAAGAGGTTGAATGTTATGTTCCTGTGGATTCTCTTGAAATACTACCTATGAGTAAAACTTGTGAAAATAATTATGCTACTGTTATCTATGATAATCCATGCTACTTTGATAAATCTTATGATAATGCTTTGTTTGTGCCTGATGTCGAAATGCATGGTACTAAAGAATTTTGCGTAGCAAATGTGTGGGGACCCCGGACTAGCTGTCCGAAATACCCTGTTATGTATACATTTCACGTTCCCATGATCAGTGTGCCGTGAACACATAACCGAACTGATATCAAAATACATCATCCTTTACAAAACGGAATAAGAAAATTACAATAAAGTCGCATGACCCATCTTTACAAGATAGACTCGAAGGGCCTAATCTAATCATCAGAGTAGCAGAATCACTTCAGCAGCGTAGAGCCCAAGTCATCTGCCTTAACCCTACAGGCAACTGACTGGGAAGACGTTCCTAGCTCGCATAGACGTCGTCAACTCCTTCTTCATCTGTCGAAGTCCTCCAGGTCTGGCCAAGTAAATAGCCGGGGACAAAGCCGTGAGTACATTTGAATTGTACTCGCAAACCATCAAGAAGGTGATAACAATTCTAACTAAAGAAGACAAGAGAGGAAGAATAGTTTCTCTGGTGGATATAGCATGTGAAAAAGAATCAGTTTCTCTTGTGGATATAGCATGTGAAAGAGAATCAGTTTCTCTTGTGGATATAGCATGTGAAAGAGAATCGGTTTCTCTTGTGGATATAGCATGTGAAAGAGAATCAGTTTCTCTTGTGGATATAGCATCCCACATCACAGTTGAAGGGGACACTAAGAGGGTGATAAGACATTTCTATGACATCTCTATATCTTTGTTAAAGAAGAGTTCCTTTACATGAAACGCTAGGAAGGGTCACCCTCTTTTGTTTCATTTTCCTCAACCATCTCCACATGGTCGGCACACCATCTTTCCCGTACCCTTCCGGTACTTCCAACACACATTTCCCTTGGAAATCATTTTCAAAACCAAAACTCGACACAGCTCGGTAACGGCCATCCCAACCGTCCATGACCGCGGACGCGGCTATTCGAATAGTTTTAACTCTGCAGAGTGTGCGCACTTTCCCCACAAGAACCGATAAATCCGCCGGGATCATCCCCGGTTCGACATACAAAAGTATGCGAGGCTCGGATAATCAGTCATAGTCCTTCGCCTGTCTCCCTTGACAAGAGTCCTTCCCTGCGGGCTTACCCCTTCCCGGCACCCCGGCAGCATACCTCCTTTTGAGCGTATCTCCGGCGCCATGACGAAGACCCTCGCAATCGTCCGGCTGCAAGTTAATGCGGTGTATTGCCTCCTTCGGAGCGCAACCCGGTGTCGGAGGTCATCGTGACCCTCCTAGAGAGTTGTGAAGGTGTCTCAAGTCAATTTCAACAAACTACAGACTAAGCCCGTACCCACTTTGGATAATGTGGTTGCGCTGTGTAATTGTTCCGGGCGAATACAAAGAACCATGTGTCGTTTTTCTCAAAACCCAAGTCACACACACATTCCCTTTCTCAAACATCTTTGACAAGATCCTTTTTTCCTTCATAAACCATACACTTGGGTAAGGTTAACTCACCCAAGGTTTTCATAAACATTTACAACAAGGTAAACCTTGAGGGGTTCCCAACCTAAAGTTTTATGTAGGAGCTAAGATGTAACAATGGCATGACGCTAGCCGTCATATCTCTAAGGAGATGATAATTGAGGTGTCAAGGGGATCATACATGCTTAGGATAAGCACGCATGGGGACAACACAAGTAAGAGTATTCGACAAAGGGTCATGATGTTGATCATCATACTAAGAAGATGGTAAAATAGGTGGTTAAGGGGGCATAAATGCTCGGGGTAAGCATGCATAACAACAACAAGGGGTTCAACATACTTGAGAGTAAGTATGCATAAAATCAACAATGGGTTCAACATACTTGGGAGCAAGTATGCATAGCATCAACAAGAGGGAATGATGCTAATCATCATACCTCTAAGGGGTGCAAGAAGGTGTCAAGAGGTCGATACACACAAGATAAGTGGGCATACCCATCACATTTAGAGGGTACACCAAGATCATGATGTTGACAACCACCATTCACAAAAGGGGTTTGTTGGCGAGGTGCCAAAGAGAGTAAAGATGCTCACGGTAAGCATGCTCCAACAACAAAAGTAGAAATCACACAAGATAGATCGAGAGACAATAATAATAACAAAGTAACCACAATATGTGGTTCAACATTCAGAGATCAAGAGATGGCTTGCCTTGGCTTATTTGTCCCTGGACTTCTTCAACTCCAACAATATAAGAATCCCATCAATATAAATAAAAATCCTTATCCGAACCACTTCTTCTTCTCCGGAATTGTTCGCATCTATCGCCGGAAAATATAAAAGGAACACAATCAACACATTGCACTAATAAAACAAACAAGCAACAATCAGAAACTAATCACTCAACTATGGGCTATCAGGTTAAGGACTTATAGATATTTCAAAACAACTTTATAAAAGAAAACCCATTTATTTTACTTGATAAAAGCATGAAAGCTTCACAAATGAGCAAGTGCCTCTATGGTCATCACCAAGGCATGAGTTAAACATCCCCTGGTAGATAACACTATCAAGAAGACAAGTGCAAAGCTTTTGGCCTCAAAACATTCATCTTTTATTTTCAAACATTTTTGAAGAGGTAGAAATTATTTATCTCTTTTATTTTGTTTGCACAAATACTACCCAATACTAGGAAGTAAACAATATGCCACACCATTTTGAAAACTTAAGCAAAACAATAGAGCTTGGTTTAATCTTGGGAGGTCTTGTTGGGCAAGAATAAAACATAGGTTGGCTACTTTTAAAACAAAGTGATGACAAGGGTTTGAATAACTCAAGGAGATTTCAAAACATCATTGCATGTGACACACATACACTTGCAAACAGAGACAAAATTTCATTAACAGAGACTAACAGTATTTTTCCTAGATGTCCAGTAACAAAACAAGGTCAACACAATTGGATTCATCCAAAAATATTAATCCTACAATTTTTAAAATTACAAACACTAAACAGAATGCAGTGATCATGTTTAATGCACTAAAATTCGTACAAAAATCCTAAAAATATGAGGCCAGTGGCATTGGAAAGATAATGAAATTTCTGATCTAATGCAATTTGTTTCACTCCATTTGGGTTTGTAGATCTCGAGTTATGCTCAATTTGGTTCTCTCGGTTTTTAACACATTTTAACGAGCACTTTTATACTAATAAAGGGGCGGGAAACTGCGGGCCGCGCGAAATTTGAAACGTGGGCCGGCCCAGGAGGGAATTCCAGTTGGCGGTAAGAAATAAAGGAAAAGAAGAAATAAAAGGGGAGAGGGGGCCCGAGTGGGCCAGGCCATGCATGGCCTACGTGGCTGCATGGGCCATGCAGCCCGTAGGATCACGATCTGGAGGCCACGCCCTCGTCGTCTTCACGAGGTCACGCACGGACGCGGCGAGCGTACGGGGACGCAGGGACGGGGGCCGGGGCTTACCTGCAGGGCGCGGCGGTCGGCGGCGGGGCTCCGGCGGGCGGTGGCGGGTCGGGGCAGTGCAGGGGAGGGCTCGGCGGTGACTCCCTCTCCTTCCGCAGCTCCTCCCTGCGGCGTCTCCCCCGCAGATGCTCCGGGACGACGATGATGGCTACGGCTGCCGGCGGTTCTGAGCGGAGAAAAAGGGTCGGTTAGGAAGACAAAGAGAAGGTGAACGTATAGGAAGGAAGAGGGAGGGGAAAACGGGGCCGGGGTGAGCGCGAGCTTCTCCCGCCCTCTCGCGGTGACCGCAGGCGCGGCGCGCCTGCCGGCGAGAAGCAGCAGGGCAGGGCCGCTCAGCATCCTAGGCGGGGTCTCAGGGAGGTGGGAGAGGTGGTGTGGAGAGGAGTGAGCGGAGAGGGGCTTTTATAGGCCGCGGGGGAGGCAGTAGGCGAGGGCGAGCGGTGACCATGACCAATGGCCGGGCGCAGTGGTGGCGTTGTCCAATGGGTGGCGGGTTGCCGACGTTGGGGGCGGTGGAAGGGGATGACGTAGGGGTGGAGGACGTCGGCAGCGTGGGTACGAGCGCGAGAGAGAGGAGGGTCGAGCGGGGAGAGGGTTTCCTGGGTGCGTGCGTTGTGTTTTTTCGGGTTTGGGATCGTTGGGTTCTTGTGGGCTTGTGGCCTGATCGTTTTTGGAGAGGGAGGGCAGGGTCCAGGGAAGGACTTGGGTGGCTTGTGGTTGGGCTAGAAGAGTATGCACCGCCTGGTGCAACTTTACCAACCATGGCCCGGCCACCTCATGTATTTGAGAGAGAAGGAGAACTCAACAAGAGAATTTTTGGAGAGAAGAAAGAGAGACGGGGAGGGTGCTAGTTTGTGCATGATGATGGTGCGGAGCAAGGTTTTCCATATGCCAAAGAGAAGTTTTAAGTTGGAGAGGATTTTATTTTAAAAGTTGAAAGTTGAATCCTCCAAGTCTAGAGGAGAGGGAGTAGATGGTGGGTGTAGGTGTGGGGGGGGGGGTCAAGTTATCCATGTGCATGCTAATGGTTGCAACAAGGTTTACAAGGTTTGGAAAGACTAGGAATAGTTCTGTAGGGAGAAGAAGGTTTTCTAGGCTTTTAGGTCAAGTGGAAGGACACTCCAAATTTGAGAATTTGGATCATAGCCATGGGTAGAGTTGGATGATTTTGGAGGGATGAAAATATAATTGGAGATTATTCATTTGATGAACCAAAGTTCATTCACCAAGATCATGAATATAAGGAGTTTGTGATCTTGAATGATAGATAAGTGAGATGTTTTATTGGTAATGACAATACCATGGTCATTTGATCATATATCAAATAGCCTTAAATTTATTTTGGTGTCTATGGCCTTAATTTTGATTTAAACAAATAGAATTTCTTGAAATATTTGAAAAAGAGGAGAGGTTTTAGAAGAGTAGAATGATCCATAGAGGAATAGAAAATATGGATCATTCCATTTCATTTGAAGACATCAAAACTACAAATAAAAGCTTTTTACAGGATTTTAGAGTCGCATAAAGTAAGGGTAAGCCATTTGGTAAATACTTTGGGTTAAAACAAAAATCACTTTAGAAACCATTTTGTGATTTTATGATCTAAGGTGATCATAGCCAATATTAAAAGGAGAGGTTTTTGACAAGATCCTTTGAATTAAGATTTTGAGTCATAGGACAAAACAAAAGGAGGTTTGGTGACTTTTGTCAAAAACTTCAAATGTTTTTGAAGAGAGGGGTTAAGGTAATACAAGAGGGGCCATAGCTTAGCTATTTTTCTTGAGAATAAAAGATGTGTGTTGAGGTACTTATGGGAATACACCAACCATAGGGTTTAGTGTATTGGTAGGGAAAGGAAAATAATTTTCCCACAGCCACACATGTGTTTTATTAGGTGGGTTGTTGGTTTTACCACTAGAGGTGTTGTTCTTTTGGGTATCTCAAGACAAAACTCAACAAGCTGATCAAGACAATTCATTTACCAACATATCAGAGCAATTCATTACAACAAACAGATCAAGGCAATTCATCTAATTAGTCTATAGAAAAAGTTTTTGTTCCCCCTAATTTTTGCACTAAGGACAACTAAACCAGGTTGCAAAAGTTGGGGTGTGACAGATCTTCCACCCTTAAAATAATCTCGTCCCGAGATTACTAAGCGTAGAACTAGAGGGGTTGTAAAGTTCAACTAAAGTTAGACTCCATTCTTCTGTAGATGTGCCGCTGTTGAGAGGGTTGCAACTTCAGCTTCTGAGAGACACGGTAGATTCTGGCCGAGAGCAAGCTTCGTGAAGAGGTTGACTATTCCCAGCAGGTGTTGGATCTGTAGTTTTCTTAAGGATCCTAGCGGGTTCATGATTCTAGGGGAGGTAGTGCAATCCAACGGTGCCCTAACAGAGTCGAAAACTTTTTAGAGTTAGCTTAAATTTTTTAGTGGAAGAGTCGTCTTCCACCCTTAAGATTGTTCAACGGGGGTTCTAGAGACTCAGAGCTTCTAGCACGGGTCTTGTCGGTGCCTCGAGGAAGTGATATCTCTTGTCTTGAGTAGAACATCTTCAGAGGGTGATGTGTAGTCCATAGCTTCAAGAGGCACTCACGGTGTTTACTAATCCATATAACGCGCGGTAAGTTAGTAAATCGAAGAAGCGCCCGGTTGTTGTCCAAATGAAGCATCATCAAAGGTCATTGGAGAGAATCTTCAGCTTGAGGGTCGGTGCTGACTTATACCAGTTAAGAAGTGAGCGGGTAAAATATACCTAATCTTGTCTTGAGGTATCTTTAGGAGTCTTCCACTAGCTTGATGAGGACCAGATGAACCATGTGACGTGGCTTGGCTTTGACACTATTGTTCGCGTAGCTTGTTAGACGGTGGGTTAGAGGGTAGTTTTCAAAATGATATCCTCGAGGTTAGCGCGATTATACTCCAAGGATAAACTAAGTTAGTATGGCTTCTCGCAGAGATGCAATCAATCTTGAAGGTACTGGCTTCTGCTTCCTTGGCGTAGTAGAGATGCTTCAGCTGATCTTGAAGGTAGTTAGCGCAGATAGGGCTTTGAGTTAGTTTTCCTCATGGTTGAAAAAAAAATCAACTGCTAACGAGGTTAAAGTTAGAGCCATCTGTTAACTTATTCAATTAACTAGAAATTAGCATTTTATTGGTGAGATAGGTGGGGTGAAAACATCTTTGGGAGGCTTCCTATGTTGGGTTGTCACACTAAGAGTGTTTTTCAGGCCTAAAGACCAAGACAATCATACACACAACAAACAGATAAAAACACTCAAGGCAGCACACGAGGGAACTACAAGCAATCATCACACCAGACAAGGCACTCTAAGCATCTAGGGATGCCTAATACGCAGGGGTAGCTCAATCAAAGAGATTGAGTTTGTCCTTTCCATCCTATTGGTTTGGGGCTGGTCACATATGTTGGCGTCTTCAGCTTGTTGACATCGTCTTCAACAAGGATTTCTCGAAGCAGAGGGTGGTGATGCGGCCTGGTGTTGAGTCGTCGATGTTGAGGTAGAGGATAAAACTGTGTAGTCTTCTTGTTCAACATCCCAGGGACGTGAGGTCTTCGAAGAGGTAGCTGTTGAGGTGCTCCTGAAGTCGAGATATTCTCGTGTGGCTGGCCTAAAAATTACTAGTCAAGAATCGAGGACTCAATCCCTGGCGACTGCAAAAGTGCAAGTCCACAGAGGAACAAGGTCAGCCCCTTGACACACTTTGGTGACAACCAAAGACATGATCTTATTATTCTTTTATGGGCACACTAAGTCGGCCTCCAATCTTCAATAGCTGTCGTTGGAGATTCATGGGTCTTCATGAGGGAGTGATTCATTCTTGAGTTCGAGTCTCCGGTCTGAGTTGGGGACATCGTCCGATATGTAGGTTTGAAGTGGATGAGACAATAGAGTAAGACTTTTCGAACCTTTTTATAAAGCGGAGAGATAAGAATTTAGAAGTTTTGAAGAAACAAGAGGAGTAGAAGCTATGCTTCCAACTAAAGAAAGAATTTGTTTGGTAAATAATTTTGCCCAAGTACTTATTTCCTAACTAACGTCCATGCTAACTAAGGTCTCCTACAGTCAGGATAGCTCTGATACCAGCTCTGTGGGGACCCCGGACTAGCTGTCCGAAATACCCTGTTATGTATACATTTCACGTTCCCATGATCAGTGTGCCGTGAACACATAACCGAACTGATATCAAAATACATCATCCTTTACAAAACGGAATAAGAAAATTACAATAAAGTCGCATGACCCATCTTTACAAGATAGACTCGAAGGGCCTAATCTAATCATCAGAGTAGCGAGAATCACTTCAGCAGCGTAGAGCCCAAGTCATCCGCCTTAACCCTACGAGCAACCGATCGGGAAGACGTTCCTAGCTCGCATAGACGTCGTCAACTCCTTCTTCATCTGTCGAAGTCCTCCATGTCTGGCCAAGTAAATAGCCAGGGACAAAGCCGTGAGTACATTTGAATTGTACTCGCAAACCATCAAGAAGGTGATAACAATTCTAACTAAAGAAGACAAGAGAGGAAGAATAGTTTCTCTGGTGGATATAGCATGTGAAAAAGAATCAGTTTCTCTTGTGGATATAGCATGTGAAAGAGAATCAGTTTCTCTTGTGGATATAGCATGTGAAAGAGAATCAGTTTCTCTTGTGGATATAGCATGTGAAAGAGAATCAGTTTCTCTTGTGGATATAGCATCCCACATCACAGTTTGAAGGGGACACTAAGAGGGTGATAAGACATTTCTATGACATCTCTATATCTTTGTTAAAGAAGAGTTCCTTTACATGAAACGCTAGGAAGGGTCACCCTCTTTTGTTTCATTTTCCTCAACCATCTCCACATGGTCGGCACACCATCTTTCCCGTACCCTTCCGGTACTTCCAACACACATTTCCCTTGGAAATCATTTTCAAAACCAAAACTCGACACAGCTCGGTAACGGCCATCCCAACCGTCCATGACCGCGGACGCGGCTATTCGAATAGTTTTAACTCTGCAGAGTGTGCGCACTTTCCCCACAAGAACCGATAAATCCGCCGGGATCATCCCCGGTTCGACATACAAAAGTATGCGAGGCTCGGATAATCAGTCATAGTCCTTTGCCTGTCTCCCTTGACAAGAGTCCTTCCCTGCGGGCTTACCCCTTCCCGGCACCCCGGCAGCATACCTCCTTTTGAGCGTATCTCCGGCGCCATGACGAAGACCCTCGCAATCGTCCGGCTGCAAGTTAATGCGAGTGTATTGCCTCCTTCGGAGCGCAACCCGGTGTCGGAGGTCATCGTGACCCTCCTAGAGAGTTGTGAAGGTGTCTCAAGTCAATTTCAACAAACTACGTGACTAAGCCCGTACCCACTTTGGATAATGTGGTTGCGCTGTGTAATTGTTCCGGGCGAATACAAAGAACCATGTGTCGTTTTTCTCAAAACCCAAGTCACACACACATTCCCTTTCTCAAACATCTTTGACAAGATCCTTTTTTCCTTCATAAACCATACACTTGGGTAAGGTTAACTCACCCAAGGTTTTCATAAACATTTACAACAAGGTAAACCTTGAGGGGTTCCCAACCTAAAGTTTTATGTAGGAGCTAAGATGTAACAATGGCATGACGCTAGCCGTCATATCTCTAAGGAGATGATAATTGAGGTGTCAAGGGGATCATACATGCTTAGGATAAGCACGCATGGGGACAACACAAGTAAGAGTATTCGACAAAGGGTCATGATGTTGATCATCATACTAAGAAGATGGTAAAATAGGTGGTTAAGGGGGCATAAATGCTCGGGGTAAGCATGCATAACAACAACAAGGGGTTCAACATACTTGAGAGTAAGTATGCATAAAATCAACAATGGGTTCAACATACTTGGGAGCAAGTATGCATAGCATCAACAAGAGGGAATGATGCTAATCATCATACCTCTAAGGGGTGCAAGAAGGTGTCAAGAGGTCGATACACACAAGATAAGTGGGCATACCCATCACATTTAGAGGGTACACCAAGATCATGATGTTGACAACCACCATTCACAAAAGGGGTTTGTTGGCGAGGTGCCAAAGAGAGTAAAGATGCTCACGGTAAGCATGCTCCAACAACAAAAGTAGAAATCACACAAGATAGATCGAGAGACAATAATAATAACAAAGTAACCACAATATGTGGTTCAACATTCGAGAGATCAAGAGATGGCTTGCCTTGGCTTATTTGTCCCTGGACTTCTTCAACTCCAACAATATAAGAATCCCATCAATATAAATAAAAATCCTTATCCGAACCACTTCTTCTTCTCCGGAATTGTTCGCATCTATCGCCGGAAAATATAAAAGGAACACAATCAACACATTGCACTAATAAAACAAACAAGCAACAATCAGAAACTAATCACTCAACTATGGGCTATCAGGTTAAGGACTTATAGATATTTCAAAACAACTTTATAAAAGAAAACCCATTTATTTTACTTGATAAAAGCATGAAAGCTTCACAAATGAGCAAGTGCCTCTATGGTCATCACCAAGGCATGAGTTAAACATCCCCTGGTAGATAACACTATCAAGAAGACAAGTGCAAAGCTTTTGGCCTCAAAACATTCATCTTTTATTTTCAAACATTTTTGAAGAGGTAGAAATTATTTATCTCTTTTATTTTGTTTGCACAAATACTACCCAATACTAGGAAGTAAACAATATGCCACACCATTTTGAAAACTTAAGCAAAACAATAGAGCTTGGTTTAATCTTGGGAGGTCTTGTTGGGCAAGAATAAAACATAGGTTGGCTACTTTTAAAACAAAGTGATGACAAGGGTTTGAATAACTCAAGGAGATTTCAAAACATCATTGCATGTGACACACATACACTTGCAAACAGAGACAAAATTTCATTAACAGAGACTAACAGTATTTTTCCTAGATGTCCAGTAACAAAACAAGGTCAACACAATTGGATTCATCCAAAAATATTAATCCTACAATTTTTAAAATTACAAACACTAAACGAGAATGCAGTGAACATGTTTAATGCACTAAAATTCGTACAAAAATCCTAAAAATATGAGGCCAGTGGCATTGGAAAGATAATGAAATTTCTGATCTAATGCAATTTGTTTCACTCCATTTGGGTTTGTAGATCTCGAGTTATGCTCAATTTGGTTCTCTGGTTTTTAACACATTTTAACAGCACTTTTATACTAATAAAGGGGGCGGGAAACTCTGGGCCGCGCGAAATTTGAAACGTGGGCCGGCCCAGGAGGGAATTCCAGTTGGCGGTAAGAAATAAAGGAAAAGAAGAAATAAAAGGGGAGAGGGGGCCCGAGTGGGCCAGGCCTGCATGGCCTACGTGGCTGCATGGGCCATGCAGCCCGTAGGATGCCGATCGGTGGCCATGCCCTCGTCGTCTTCACGAGGCCACGCACGGATGCGGCGAGCGTACGGGGACGCGAGGACGGGGGCCGGGGCTTACCTGCAGGGCGCGGCGGTCGGCGGCGGGGCTCCGGCGGGCGGTGGCGGGTCGGGGCAGTGCGGGGAGGGCTCGGCGGTGACTCCCTCTCCTTCCGCAGCTCCTCCTCGCGGCGTCTCCCCGCGGATGCTCCGGGACGACGATGATGGCTACGGCTGCCGGCGGTTCCGAGCGGAGAAAAAGGGTCGGTTAGGAAGACAAAGAGAAGGTGAACGTATAGGAAGGAAGAGGGAGGGAAAACGGGGCCGGGGTGAGCGCGAGCTTCTCCCGCCCTCTCGCGGTGACCGCAGGGCGGGCGCGCCTGCCGGCGAGAAGCAGCAGGGCAGGGCCGCTCAGCATCCTAGGCGGGGTCTCAGGGAGGTGGGAGAGGTGGTGTGGAGAGGAGTGAGCGGAGAGGGGCTTTTATAGGCCGCGGGGGAGGCAGTAGGCAGGGGCGGGCGGTGGCCACGACCAATGGCGGCGCGCGGTGGGGGCGTTGGCCAATGGGTGGCGGGTTGCTGACGTTGGGGGCGGTGGAAGGGGATGACGTAGGGGTGGAGGACGTCAGCAGCGTGGGTACAGGCGCGAGAGAGAGGAGGGTCGAGCGGGGAGAGGGTTTCCTGGGTGCGTGCGTTGTGTTTTTTCGGGTTTGGGATCGTTGGGTTCTTGTGGGCTTGTGGCCTGATCGTTTTTGGAGAGGGAGGGCAGGGTCCAGGGAAGGACTTGGGTGGCTTGTGGTTGGGCTAGAAGAGTATGCACCGCCTGGTGCAACTTTACCAACCATGGCCCGGCCACCTCATGTATTTGAGAGAGAAGGAGAACTCAACAAGAGAATTTTTGGAGAGAAGAAAGAGAGACGGGGAGGGTGCTAGTTTGTGCATGATGATGGTGCGGAGCAAGGTTTTCCATATGCCAAAGAGAAGTTTTAAGTTGGAGAGGATTTTATTTTAAAAGTTGAAAGTTGAATCCTCCAAGTCTAGAGGAGAGGGAGTAGATGGTGGGTGTAGGTGTGGGGGGGGGGGGGTCAAGTTATCCATGTGCATGCTAATGGTTGCAACAAGGTTTACAAGGTTTGGAAAGACTAGGAATAGTTCTGTAGGGAGAAGAAGGTTTTCTAGGCTTTTAGGTCAAGTGGAAGGACACTCCAAATTTGAGAATTTGGATCATAGCCATGGGTAGAGTTGGATGATTTTGGAGGGATGAAAATATAATTGGAGATTATTCATTTGATGAACCAAAGTTCATTCACCAAGATCATGAATATAAGGAGTTTGTGATCTTGAATGATAGATAAGTGAGATGTTTTATTGGTAATGACAATACCATGGTCATTTGATCATATATCAAATAGCCTTAAATTTATTTTGGTGTCTATGGCCTTAATTTTGATTTAAACAAATAGAATTTCTTGAAATATTTGAAAAAGAGGAGAGGTTTTAGAAGAGTAGAATGATCCATAGAGGAATAGAAAATATGGATCATTCCATTTCATTTGAAGACATCAAAACTACAAATAAAAGCTTTTTACAGGATTTTAGAGTCGCATAAAGTAAGGGTAAGCCATTTGGTAAATACTTTGGGTTAAAACAAAAATCACTTTAGAAACCATTTTGTGATTTTATGATCTAAGGTGATCATAGCCAATATTAAAAGGAGAGGTTTTTGACAAGATCCTTTGAATTAAGATTTTGAGTCATAGGACAAAACAAAAAGGAGGTTTGGTGACTTTTGTCAAAAACTTCAAATGTTTTTGAAGAGAGGGGTTAAGGTAATACAAGAGGGGCCATAGCTTAGCTATTTTTCTTGAGAATAAAAGATGTGTGTTGAGGTACTTATGGGAATACACCAACCATAGGGTTTAGTGTATTGGTAGGGAAAGGAAAATAATTTTCCCACAGCCACACATGTGTTTTATTAGGTGGGTTGTTGGTTTTACCACTAGAGGTGTTGTTCTTTTGGGTATCTCAAGACAAAACTCAACAAGCTGATCAAGACAATTCATTTACCAACATATCAGAGCAATTCATTACAACAAACAGATCAAGGCAATTCATCTAATTAGTCTATAGAAAAAGTTTTTGTTCCCCCTAATTTTTGCACTAAGGACAACTAAACCAGGTTGCAAAAGTTGGGGTGTGACAAAATGTTTATGATAAAGCTCTAGATGATGGTCCTATGTTACTTGATAATATTAATTGTACTACTAATGAAAATGGGATTGGAGAATTCTTGACTTATTCTATGAGTCCCATATCTATTGAGATTGATCACCTACCTTGTTATATTATTAATAAAAGTAAGTTTGAAAGTTTTAATTCCACTATTCTTGAACTTGATAAAAATTATGTGTTTGGAAATCATGAAAAGTATGCTGCATGTGATAGCTATATTGTTGAGTTTGTTCATGAAGCTACTGAAAATTATTATGAGAGAGGAAAACATGGTTGTAGAAATTTTCATGGTGCTAAAACACCTCTCTATGTGCTTAAAATTTTGAAGTTATTCTTGTTTTATCTTCTTATGCTTGTCACTTTGTTCTTCATGAATTTATTTGTGTACAAGATTCCTATGCATAGGAAGCATGTTAGGCTTAAACTTGTTTTGGATTTGCCTCTTGATGCTCTCTTTTGCTTCGAATACTATTTCTTGCGAGTGCATCATTAAAACTGCTGAGCCTATCTTAATGGCTATAAAGAAAAGAACTTCTTGGGAGATAACCCATGTGTTATTTTGCTACAGTACTTTGTTTTATATTTGTGTCTTGGAAGTTGTTTACTACTGTAGCAACCTCTCCTTATCTTAGTTTTGTGTTTTGTTGTGCCAAGTGAAGCCTCTAATCGAAGGTTGATACTAGATTTGGATTACTGCGCAGAAACAGATTTCATTGCTGTCACGAATCTGGGTCTAATTCTCTGTAGGTAACTCAGAAAATTATGCCAATTTACGTGCGTGTTCCTCATATATGTACGCAACTTTCATTAGTTTTGAGTTTTCTGATTTGAGCAACGGAAGTATTTTATTAAAATTCGTCTTTACTGGCTGTTCTGTTTTGGCAGATTCTGTCTCTGTTTTTTGCATTGTCTCTTGTGGACTTTAAGCGAGGTTTTCTAGACGTGGAGAGCTGTAGCTAATGTTTTATTGAGTTCTTGCAATGTGCCACTACAGGACCAAGGTGGATTCAAATTTTTTGAGTACTAACCCCTCTAATGAAGTTTATGAGAAGTTTGGTGTGAAGGAAGTTTTCAAGGGTCAAGAGAGGAGGATGATATATGATCAAGAAGAGTGAAAAGTCTAAGCTTGGGGATGCCCCCGTGGTTCATCCCTGCATATTTCATGAAGACTCAAGCGTCTAAGCTTGGGGATGCCCAAGGCATCCCCTTCTTCATCAACTTATCCGGTTTCCTCCCCTGAAACTATATTTTTATTCGGTCACATCTTATGTGCTTAACTTGGAGCGTCTGTGTGTTTATTTTCGTTTTATTTATGTTTGAATAAATTTGGATCCTAGCAATCCTTGTTTGGGAGAGAGACACGCTCCGCTTTTTCATATGAACACTCGTGTTCTTCGTTTTACTTTTAATGTTCAATGATAAAAGTTGGAAGCTATTGCACTTATTTATATTTGGTTGGAAACAGAAAATGCCTCATATGTCTTGGATAATTTGACACTTGGCAATTGTTTTGAGCTCTCAAGTAGATCATGATTAAGTTTTTTTTTTATTGTAGTCTAAGCCTATTAATGGAGAACTACCCTAGAGCTTGTTGAAATTGGTTTGCATGATTGATCTCTCTTAAGGTCTAGATATTTTCTGGTAAAAGTGTTTGAGCAACAAGGAAGACAGTGTAGAGTATTATAATGCTTGCAATATGTTCTTATGTAAGTTTTTCTGTACCGGTTCATACTTGTGTTTGCTTCAAATAGCCTTGCTAGCCTAAGCCTTGTATCGAGAGGGAATACTTCTCATGCATCCAAAATACTTGAGCCAACCACTATGCCATTTGTGTCCACCATACCTACCTACTATGTGGTATTTCCTGCCATTCCAAAGTAAATTGCTTGAGTGCTACCTTTAAACAATTCAAAATTTATTACCTCTGATTTGTGTTAATGTTTTATAGCTCATGAGGAAGTATGTGGTGTTTATCTTTCAATCTTGTTGGGCAACTTTCACCAATGGACTAGTGGCTTCATCCGCTTATCCAATAATTTTGCAAAAAGAGCTGGCAATGGGATTCCCGAGTCCCAAATTAATTAACCAAAATAGACACTCCTCCATGGTATGTGATTGTTGGACGGCACCCGAGGATTCGGTTAGCCATGGCTTGTGTAAGCAAAGGTTGGGAGGAGTGTCATCATAATGAAACTAAAATAAAAAGGCACTCCTTCATGGTATGAGATTGTTCGCAGGCACCCGAGGATTCGGTTAGCCATGGTTTGTGAAAGAAAGGTTGGAAGGAGTGCCAACCAAAAATAAAAATAATTCATGGGAGCCGCTCTTGAAGGTTTGTCTAGCAAGGGGGTTAGAGTGCCCACTACCATTCGTTGACAACAACAAACACCTCTCAAAACTTTACTTTTATGCTCTCTATATGTTTTCAAAGCCAAAGCTCTAGCACAAATATGGCAATCAATGCTTTCCTCTTTGAAGGGCCATTCTTTTACTTTATGTTGAGTCGGTTTACCTACTTCCTTCCATCTTAGAAGCAAACACTTGTGTCAACTGTGCATTGATTCTTACATACTTGCATATTTGCATTCATCATATTACTTTGTGTTGACAATTATCCATGAGATATGCATGTTACAAGTTGAAAGCAACCGCTGAAACTTATATCTTCCTTTGTGTTGCTTCAATGCCTTTACTTTGAACTTATTGCTTTATGAGTTAACTCTTGTGCAAGACTTTTGATACTTGTCTTGAAAGTACTCTTCATGAAAAGTTTTTCTATATGTTATCTATTTGTTAGCAACTATAGATCATTGCCTTGAGTCACTTCATTCATTTCATATGCTTTGTAATAGTATGATCAAGGTTATGTAAGTAGCATGTCACTACAGAAATTATTCTTTTTATCGTTTACCTGCTCGGGACGAGTAGGAACTAAGCTTGGGGATGCTTGATACGTCTCCAACGTATCCATAATTTATGTCGTTCCATGCTTGTTTTAGACAATACTTACATGTTTTGCTTGCACTTTATGATGATTTCATGCATTTTCCGGAACTAACCTATTAACAAGATGCCACAGTGCCGGTTCTCGTTTTCTGCTGTTTTTGTTTCCAGAAAGGCTGTTCGGGTAATATTCTCGGAATTCGACGAAACGAAGACCAAACCTCCTATTTTTCCCGGAAGCGTCCAGAACACCGAAGAAGAGTCGGAGAGGGGCCCGAGGGCCACCACCCCCTAGGGCGGCGCGGCCCGGCCTGGGCCCGCGCCGGCCTGTGGTGTGGCGCCCCGAGTGCCCCCTGCGCCGCCTCTTCGCCTATAAAATCCCTTTCGACCTAAAAACACCGAAACTCTTGACGAAACTCCGAGAAAGACTCCGGGGCGCCGCCACCATCGCGAAACTCCAATTCGGGGGACGAAGTCTCTGTCCCGGCACCCTGCCGGGACGGGGAAGTGCCCCGGAAGCCATCTCCATCAACGCCATCGCCTCCATCATGCTCCGTGAGTAGTTCCCCCATGAACTACGGGTTCTAGCCGTAGCTAGTTGGTATTCTCTCCCCCATGTACTTCAATACAATGATCTCATGAGCTGCCTTACATGATTGAGATTCATCTGATGTAATCGGTGTTGTGTTTGTCGGGATCCGATGGATTGTTACGTTATGATTGTCTATCTACAAAGTTTATGAAGTTATTGTTGCTGCAATCTTGTTATGCTTAATGCTTGTCACTAGGGCCCGAGTGGCATGATCTTAGATTTGAGCTCTATACTTATTGCTTAGATTGTATCTACAAGTTGTATGCACATGTCACTGTCCGGAACCAATGGCCCCGAAGTGACAGAAATCGGGACAACCGGAGGGGATGGCGGTGATGTGAGGATCACATGTTTTCACGGAGTGTTAATGCTTTGCTCCGGTGCTCTATTAAAAGGAGTACCTTAATATCCAGTAGTTTCCCTTGAGGCCCGGCTGCCACCGGCTGGTAGGACAAAAGATGTTGTGAAAGTTTCTCATTGCGAGCACGTACGACTATTATTGGAAAACATGCCTACATGATTAATGATCTTGATATTCCGTCTTAATGCTATTTCAATCCTATCAATTGCCCGACCGTAATTTGTTCACCCAACACTTGTTATTGGAGAGTTGCCACTAGTGTAGATAGCTGGGAACCCCGGTCCATCTTTCATCATCATATACTCGTTCTATATGTCAACTCGTTTTCGGTGCCATTGCTCTCATATTACTATTACTCGCTGCCGTGTTACTCGTTACTATCGCTCCCATATTATCGCTACTTTCACATCACCCCTGTTACTAGTGCTTTTCCAGGTGCAGCTGAATTGACAACTCAGTTGTTAAGGCTTATAAGTATTCTTTACCTCCCCTTGTGTCGAATCAATAAATTTGGGTTTTACTTCCCTCGAAGACTGTTGCGATCCCCTATACTTGTGGGTCATCAGCGGGCTCCCCTGTTTCACTCGAAGAGTTCGCAAAACGCGGGTTCCATCTGGTTTCAAGTTACCCGACAACTACAAGAAGTTCGATGGCCTGCAAGATCCAGAGGATTGGCTAGTCGATTATCTGGAAACGGTGAAATTGACGGGAGGAACCAAAGCAACTGCCATGCAGAGCATCCAAGTGCATCTAAGTGGAGCAGCGCGATCATGGATAAAAAAGTTACCACCTGGATCCATCGACAGTTGGGAAACTTTCGAGGACATGTTCGTGAAAAACTTCTTATCCACATGCAAGAAACCTGCGTCAATAGAGCAGCTAAGGGCATGTAGACAAAAGTATGATGAGTCGATGAGGATGTACATTCAGAGGTGGAACATTATAAAAAACTCAGCAGAAAACATATCTGATGAAAGAGCGATATGCGTTCGTCGCTGGTATTCGAAGGAACGATCTAGTCGAAGATTTGGTAAGGACTAATCCAAAAACAATAGCAGCATTGATGGAAATAGCGAATCGCTGGGCAGATGGAGAAGATGTTGTTCACAACAAGCGGCATAGGTCGCCTGAGGATGATCGTAATCAAAATATTCAAAATAGACGGCGATTTTCTCGCCAATTCACCGACTATGACGGTCCCGGCCAAATATCGGCTGGCTTCCGAGGAAATAGCGGAAATAATAATCGAGTTTATCAAAAGAGTGGTGAACAGCGTAACGACTACAGGGATAGTCCGCGTCCCAACAGGCAAAATAATGGACCAAGGTTCCAAAGGCCGTACATATCTCCCAAAGATATGATGAATGGGCACTTCTTTCTCGACAGCAACGGGAAGAGGCAGTCGGGGCACTTGCAGAAGGATTGCCGAACTTTCCAGGCGCTGAATAGGTACGCGGGGCACGCCAACGCATAGGCAGCAAATAAAAAACCCCTAGGGGCCAAGGAGTGAGATCCACCTTCCACCTTGTCGAGGGTACTCCTCGGCAATGCCCTCCGATTGGGGCTTAGGGTTGATGGAATCCTGTAGGCTGACACGAGACATCGGTTAACAGACAAGCGGGGAGAGCGATTTACCCAGGTTCGGGGCCCTCGATGAGGTAAAACCCTTACATCCTGCCTGTCTGATCTTGATTACGAAAATATCGGGTTACAATGGGGTGCCGAAGGTATCGGCTGTGATCTCGTCGAGAGGCTAAGTGCTACGTGGACCTAGCTCTAGACTTGCGGTGGCTAAAGTTGCTGAGATTGATTGTGTCCCTCGGCAGCCCCTCTCCTGGCCCTTATATAGGGGGCCAGGTCTCAAGAGATCTGTCCGGGTACGACTAGGTTACAAAAGACCCTAGCTCTAAACTTTCCTTGTTCGATTCCTCTTCGTCTTGTTCTTCAAGGAATCTTCTTCGGCACCGACGTAGTGGCCCACCTTGCCACCGAGTGTCTTCATGGGCCTCTAGTCGGTCCGTATAGGATAGGGCAATAACAGTTACCCGAAGGGTAATGCCCACGTCACACCTCCTCCCGCAATCACGGACGAAAATCGACACCAGTTGCAATTGGCGGTAGCTCCACACCCGCCTCCTTATATCGACACCAATGGTGCGGTCTCGATGATTCAGAAGGCCAGGCCATCCAACAGAGCTCAAAAAGTAATTTCGCGACAAGTCTTCATGGCAGAAAAGATGCCTCCACCAACAATCGAGTACCTGAATTGGTCGGGACAGGACATTGGCTTCACTATAGCGGACCATCCGCAGAAAGTCCCTCGACCAGGGCAATCAGCTTTGATCTTACCAGCGGTGATCGCAGGATTCGACGTTTCACGAGTATTCATAGATGGGGGCAGCAGTTTAAACCTCATGTATGCAGATACATTGAGGAAGATGAATATATCCTTGGCGAACTTAAAACCAACCGACACGCGTTTCCATGGTATCACACCAGACAAGCCAAGTTATGCACTGGGAAAGATCAATCTCGACGTTCAGTTTGGAACCCGAGAGAATTACAGGATAGAATGGCTGGAGTTCGAAGTCGTGGATTTTCCATCACAGTACCATGCTCTACTGGGATGACCCGCGTATGCTAGGTTTATGGCGGTACCACACTACACATACCTGTTGTGGAGACTCCCTGGACCCAGAGGCCCAATCACAGTAAAAGGCAGTTTCGCGCTAGCGGATAAGTGCGACAAAGATTTTCATCGACTGTCAGAAACCTTCGGGATGCAGGCAGAGTACATGGCGTCCATGCTAACAACTGATTATGACGTGTTGCCTGATGGAGGGAGGCCGCTAAAGGAGCCAACCTTCGACACGACCAAAAACTCAAAGGAAGTGCAGATCCACCCGACAGATCCCAAGAAGACGACAGCTATAACAACAAATATGGATCTCGCATAGGAAAGCGCGCTCGTTGAGTTCCTCCGTGAGCGCTGGGAAATCTTTGCATGGTGTCCAGCAGACATGCTAGGAGTGCCCAGGGAACTGGCTGAGCACCCTTTAAACTTGGATCCATTGGCCAGACCAATCAAACAACCCTTGCGGCGTTTTTCGGAACCAAACCGCAAAGCTATGCTGTCGGAGATTAATCGACTCAGAGAAGCTGGATTTATAAAGGAGTTACACACAGAGGCCACGTGGGTAGCTAACCCAGTGCTGGTCCCGAAGAAAAACACAGAGGTCCTTCGCATGTGCGTCGACTTCACGTGTCTCAATAAACATTGTCCAAAGGATCACTTCCCCCTCCCAAGGATCGATCAAATTATCGACTCCACGGCAGGCTGTGAACGTCTTTCCTTCCTGATCGCATATTCTGGTTACAACCAGATCCGATTAAAAGAAGAAGATGAGGTCAAACAGCTTTTATAACACCCTATGGCGTGTTCTGCTATAGAACAATGCCCTCCGGGTTGAAAAACGCGGGAGCAACATATCAGCGGATGATGCAGAAATGCCTTGCCACTCAGATTGGCAAGAACGTTCAAGTGTACATCGACGATGTCGTTATAACAACAAAGAAAGGGTCAACCTTGATCGATGATCTCAAGGAAACTTTCGACAACCTCGATAAATTCTGCCTCAAGCTGAACCCGATGAAATGCTCTTTCGGCGTTCCTGCGGGAGAACTTCTCGGGTTTCTGGTGTCAGAAAGAGCAATCGAGGCTAACCCGGAGAAAATTCAAGCTATCGTGACGATGCGGAAGCCAACAAAGTTAAAGGAAATACAACAACTAACCGGGTGAGTCGCAGCTTTGAGCAGATTCGTCGCCAGGCTGGGAGAAAAGGCATTGCCGTTCTACGCCTTGATCAAACAGGGAGAAAAGTTCGAGTGGAACGAAGAAGCAGATAGAGCCTTTGAGGATCTCAAGCACACAATCTCGACACCACCAATATTGGTGGCGCCCAAGGAAAAAGAACATCTTCTGTTATATATCGCGGCCACGCCTCAGGTGGTCAGCACAGTACTTGTGGTTGAGCGAGAAGAAGAAGGAAAACTCCATGGAGTCCAGCGACCGGTATACTTCATCAGCGAAGTTTTATCGTCTTCAAAACAGCGGTACCCGCAGTACCAAAAGTTATCATATGGAGTATTCACAACCGCAAGAAAACTGCGACACTCTTTCTCGGCACATCCGATAATAGTGGTTAATGAGGCGCCTTTATCCAATATATTGAACAACCCGGAAGCTACGGGTTGTGTCTCCCTTTGGGGAATAGAGCTTTCCCCTCGGGACATCATGTATGAGAAAAGAAAAGCAATAAAGTCGCAGATTTTACCAGACTTCGTCGCAGAGTGGATGGAACTGCAAAATACGGGACCCCCAGATTTGTCGAGAACCTGGACTATGAATTTTGACGGGTCCAAAAGGCTAGAAGGAGCTGGAGCTGGCGTGATATTAGTATCACCCCAAGGAGATAAGATGAAGTATGTACCGCGGATGACGTTCCCTAACGCGTCTAATAGCGAGGCAGAGTATGAAGCACTGATACATGGGATGAAGATGGCAACAGCTTGTGGTGCAACCCGACTAAAAATATTCGGCGACTCACAATTGTTGGCTCAACAGGTGATGAACCAATGCGACACAGCAAACGACAGTATGATAGCATGGAAAGAGGTATATAATGAACTCGAGAAGCTCTTTGACGGGTGCGAAGTAAATCATATCAGCAGACTCAACAACGATGAAGCCGATCTTTTGGCAAACATCGGATCGCAATGCTTAGCAATACCACCCGGTGTATTTTGGGAAGAGATTAGTGAAAGGTCGACTAAGGCAAAGAAACAGACAAAGAAAAAGGAGAAGAACGAGAAAGGCTCGGGGATTCCAGCAACATCAGAAACAAACACATCGGGAGATGAAGAAGAATCACATGAGGTGATGGTGGTGCAAGTTCCTCGGATGTAGGTTTACATCGCATATATCTTAAGGAAAGAAATACCCGAAGATCCAGTAGAAGCAAGGCGAGTTATTCGACGGTCCAAGGCCTTCACTGTGGTTAAGGGCGAGCTGTATAAGCGAAGTATATCGGGAGTATTGCAGCGATGCGTTACACCCGAAGAAGGACGAGTACTCCTAAAGGATGTGCATGAGGGAGTGTGCGGACACCATGCAAGCAGTCGAGCTATAGCAGCCAAGGTTTTCAGAGCAGGATTCTACTGGCTAACAGCAATCGAAGACGCAAAGGACATAGTGCGTACCTGTGATGTGTGCCAAAGGTTTCCCGCAAAACCTCATTCTCCGGCAGCAGAGTTGATGCCAATACCATTTGAATGTACTAGGACGTCGCCTAGAGGGGGGTGAATAGGCGGTGTATAAAAACTTCTAATTGAGAGCTAAACTAGGCGGAATAAAACTACACATGTGTTTACTAGTTTAGCTCAAGGCCTATCAACTAGGGGTTTGCCTAAGAGCACCAACAACCTATGCTAGCATGATGAGCACAATGTGATAACAAGCTAAGTATAGCACATCAAGCAAGATAGATATAAGAAGGTAAAGCGCATAGGTTAAGGAGCTCGGGTTGAGAAGTAACCGGTGCACGAGGAGACGACGATGTATCCCGAAGTTCACACACTAAGGTGCTACGTCTCCGTCCGGAGCGGTGTGGAGGCACGAGGCACTCCAATGAGCCACTAGGGCCACCGTATTCTCCTCGAGCCTTTCCACCAAAGGAAAGCCTCTATCCACTAAGGGACACTTGAGGGTGGTCACCGAACCCGTACAAGCTTGGGCAAACACC
Organism: Lolium rigidum; assembly: GCF_022539505.1. NCBI lineage: Eukaryota > Viridiplantae > Streptophyta > Magnoliopsida > Poales > Poaceae > Lolium > Lolium rigidum. Next base: position 124,233,744 of record NC_061514.1, read on the forward strand.
CAAGTATCACACTTGAGGCAACTCCACAACGAGGAGGCTCTCAAGTACACGGCCACAAGAGGCAACATACACCACCAAGGAAACACACTCCACCAAGGATGCTAATGCGCCACAAGAGGCTAACACACTCCACCAAGGAAACACACTCCACCAAGGATGCTAATGCGCCACAAGAGGCTAACACACTCCACCAAGGAAACACACCACTAAGGCAAGAACACCACTAAGGTAACAAGGCCACTAAGGCAACAACACCACTAAGGTAACATGCCCTCTACGAGATCGAAACCCCGGAGAGAACCCAAACCGATGCACCTAATGCAATGGCTAAGAACACCACTAAGATGCCCAAGTTCTTCTCTCCCAAATTCCAACAAAGCTACACAAGCTATTGGGGGAATAAGGGAGGAAGAACAAATATGTGGAGAAACACCAAATAACTCCAAGACCTAGATCTAGCAAGATCCCCTCACTTGGAGAGGGATTCAATTGGTGAAGCTCTAGATCTAGGTCTCCTCTCTCCTTTCCCCCAAAAATATGCAAGAAATAGTGGGGGATCAAGAGGAGGAAGAAAGAACTCAAGGTCAACAATGGAGGAGAGAGAATGGAGGGGAAGAAGTGTTTGGGCCGGAGGTGGAAGAGAGGTATAAATAGAGGCTCCAAAGTATAGCTGTTGGGGGCTGGAAAAACGGTCAGATTCGCGCAAACCGGTACTACCGCTTGTCAAAGCGGTACTACCATTTCCCCCCCAAAAAGCAGATCTGAAAAACGGCCCAAAACCGGTAGTACCGCTCGTGTCCAAAAACCAGATAAATGCACATCAAATAGAGAGAGAGAGGGAGAGCAGCAGCGCGTGGCAGAGCAGGGCAGCAGCGCAGCAAGCGGCGTGGCATGCGGCGGCCAAGGGCGTGCGCGCGCGTGTGAAGCGGACATCGGCAGCAGGTCAACGCATGCGGCCAGCACAGCGCGTGGGCAGGCCATCGAGGCACGAGCGCGCGGGCGTTCTCCCGAGGGCGGGAGCTGCGTGCATGGAGCCAGCGTACGGTGGGCAGCGGCAGGCGTGGGTGTGTGTGCGGCGCGGGGCTCGAGGGCGGGAGCAGGAGAGCGGGGCGGTGGGCTGGCGTGGTGCGGCGCGGCCCAAGGCGGGCTGAGGCGAGCTGGGCCGGTAGTACCGCAACGGTACCGGGCCGGTACCGTGAAATAGGTTACGGTACTACCGGGCCGGTACCAGCCTGGTACCGCTTTAGGTCCAGTAAGCCAAACCGCGCGTGCGGTACTTTGGCCGGTACCGCCCACGGTAGTACCGCCCGGCCCAATAAAGATTATTTTCGTTTTTTCTTTTTCTCTGCAACACGGAAAACGCAATAACTCGAGATAGGAAGCTCCGATTGCGGTGAAACCAATTTTGTTGGAAAGAGGCGCAACAAGAGCTACCACTACACAAGGTAAAATCATGGAAAAGAGAGAGTGATGATTTTCTCATGGTCATAGAGGTGTAACCTCTCAATATGGTATATCGGGAAAATCATCACCCTCGCTCATGCGACATGCGATGCAACCGGAATCCGTTTTCGATGAGCTAGAGCTTGTCATGGAGATGAACACAAGCTCTCGAACATCTCAAGGATAAGAATCAATAACAACCGAGAAACACGATGCAATGCATGCAAGGTTTGAGCTCTCTCCGATGATGCGACCCACTATCCTATCGAGCACAAACCTTATCCTTGCGCGTTCCTCTCGAGTCGACAAGCTCCGTCTTCATCCTCATCAACCTTGTACGTGCCACCGTCTTCCTCGAACATACATGCCACCGTCTTCTTCGATCTTGTACGCACGCCACCTTCTTTATCCATCTTCTACGCCGTCTTCTCTTTTCATCTTCAACACCGTCTTTGTCTCTCTTCGACACCGTCTTCATCGTTGTACTCCGTCTTCTCCATCTTGTAACCTTGAGTCCAACACATGGCTATGGACTTGACCTAAGATTGATTCTCAATGCAACCGTTAGTCCATAGGGATTGTCATCAATTACCAAAACCACACATGGGGTAATGAACATGTTCTTTCAATCTCCCCCATTTTGGTAATTGATGACAATCTCTTTGAGAGGGTTTAGATATGGAATTTAGCGAACAACCCAAGTTGAATATTTAGAACAAACTCCCCCATAATATATGCATGTGTGAATGAACTTGAATTTCATTGCATATACCGACAATTAAAGCCTAACGGAGTATCCTCTAAATATTCAACCATGCAAAGCAACAAATGCAAGGCATGAAAGGCAAATGCTTAAAAACCAACAAAAGCAATTCCCTTAAACCCTCCAAACTTCTCCCCCATTGGCATCGATTGCCAAAATGGACGAAAGGTTTGGAAGGCCAATATAGCGAGCGTTCCTCCATAAGCTGTGCATTTCTCATAATTGTGAGTGAAATCAAATGCACATATTCAATGACGAATATTCGAAGGAAATCAAACTATATTGAGGATCAAAGATTGCAAGAGGATGTGAAGGTGAGAAAGCTTCGACAAATGAAGCAAGCAATCAATGAACCAACAATATGCTCTAAGTAATATGTGGAAGCTCCCCAAAGTTTGTGCACAAGATAAACAATTTACATTGAAGAATAAGGTGCACAAGCATGGCATCATCACTCCCACAAGATCACTCAAAGCTTGTGCTAAAATCAACTATGAGTGCTTGAAGATGCAAATAGGATAAAATGAGCACTCATAGAATTCTTCGTGGAGCCATCAAAGAGATGAGCAAGAATAAAGGAATGGACACCAACAAAGATGGATATCAAAAGATATGCACCATCTCTCATGTATACAAGTTTCTCTAAGTGGACAACATCACAAAGATATTTATCCACAAAGAAACATGTACACACAAGATAGGTACAAGAGAAATAGAGCAAGATATCCAAAACAAGCATGCTCAAAGACTTATCTCATTTTAGGAAAATAAAACCAAATATCAAGTAATGAGATAGCCAACTCCCAAAGAAAGCAAGGTTCCAAATAAACCAAACCCTCAATGCTTTTCATGATGGCACAAAAGTACCGAAAAGAAAAGGTTTGTCTTCCAAGGTCAAATTCTTGAAACAAGGGAGTGTTCTAGCAAACATAGGAGAGCTCCCCCAAAATTAGTGCACCATTTAGGATTTTGCATTTGAATACAAAATGCACAAATGCGGGATCATTTCTCAACAATTGTTTATCAAAACACTAACAAGGTTCAAGTAAAAAGAGGAGATACATAAGAAGCAAGGAAGAAATATGGGAGTCTAACCCACAAGGACAAATTCTTGGCAATAAATAAAGCAAATGAGCACATGAGCCAAGTGTGAGGATGATCAAAAGACATACCCCATAATATGTTATCAATTATCCAAGGACAAGAGATATATAGGAAATATTTCCTTATGGTGGATTGAGGTTATATCCAAGATCATCTTCACAAGAAACAAAGGATATGGTAAAATGGGGTTTATTTTAGCACACATGTCACATAGGAACAAGATAATCTATAATATCAATTCTATGTGACACAACCTCAAATGTTCACATTTTCTAGGCTTGTAGAATGCACAAAGCACAATACTCCCCCATAATGTGATAAAGACATTTTTCGTGCAAGAGGCAAATAAGAACCAAGTGAGGTAATTAATGGACATTATAGAATTTTAATTCATCATGTCGCACATTTTAAGATTGTGAAACGCACAAAGCATATCACTCCCCCAAAATGGGATAGTTCATTAATTTCTCACATGAGCCAACAACTAAGATATCAATAAGATGCAATAGGCTCAACAAACAACAATTGTACATGATGTGCCACCCAACATATATAAGCATGGAAGCAAGATAAGCAAGTAGGAAGCACAACATACACAACCACATGCAAGGTACAAAACCAACACATGTGAAAGGGGAGCGAGTAACTTTCAATGTAAAGGAGTTGAGGAATCGTTACCGCAAGGAGGAGCATGGGTAAAGGATGAAAGGAATAGTACTTGACTTGAGGAAGTGAGAATTATGAAGATCCCCCAAGTCTTCATGAACTAGTCAAGCCTCCATGCCCTCCACATGTACCTATTGATCAAATTTTGGCTTGATGGTCCCCAACCAAGTTGGGTCCTAAGAAGTTAGTCACAATAGGTTTGGCAACCCAAATGGTTTTTTTTTGAGAAACCACATTGAGTGCCCATATATTTGGCAAACACATTTCCAACCTTATCCTTGCAAAGAGAATAAGCACCACCGATCAAGATAGGGTTGGATGAGTTACCACTAGTGCAAAAGGAGGAGATGTGGCCCTTCTCACGGCATATGTAGCATGTTCTTCTCTTATCCTTCTTCTCACTTGATTTCTCCACAACGGGAGCCTTGGCTTGATCCTTCTTGGGTAGTGACCTTTCTTCAAGTTGAGGTAGACCTTGAGCTTGGCCTTGAGGTAGACCATGAGCTCCATCTTGAGGTCGCTTCCCTTGTTTCTTCTCGCCAAGTGGCTTCTTCTTCAAGGGGCATGATCTAACATGATGCCCTTCAATCTTGCACTTGAAGCACACAATCTTGGCGGGGTCCTTCATGTTGGAGATATGCCCAAGAGGCAATAATAAAAGTGGTTATTATATATCTTTATGTTTATGATAAATGTTTATATACCATGCTATAATTGTATTAACCGAAACATTGATACATGTGTAAAATGTAAACAACAAAGAGTCCCTAGTATGCCTCTTATCTAGCTTGTTGATTAATGGATGATTAGTTTCATAATCATGAACATTGGATGTTATTAATAACAAGGTTATATCATTGTATGAATGATGTAATGGACACACCCAATTAAGCGTAGCATAAGATCACGTCATTAAGTTATTTGCTATAAGCTTTCGATACATAGTTACCTAGTCCTTATGACCATGAGATCATGTAAATCACTTATACCGGAAAGGTACTTTGATTACATCAAACGCCACTGCGTAAATGGGTGGTTATAAAGGTGGGATTAAGTATCCGGAAAGTATGAGTTGAGGCATATGGATCAACGGTGGGATTTGTCCATCCCGATGACGGATAGATATACTCCGGGCCCTCTCGGTGGAATGTCGTCTAATGTCTTGCAAGCATATGAATAAGTTCATAAGAGACCACATACCACGGTACGAGTAAAGAGTACTTGTCGGGAGACGAGGTTGAACAAGGTATAGAGTGATACCGATGATCAAACCTCGGACAAGTAAAATATCGCGTGACAAAGGGAATTGGTATCGTATGTGAATGGTTCATTCGATCACTAAAGTCATCGTTGAATATGTGGGAGCTATTATGGATCTCCGGATCCCGCTATTAGTTATTGGTCGGAGTGAGTACTCAACCATGTCCGCATAGTTCGCGAACCGTAGGGTGACACACTTAAAGTTGGATGTTGAAATGGTAGAACTTGAATATGGAATGGAGTTCGAATATTTGTTCGGAGTCCCGGATGAGATCCCGGACATCACGAGGAGTTCGGAATGGTCCGGAGAATAAGATTCATATATAGGATGTCATTTTATGTGATTTAAAATGATGCGGAAGGTTCTATGGAAGGTTCTAGAAGGTTCTAGAAAAGTCCGGAAGAAACCACCAAGGAAGGTGGAGTCCCGGAGGGACTCCACCTCCATGGCCGGCCAACCCTAAAGGGGGTGGAGTCCCAAGTGGACTCCCCAAGGGGGGCCGGCCACCCCCTCCCAAGGAAGGGTGGGAATCCCACCTCTAGTGGGAGTCCTAGCTTGGGTAGGTTTCATGTGTTATGGAAGGTTTTGGTTTGGGGTCTTATTCGAAGACTTGTAGACCAGCTCTTGGGTGTTCCACCTATATAATGAGGGCCAAGGGGAGGGGGCCGGCCACCCCAACAACCACAAGGTGGCCGCACCACTAGATGGCCGGCGCCCCCCTCTCCCCAAACCCTAGCCGCCCCACTACTCCTTCTTCCCCGCACGCTTAGCGAAGCTCCGCCGGGATTCTCCACCGCCACCGACACCACGCCGTCGTGCTTTCGGATTCAAGAGGAGCTACTACTTCCGCTGCCCGCTGGAACGGGGAGGTGGACGTCATCTTCATCAACAACCGAACGTGTGACCGAGTACGGAGGTGCTGCCCGTTCGTGGCGCCGTGATCAAGATCTTCTACGCGCTTTTGCAAGCGGCAAGTGAACGTCTACCGCAGCAACAAGAGCCTCATCTTGTAGGCTTTGGAATCTCTTCAAGGGTGAGACTCGATAATCCCCTCGTTGCTACCGTCTTCTAGATTGCATCTTGGCTTGGATTGTGTGTTTGCGGTAGGAAAATTTTTGTTTTCTATGCAACGAATCCCTACAGTGGTATCAGAGCCGTGTATATGCATAGATGGTTGCACGAGTAGAACACAATGGTTTTGTGGGCGTTGATGCTCTTGTTATCTTTAGTTGAGTACTTTGCATCTTTATGGCATAGTGGGATGAAGCGGCCCGGACTAACTTTACATGACCGCGTTCATGAGACTTGTTCCTCGTTCGACATGCAACTTGTATTGCATAAGAGGCTTTGCGGGTGTCTGTCTCTCCTACTATAGTAAAGATTCAATTTACTCTTCTATTGACAACATTAGTATCAACGTTGTGGTTCATGTTCGTAGGTAGATTAGATCTCTCTCGAAAACCCTAAACCACGTAAAATATGCAAACCAAATTAGAGACGTCTAACTTGTTTTTGCGGGGTTTGGTGATGTGATATGGCCATAATGTGATGATGAATATGTATGAGATGATCATTATTGTATTGTGGCAACCGGCAGGAGCCTTATGGTTGTCTTTAAATTTCATGTTGAGTAGTATTTCAAAGTAGTTGTAATAGTTGCTACATGGAGGACAATCATGAAGACGGCGCCATTGACCTTGACGCTACGCCGACGATGATGGAGATCATGCCCGAAGATGATGGAGATCATGTCCGTGCTTTGGAGATGAAGATCAAAGGCGCAAAGACAAAAGGGCCATATCATATCACATATGAACTGCTTGTGATGTTAATCCTTTTATGCATCTTATTTTGCTTAGATCGCGACGGTAGCATTATAAGATGATCCCTCACTAAAATCTCAAGATAATTAAGTGTTCATCCTTAGTAGCACCGTTGCCAAGACTTGTCGTTTCGAAGCATCTCGTGATGATCGGGTGTGATAGAATCAACAAGTGCATACAACGGGTGCAAGCCAGTTTTGCACATGCGGATACTAAGGTGGCCTTGACGAGCCTAGCATGTACAGACATGGTCTCGGAACACGTGATACCGAAAGGTAGAGCATGAATCATATGATTGATATGATGAACACTTTGAGTGTTCGCCATTGAAATTACACCTTGTCTCGTGATGATCGGACTTAGGTGTGATGGATTTGGTTCGTGTGATCACTAAGACAATGCGAGGGATATTGTTTTGAGTGGGAGTTCACCTAGATTTTTAATTATGTTGAATTAAAATTTGAACTCAATTTGTCATAAACTTAGTCTAAACTATTGCAAATATATGTTGTAGAGATGGCGTCCCCAATCAATTTTAACCGAGTTCCTAGAGAAAGAAAAGCTTAAGAGCAACGGTAGCAACTTCACCGACTGGTTCCGTCATGTGAGGATCTTCCTCTCTGGCGGAAATTTGCAATATGTGCTTGATGCACCGCTAGGTGACCCTCCTGCAGAAACTGAAACCGATTAAGTAAAAGCTGTTTACGAGACTCGGAAAACTCGGTACTCTCAAGTTCAGTGTGCCATCCCGTGCAGTCTGGAATCCGATCTTCAAAAACGTTTTGAGCACCATGATCCTCATGAGTTGATGAATGAGCTGAAAGCTATATTTGAGACTCATGCGGCCGTGGAATGCTATGAAGCATCGAAACATTTCTTCAGTTGTATGATGGAAGAAGGCAGCTCCATTAGTGAGCACATGCTCGCCATGACCGGGCATGCGAAGAAACTCAGTGACTTGGGAATAGTGATTCCTAACAGACTGGGGATTAATCGTGTCCTTCAATCACTGCCACCAAGTTACAAGAACTTTGTGATGAATTACAATATGCAGAACATGAACAAGGAGTTACCTGAACTCTTTGGCATGCTAAAAGCTGCTGAGATTGAGATCAAGAAAGAGCACCAAGTGTTGATGGTCAACAAGACCACCAGTTTCAAGAAACATGGCAAGTTTAAGGGAAAATTCAAGAAGGGTGGCAAGAAAGCTGCCACGCCTCCTATGAAACCTAAGAACGGCCCTAAGCCTGATGCTGAGTGCTATTACTGCAAGGAGAAGGGACACTTGGAAGCGTAATTGCTCCAAGTATTTGGCGGATCTGAAGAGCGGCCTTGTCAAGAAGAAGAAAGAAGGTATATCTGATATACATGTTATAGATGTTTATCTCACTGGTTCTCGTTCTAGTACCTGTGTCGAGGGTACTCCTCTCCAATGCCCTCCGATAGGGGCTTAGGGTTGACGGAATCCTGCAAGCTGACAGAAGACATCGGTTCGCAGACAAGCGGGGAGAGCGATTTACCCAGGTCCGGGGCCCTCGATGAGGTAAAACCCTTACGTCCTGCCTGTCTGTTCTTGATTATGATGATAATGGGTTACAATGGGGTGCCGAATAGTTCGGCTGAGATCTCGTCGAGATGGCTATTGCTATGGTGACCTAGCTCTAAGCTTTTTCCGGCTAAGATTGCTAAGATCGATTCCGTCCCTCGGCAGCCCCTCTCTGGCCTTTATATAGGAGGCCAGGTCTCAAGGGTCCTAACCGAGTACGTCTAGGTTTACAGTAGTTTAGATCCAATCTTTCCTTGTTTGTTCGCTTCCTTGTCTTGCCCGCTAAGGAATCTTCTAGGGCGCCGTCCTAGTGGCCCATCTTGTCTTCAGGTATCTTCATGGGCCTCCAATTTGTCAATACCAGATAGGGCAATACTGGTTACCCGAAGGGTAATGCCCACGTCGATAGCCCCGAGTGTCTAGCCGAAGATAATTCGGGTAGAGACTAATGCATGTTTTTTCACGACATTCTTCTTCTTCATTGCTCTTGTTCATCTTGATTATGCTTCATCTTCTTTTTATCGGGTGCGCGTCAGCGCTCCCGATGGGAGTAGCCCCCGAGTCTAGGTACGGACGCTTGCAATCCGTGCGTAGACTCAAGTCGTACTACTCGAATACTTTCCTCTGCCAAGTTTTTCCCAAGTCTTCATAGGTCATCCGATACATTTTCTTTTCGCAAAGGATAATGAGTAACGTGCCCAACTTTTGTTGGTTAACTGCCGGTGGCAAAACAACGTTACTCTACACAGAATCAAGTCCCCGGGCATGATCCTGGAGTGCAAAAAACTTTCAACGAGTGTGCACCGCGTCCTCCCGATGGGAGTAATTAACGAAGTGTGCAAAAAACTTTCAAACTTTTACTCCTTCGACTGCTTATTCTGTCGAATCTTCTTTTTATCGGGTGCGCGTTAGTGCTCCCGATGGGAGTAGCCCCCGAGTCCAGGTTCGGATGCTCGTAATCCGTGCGTGGACTCAAATCCTTCATCCGATGACTTTTTATGTTTCCTTCGAATGCTTCCAAATTATGACGTCATTGCTGTCGTGTAACAGCTGCAGGCTGATTTGACGGGTTCATCATGACGAGCTAGCCCTAACCCTGCTCAATCAGTGTTTTAGGGCTTGACTACTGTACGCGCAACGACCGAGGTGGCTCCTCGATTTTCGCACAATCGTGGGCGTAGTGGGCCGTCAGTTCTTTCCTTTCCTCAAGCGCCACGTGCTTACTCTAACTTCTCCTTAAAATCTCCAAAGGGCAAAAAATTCGCAATCTTCTCCACGGTTCCCGCAGCATCTCCTCATTCTCCCTCTTCTTCGTTCTTTCGCCATTGTTGCACCGCCGCCACAGTTTCAATCTTCCTCAGATCTCGCGATGGTGAAGAAGAAGAATACTGCCGCCGCTGCTAGCTCCACCAGCGGAGGTGCCGCTGCCAAGCCCTCTCCTCTTCCGAAGGGGAGCGCTCAGAGCGCCCCTCCCCCGGCTCCGGCGCCGCCGGCTCGGCCGGGCTCGATGGTCAAACCTGGGGATTGGGTAGCTTCAACCGTCACCAAGCGTCACGAGAAGAGGTCCCGAAGCTTAGGATTGATATCCTCTGACGCGGGAGATGTAATCCTTCCAGGTGCGATCTCTCGTCCTGATCCTCCTGCTGGATTTTCCGTGATGTTCTTATCTTTTCTTCATCGAGGCCTTTCGCTCCCCACTCATGGATTCCTCCTCCATCTCTTGCGGACGTATGAAATCCAATTATGGCAACTTACCCCCAACTCGATCCTCCATGTTGTTGTGTTCATCACCCTTTGCGAGGCGTTTTTGGGTATTGAACCTCATTTCGGGCTATGGAAGAAGATCTTCTATGTGAAAAGATACAACAGTAGTAATGGGTACTTTGTCACCGGAGGAGTAGGTTTTGTTGCTCGCTCAGAAGTTAATTACTTTAATTTCCCAATGAGAGAGTCCGTGCAAGGATGGAGGTTGAAATGGTTTTATGTTAAAGATTCCTTGTCACCCGAATGTCGACTCCCCTGCTATGCCGACGTTACTTAAGCCAAGCCCAAGGACTCTTGGAAGAACATCCTCTCCACCGACGAAAGAGCCTCAGCCGAAGAATTGTTTGCCAAATTCCTTCGAATCAAAGAGGCTGACGGCCAAACTATGATTGGTACGGAGGTGGCAGCAGTTTTCCTGAAGCGCCGAATCCAGCCCGTCATGGCCAGAGTTCACCCGATGTGGTTATACTCAGGTCCAAAGGATGAGACCAGGATTAAGTTCGTCGTCTTACTTCCTTCAACCAGGAAGATTCGATTCCGCTGATATCTTCTTATGCTCCCCTTGACGTTGATCATCCACCATCAGGGGTATTTTCCTTTCTTCACATCTCTATTATAGTTCCTTGCTTTAGCCAACATGATCAACTTTGTTCTTACTTATCATATTTCTTTGCCAGATCCCTATGGCTTCTGAAAATACACGTGATTCACCGGATGATACTTCTGAGGGGAGAGGCTCCTCAATCCCCGTAGATTTTCACACCATCGATCAAACAGGTTTAGAGGATGAACATAATGGTCCGATGAATCTTGAAGTTGCCGATGCTGATCTCCCCTCCTCATCCGATAACATTTGTATCGCAGACGGATCAGTGCGTTATGCCGACACTGATCGTGATACTTTTGTTGATGCAGCTGCGGATGGGGCCAGAGCTTTTCCTGCGAAGAGATCAACCGGCGGCTTTGCCGATGAAGATGATCTCTTCGACATGTAAGTAGTTCCTTTTTGAAAGTTATACTATGCCCCTTTTTCTTTTACTTTTCATACTCCTGTCATAATCACAGTCGACTGTTTACTTTTGCAGTGATGAGGGCTTTATCGAGCCTCCTCCTAAGAAGGCCAAGTCTGATGCCGTTTCGCCGGTCGTGGCGGCTTCCGAAGCTTCAGCTCCTAAGGCTGCCCCCATGCCTCAAGCTTCGACTGCATCTTCCCTTTCTAAAGGGAAGGATATTTTTCCAACTGCCGCTACTGCGGCTCCTTTTTCTGTAAGTTCTCTTCTGATCTTAATACAGATTTCTTGGAGCGTGCCTTGTATAATTGTTTTTTCTTTCTCTCTTAAGGACCTGCGTGGCGTTATCTCTTCTCTCGAGGTTTTCGCCTCCCGATTCACTTCTCTAGAGGCTGACAAAGTTCGGCTGCAAGAGGAAGTCGAATCTTCCTCCTCAAAACTGGATGGCGCAGTCAAGATAGCTGCCGCGGCTCGCCAAGAGATTGATTCTCCGAAGGAAGAGCTGGCCAAACTGAAAGGAAAGCTGAAGGAGGAGGAAGCATCCAGGCTGGTAGCTGAGGCTCGAGCAGCCGAAAAGGATGAAGTCCTTCGTCAATCTTCTTTGGCCTTGCTTGGTAATCTCTAACATATTTTCGTCGAGTGATGTTTTTATGGATTTACTTTTTGTAAATGACTGAACTTTTCCCTTCCTTTCTATTGCAGAGGCAGCAAACATTCCTGTCGATGCCCTGGAAAGAGTTCCAAATAACTCCCCGGCGAACGCCGTGTCAACGATTCTCGCTTCTCACCGGCTTACACAAGAGCTTCTTGTGAAAGGGAAGGGTGCTCTGGCGCGGATGCACTCGATGATCTTCCCCAAGATTAAGCAAGAGAAGACCCTGGGACAGCTAATCGATACCTTCGCGGTTGACACCAAAGAGGTCATCGAGGTATTCAAGTGTACATCGCATACTTTTGGTGCTCTCCTTGCCTTCCAGCTTATGATGGGTTACGGCTTTAAGGGTGACATCGAGGAAATGACTAAGGGGCTTCCAAAAGGGCAAGACGGGCAGCCTGTTGATTTGAGTACCTTTAAGGCGTCTGCTCTTACTTGTGCCCGTCGGCTCCTTGAGCTCGGTCGCATCAAGGAAATCGTTCTGCTGGTCCTAGTTCATCGACTCGGACTCAACTTCCTTGATTCTTGTAACAAACTTGTGCCTTGAGCTGATGCAAAACATTGCTCGCCGCAGAAACTCATGCTTTGTAATAAACTCCGTGCTAGCATTTTTGTTAGCACACTTTTGCTATGATATCGCTTTCTTGCGCTTCTCCCGATGGGAGTTATTTTGGAAGTTCGGCTGTACCATATCCATCACTTCTTTATAACCGAGTACTTCTACGCAGGTCTTCCCAGTACCCTCGTTTGTAGACGATTCGTCGGGTGCGCTTCCTGAAAGCGATCGGATCCAGCGCATGAGAGACCGGATGACCCAGATGGAGAAGGATTTACGCAGCACTTATGCCTTGGCTGCCATCATTAATAAAAAGAGCGAGATTGCAGCCGTCGTAGAGCGGTACATTCTTGGCGAGCTGCACAAGGCTACCGAAAGTTTAAACTGTAAGTTTCTTGATCCCTTTGGCTGCTTGCTAGCAACTTCTTGTCTGAGTGTTTTATTAATTCTTTTGGCAGTCATAGCGTTGAACCCTGCGGAAGAGAACAAGCGTATACACGAGCGGGTGCATGCTTTGACTCAGCTTTCCTCATCAGAAGAAACTTTACGGCGGGAGCACTCGAAGGCCTCGACTGTCGTCAAATTTCAGGATCGAGTGCAACAGGTCCACCAGTTCTTCGAAAAGTGCTACAAGGCCATGAGGGTGGTTTGGAAAACAATGTTTCCTCTGAATGCAGTTCCCGCTACCCTTTTGACTTTGATGTCTGAATTTGGGAGTGCCAAGAAGGTTCGGGAGCTAGTAAGATCTCAAGTCTTTGCAGGGGCCAAGTGCACGCTTGCCCTTGTGCTTGCTTGTTATCCTTCAGCTTGCTTGCTGTCTATTGCCAACGCAACTGGTGACTTCGAGGAGCTGTACCCGAAGGTTTTAGCTCCTGCTCATGTAATTGTCGACAGGCTTGAGGATATGTCAGATGTACCTGAGGGAAAGGAAACTCCGCAAGGGTGATATAACGGTGTAAAGTTACCTTTGTAAATTGTATTGGCTAGTTCATCCGAGTGCTCGGATTTTTGGGCCAAAAACTTACTTATTTGGTTGGTACATGAATGTGTACTTTTACCATGCCGTTGGCAAATATTTAAAGGGGCGAAGCTTAATTGCCCGTTGGATGTATGAGTACTAGTTGGTTAGCAAATCATTATGAGTGATCAGCTCGTGTTGCAGGTTTTGCTAAACCTGTTGTATGCGTAACTTTGCTTTCAACCGTTTGTGAATTTCGACAGTCATTCCCGAATTTTTTGGGTGTAATGATTCTATCGATGAGCCCGTTGTTCCTTTGATATTTCCATAAGTAAAATATCGAACGTGGGTTGTTGTTTATAAAGTTTTGCTATTTGCGGCACTCTTTAGAGGCATCTATAGCGGAGGAAAAGGTGGACGTCCTTTAGCACTCGTAGAGGCTTTTTTGGAGCGCGATCTTCTGCCTTGTACTATGTTTACATAGTGATGGGGCTTAGAAGTTTGTCGTTACTGCAATGCTTAACAAGGGAATAAAGCTTAAGTTCTTATTAATAAGGTAAGCACGATGCTAGAGGGCGGAAAAGAGGAAGCCCTGTTTTAAAGTAAAGGGAAAAACGAGTAAAGACTAGTAGACTGCTTAGGTACGGAAGGGGTTCTTCTCCTCTTCTGGCTTCTTCACTGTGTCAGTGATTGCTTGCAGCGTTGCTGGTTTCGTCAGGGGTTTGGGCGGTGATTGCCATTGTCTTGCCATCTCCTAAGCCTTCTGTGCCATCAGCTGCCGATCCCTTTGCTGCCGAGGCTCCTGCTGCCGAAGCTTCTACTGCCGAAGCTTCTGCTGCCGAAGCTTCTGCTGTCGAAGCTTTAAGGGTGAGAGCAGCTGAATTCTTCTTGGCGTCCCTGCCACCTTTTTCTTCCTTAATTTCTCGTATAGACAGCTTGGGCGGAGGGTCGACGATTTCTCGCTGTGACCCGAACTTTGCAGCAATCCTCTGAAAGTCGCGATCACAATTGTCCGAGCGTGAAAAACTTCCATAGGCTGTGATGTTTGTCCCGTTGTTCCCAGGCATTTTCAGCTTGAGGTATGCATAATGCGGCACAGCCATGAACTTGGCATACGATGGTCTCCCGAGTATAGCGTGATACTGTGACTCCCAGTTCACCACTTCAAACTCGATCTTCTCCTTCCTGAAGTTGTCGGCCCTGCCGAAGATGACATTCAGGTAGACTTTGCCAAGAGAGTAGCCCGGTGCGGTTGGAAGGATCCCATGGAAGCAGGTGTCTGTTTCTTCCAACATGTTCATGGTGATCCCCATACTTCTAATTGTGTCGACAAAAATCAGGTTTAGACCACTTCCACCATCCATGAAAACTTTGCTCATCTTGAACCCCCCGATTTGTGCTTCGACTACCGGGCGGCGTGCCCTGGCTTTGGTATGGTCATCGGGTGATCCGCTCGACCGAACGTAACGTTCGAGAGGACCATTCGACGTACTCGGGGATGTTTGCCATGATGCTTTCACGCCAAGTTGATCTCTCGGGTGAGTTTCTTCATCTCTCTTTTCGAGACACCTGTCCTAAGGATCATGCTCATCTGCCCTCGTGGTGGTGGAAATGCCTCGTTGGGTTGATGAGGGTGAGCTTGCTGGACCTGATGTTGCGGTGGGGGTGGTGGTAGATGTTGCTGACCTGTTGGATGAGTTTATGCATATCGATGAACTGCCGACAGTCCCTGAGCAGGTGGCTAGATTTTATTTTACCATCCTTGGAGTCGGTATATGAATGCAGGTAGCATGGGGCGTTGATCTGCTCAGCGTAGGGTAGTTCGGGTGTTCTCTGCTGTCGTGGTTTATAGTTGCCACGGTTACCAGAGTTGCTCCGATTACCGTCCTGTTGATCGTCTCGCCTGTCATCATACCGGTCGCCCTGCCGATCAGAGTAGCCTGCGGCCACCAAGTTGTTGTCATCGTAACCGCGGTTCTTCCTTCTCTTGTTGCGATCCCTTCGACCGCCCGAATCATGTTTCGGCTGGTCATCCTCTTCGTCGTCGCTGCGCTGTCGTGGCCTTCGAACGTTGTCTTCGCCATCGGCCCAGCTGTTGGCGATTTCCATTAACTTGGTTATGGTTTTATGCTTTTTACGCCCAAGCTCCTCTATGTAGCTTTCCCGCTGAACGCCGTCGCTAAAAGCGTCAATTGCTCTGTCGACAGATACGTCTTCGGCGGCGTTTAGGAGTTTTGTGAATCTCCTGATGTATGAACGCATCGATTCCCTCGCGCTCGGCGGCAATTCCGCAGCTCTTCGATCCCGACGGGCCTCTTGTATGTTGCTTGGAAGTTGGCAACGAAGGCATCTACTAGGTTGTCCCATGATTTAACGGAGCCTTTCGGCAGCCCCCTTAGCCGGGCCCGTGCTTGAATCTTTCAAGTAAAGCTGCAAGCATTGCATTGCTGCTATCTCGGTTTCCTTTGTGCGGGATCACGGTCTGCGGGTAGTCGTCTATCCAAGATCTTGGTTCTTGCTGCCCATCGTACTTGGCGGCATCGGTAGGGGTAGGCTTGAACTTTTTGGGTGGCATCGTTTCGCGGATCTTATAACTTAGACAATCAGCTCCCCTGAGCTCGCCGTCGTACTCCTGGTCCTCATCCGAAGAATCGCTGTCGTCGTCCTTCCTAGTGGCGCGTCGCCGCCTTGCTTTGTCGATCCTGCTCTGGGTGATTTCGTCTCGAGCATCTCTCGCATGATGTTTCGACCCACTGCCTTGGATGGTGGTCCTTTCTTTTGGCGGGGCTAAGTTGTTCCCCAATATTGCGAGACTCTCCAGGGCACCTCGATGAGCTTGAGCCATGGATCCTTCGGGGCGCTGGTTGATGAGGTATGCGGCGAGGTTGGTCGTTGCTCCTGCGACGGTCTTCGGCCGGGGCATGCCGGCGGTATCCATAGTCATAAACGATTTGGTCAGATTCGACGTTATTTCTCTGGCGTCATCTTCTGAGAGCCTGGATAGTCTTGACCGGTTCTTGCCTGTTCCGTGAGTGTTTCAGGAGGCACTCCCTTGCGAGCCCCTTCGCCGTTCGCTGGATCGATCCGCCGCAGATAGGCATCTCTCAAGGGTGGCTTGCTCTTTCGACAGGTGCTCCCGGTTTTTCTCTAATATGGAGCGATAAGCATTGAGGGTTCCAACTGAAGTTCCTGCGGGGAGCGGCGTGTTGTTGAGTACTGCTTCCCTTGCTGCCGCCCACTCCTCGTCCGCGATAGTGTAATCGCTGTCGCGGTTGCTGGCGTTGTTTTCGAAACTTGCCCTTCTACTGGAACGGGGGGTATGGTCCTCGTCTCCTCTGCGCCTTGCGTTTCCCGTGTTATTGGGGACATAAACCTGATGGTGTGCCGCTCTTCGGGTGGTTCCCTGGATGATGATGTCGATACTGTCCTCTCCCGATGAGTACTGGGCGTTGCAGATGAATGGCGTGTCGCTTGATCCCAGCCCGTGCCTGGTGTCACAGTTCGGGCGGTGAGTACGAAGTTAGTTTCGAGGATGAGGAATCATCCGATCCTACCGACATGGAGGATGCCGAGCGGGGAGTCGAGGGCACGGGGGAGCACGTCGATCCCGTCGGTCCAGCCGACGGGTCGAGTGATGATGACGCGCTTGATCCCGCCGACACTGGAAGTGGGGGATTCCGGCGGTCGAAGGATTCCCTCTGCGTTGACGTTGTAGTGGACGCTGCCGAAGGTCATCTCCATGTTTCCTTGTAGATCTAAAAAGTTCGAGCGGGAGGAATCGTTGTGTGGAGTAAACTCGCAGGAGCCGAATCGGATCGGGCTTCCCAGGGTTGGTGACGATGGTGTCGATGAAGCTGCTGATGAAGCTGCCGGCGAAACCGCCGGTGTCATGATCGGACCTGCCGATGCTCTGCCTTGTGCCGACAGGGTTCCCACGAGACGGCGCCAATTGTCGAGGGTACTCCTCGCCAATGCCCTCCGATAGGGGCTTAGGGTTGACGGAATCCTGCAAGGCCGACGGAAGACATCGGTTCGCGGACAAGCGGGGAGAGCAATTTACCCAGGTTCGGGGCCCTCGATGAGGTAAAACCCTTACGTCCTGCCTGTCTGTTCTTGATTATGATGATAATGGGTTACAATGGGGTGCTGAATAGTTCGGCTGAGATCTCGTCGAGATGGCTATTGCTATGGTGACCTAGCTCTAAGCTTTTTTCTGGCTAAGATTGCTAAGATCGAGTCTCGTCCCTCGGCGGCCCCTCTCCTGGCCTTTATATAGGAGGCCAGGTCTCAAGGGTCCTAACCGAGTACGTCAAGGTTTACAGTAGTTTAGATCCAATCTTTCCTTGTTTGTTCGCTTCCTTGTCTTGCCCGCTAAGGAATCTTCTAGGGCGCCGTGCTAGTGGCCCATCTTGTCTTCAGGTATCTTCATGGGCCTCCAATTTGTCAATACCAGATAGGGCAATACTGGTTACCCGAAGGGTAATGCCCACGTCAACCTGGGTATTTGATACTGGTTCGGTTGCTCATATTTGTAACTCGAAACAGGAACTAAAGAATAAACGAAGACTACTGAAAGATGAAGTGATGATGCGCGTTGGAAACGGATCCAAAGTCGATGTGATCGCTGTCGGCACACTTCCTCTACATCTACCTTCGGGATTAGTTTTAAGCCTAAATAATTGTTATTTTGTACCCGCGTTGAGCATGAACATTATATCTGGATCTTGTTTAATGCAAGACGGTTATTCATTCAAGTCTGAGAATAATGGTTGTTCTATTTTTATGAATAATATCTTTTATGGTCGAGCACACTGAAAAGAATGGCTTATTTACGTTAGATCTCGATAGTAGTGATACGCATATACATAACATTGATGCTAAGAGAATTAAATTGAATGATAATTCTACTTATATGTGGCACTTGTCGTCTTGGTCATATTGGAGTGAAGCGCATGAAGAAACTCCATACTGATGGATTACTTGAATCACTTGACTTTGAGTCACTTGATAGATGCGAAGCATGTCTAATGGGAAAAATGACTAAGACTCCATTTTTCTGGTATGATGGAGCGAGCTACTGACTTATGGGAAATCATACATACCGATGTATGCGGACCAATGAGCGTAGCATCGCGCGGTGGTTATGTTGCGGTCAGAAACCCACCGGCGAGCAGCGACGGGCAACACAGTAGAGCCGGGAGGCTCCCAGGATTGCGGCTGACCCTGGTCCCTCGGGCGACGGCCCGCAATGCCTTTTGGCACACGCGTCCTGGTGCTTACGAGGGCGTGCCACCTGACCTATACCTGGTCAGGAAGGTGATGGTTTGCTTCGACTAGTTTCCTGCATGGCAAACACGTAAACATTAAATACGAGCCCCGATCGGCTCTTAAGTTGTTATGTGGATCGGCTCAAAGAGCCGATTGCCCCATGGTTCACGTTAGATTTATAAGGACATGGGGATCATGCTTTATCAATATCAAGCTAAGCTAATCTACGATAGTCTAGGGTTTTCACTGTATAATCGGAACATCCTATGCGTAGTTGAGCCTAGCGAGATACGTAAGATGATGGAAAACCAGCCCTAAAGAGGCCTAAAAACCAACGTGAAGTTGATCCCCGGAACAATCCCTCTAGAGCTTAATGAACCACACCTTACGCACTACCGGATCCTTCAACCCGTTTATAAGGCCTAACCATACGGATATCAAACCAATCCTTGAGGAACAAGGAGCAACTATAACGGATTAGATCTACTAAATACAGATCAAGCATGATGCTGCCCTTACACCTAAAATAGGTGTAAGGGCAGCTAGACATCGAGGGGTAGCGTAGCTAAACAAGTGTATCGTGAAAGCATTGTCATCAACCCCAAAACACCTAAGATAAGGGTGTTGCTCGCCATCAAAAAGGCTTTAGCACGAGCAACACCAATAACGAAAAAACTGATACTGCCTAGATCGCAAGATGCGATCTAGGCAGCATGTTGCTTACCCGGGAGAAACCCTCGAAACAAGGGGTGGCGATGCGCCTAGATTGATTTGTTGTGAACGTGATCGTCCTCCTTCTCAATAACCCTAGATACATATTTATAGTCCGTAGACTTTCTAACTTAGGAATAAACCCAACCGTGTACGAGCTAAACTCTATCTCTTAATTCTAACCGACACGTAACCTACTATAATTTACAGATACACGGACAATCTTGCCCAAACTTCTTGTACAAGGCCGGTTCGGGAATATTTTCCATGCATATCCTCTAAGCCCATTTAATCACGGCCCATCTCCGGACTTGGTTAAATCCTGGTGATAACACATGCCCCCCTGGTTTTGGCAATGATAATTTCAAAACCACTCCGTTTTTTTGCTTCGTAGGGTCACGTCGTGGCAGAGCAGAGCCGTCGCAGAATCTTTCATCATGATGCCTTGCCTTCTCAGCTTCTCTGCACGACTTGACAGATTCGGCACCATGTCCTCGAAAACCGTCACAGCATTAAATCTCCACTATATCCCCTTTTATTTAACCGCGTCGAGCAACTCGCTTCTTCATCCCCTTCCTCAGTACTAGCCACCGAAAAGCCCTCCTCCACCATGGACTCATCCTCCTCCTCTCGCTGCATCGGCTCTCTCTTTCCAATCTTCTTCCTCAAGCGAGCCGATGCCAGAGCACAACCAATGGGATGAGCCGGAGTGGGACTTCGACTTCGTGCCAGATGGCCCACCCGAGGCCCTCGTCGGGTCAGATGGCGACCTGCCCCTGACCGATGGGGAGGACGACCTCCGGTTCCTCATCGATGGGGAACTGGTGGCGGAGAGTGAGGATGACCTCCTCTCCTGGGGTAGCTTCACCCCCTCCGACGAAGAGGAAGAAGAGGAGGATGAGGAGGACGACGCCTCCTCCAACGAGGAAGAAGAGGAGGACGACACCTCCTCCGACGAGCCGCCGGCGAAGCGCTTCCGCGGCTGGGCCTGGTCGGATGACGACGAAGACGACGATGATGAGGAGGAAGAAGCCCCCATTGAGGGCTACGGCAGTAGCGACGAGGAGCTCACCAGCAGCAGCACCGGCGGCGGCTACAACGGCGACGACGAGGACAGCTACGGTCCTTAGAGTAGGGACCACTTAGCATAGGACTAGTAGTAGCAATTTGTCCTCCTTTTGTTCCTCCGTTCCTGAGCAATCGGCTCCTCCTTGTAAAAAATCCCCTTTTTAAATCAATGAAGAAGGATTCCATGCTTAACTCTTCCGATTATCAAAATAAATCATTGCTCGAGAAGCCGATGGCAATACATCGGTCTTTTCCCAAAACGCCAACAAGGCCAGTCCCACAATCGAATGTAAAATTGAATGGTGACCTGAAATAACAGTTGTTCCTCTATAGTCGATGGCTCCGCATCGGCTTTTCAGCTCTAAAGTCGATGGTCAGTGCATCGGCTATGCTTTTGTTTAGATTTTTTTATCGGCCGATTTCATACATCGGCCCCCATATTCCACTGCTCAAGTTGATGAAATTTTTTTTTACTGGCCGATTTAAAATCGGCCCCCGTATTTCACTGCCCATCATCCCACATACTTGGGAAATACTTCTTGAGATGCTGGTCATTGACGGCCACTGGGAACTTCACACCATCCAACTGCTCGAGCATGTATGCATTTCCTTTCAGGACCTGGTCAACCCTGTACGGCCCGTGCCAATTTGGAGACCATTTACCATACGCCTTGTCCTTAGTCCCCAACGACAATACAGCTTCCCATACCAGATCACCAACGTGGAACTCCTTTGGCTTCACCTTCTTATTATACGCACGAGCCACCTTGGCCTTGTTCTCCGTAATTTTCTCAAGTGACCAAAGTCTAAGTTCCGTCAGATCCTCAACGCTATCACTCATCAAAGCTGCATATTCTTCAGTTGTTAAATCATTCTGAAACGTGACACGCCTCGATCCAGCCGTGATCTCCCAGGGTGGCACGGCTTCTTGTCCATAGACCAGATGGTATGGCGAGGTTTTCACTGCCCCATGACATGACATGCGATAAGCCCACAAAGCCTCCGATAATACCTCATGCCAACGCCTAGGGTACTCGTCAATTTTCCTCTTAATCAGCTTGATAAGGCTTTTGTTGGGCGCTTCAGCCTGCCCATTTGCTTGAGCATAGTATGGGGATGATCGGATCAACTTAATTCCCATGCTCTCGCAGAAATCTCTGAACTCGCGAGAAACGAAAACCGAACCTCCATCGGTCGTGATGGTCTGGGGAATCCCAAATCTGTGGATGACATGCTCTTTCACGAAACTGATGACGTCCTTCGATGCCACAAACTTCATAGGGATGGCCTCCACCCATTTAGTGAAATAATCTGTAATGGCCAAGATCCACTCGTGGCCTTTGCTCGATGCAGGATGGATTTCGCCGATCATGTCCATGCCCCATCCTCGAAATGGCCAAGGCTTGATGATGGGGTTCATTGCTGATGCGGGTACCATCTGAATGCTCCCGAACTTCTGACATGCTTGACACCCTTTGTAGTAATTGAAACAGTCCTCAAGCATGGTGGGCCAATAAAACCACGATCGCTCGATCAACCACTTCATCTTATGAGCCGATTGATGAGTTCCACGAGCGCCTTCATGTACCTCGTGTAAGAGCCGATTTGCCTCGGCTGTTCCCAAACATTTGAGAAGTAACCCTTCCAAGGTCCTATAGAACATGTCATCTCCAATAAGGACATACTTCATGGCTTTGTACCTTATCCGTTTAGGTGCCCCCCGAGCCGGATATTTCAAGTGATTGAAGATATCAGCTCTTGCTGATGCATGTTGGTCGTAGCTTATCCAAGGACCAATGTCGATTTCTTCTAGCTCATCAGCTGACGTAAATCCATATCCTAGCTTTCCGTCGCCTGTTAGATCGACGTTGAACACAGGCAGAACGTATGGCGAGGATAATTTTGGCCGGTTGCTGGAATCGGCCTCCATGTTGATTGAGTTGCTCAATGAAGGTTTACAACTTGTGTGCGCTCCCTTACAGGAGGGAGTCCTCCTGCTACGACTACATGACATGTTTGAAGTGAGATCCTTACTTTTTATTTTTTGGAGCCGATCGCAGGGATCGGCCTTGCCACGTATGTTGATGGATGTTGCTCTTGCTACTCTATCAGGCCGGTGGATAAGACCAGCCTCACCTCGTTTTTTGTCACCTCGATGCGATCACAGCCGTCCAAACTGATTCCAGAGAGCGGCTCTTGGTCTTCCGAGTCCCAAATGTTCATGCCGGCTATCGAGACGTCGATCGAGTCATCTGCATGCACGACTTCTACGTCGTCTCCATCCCACTGTATCAGGCATTGGTGCATTGTAGATGGAATGAAGCAGTTGGAGTGAATCCAATCCCTTCCTAGCAGGGCAGCATAGGTGCTCTTGCTGTCGACGATGAAGAATGTCGTTGGGATCGTCTTTTGGCCTATGGTTAGATCCACGTTCAGGACACCCTGCGTCCCTGATGCTTGGCCGTTGAAGTCGTTTAGTGTGACGTTGGTCTTGATCAGATCGGCACTAGAGCGTCCCAGACGCCGTAGCATGGAATATGGCATTATATTTACCGTTGCTCCTGTGTCAACCAACATCCTGCCGACGGGCTGTCCATTGATGTAACCCTTTAGGTACAGGGCCTTCATGTGTTTGGAGCCGTTTCCCGTGGCTTTTCAAAGATGACGGGTCGGGGACCGCAGTCAAACTGTGCTATCGGCACTTCTTCAGTTCCTAGGGCACGAAACTCTGATGGAAGGAAGATCACCATGTTTGTGCCAGCCGATGTACCCACATCGGCTTTTTCTTGATTGGGACGCCAAACTTTCTTTGGTGGACGAGTCTCTTCGTCCAAAGTCTGCTGAATTTTCACGGCCAGATCGGGCCGTGCTTTCCTCAACGTGTGCAAGTATCGCGCTTCGGCTTGCTCCAAGCTACGCAGCCGCTGAACCCTACGCTTTTGGGAGTGGCTGAGTCCATCGGGGCACCACCTTGGTCTGTGGTACCTATCCTCTTCTTCATCTTCTGACTCCTCAAAGTCTTCATCTTGAGAGGACTCAGCTCGTCTACTCTGTGGCGGGAGAGGCCCTAGACGCTTGAAAACTGAAACTTCCCCTGCATCCCTCTTGCGGCGTCTACACTCCGGGCAGTTGTCGATTTTAGGCAATCGGCTCATCCCTGAGTCCCAGCAGTGTTTAAAGAAGGGACAGTCCCAGTGTCTATCCATGTCATCCTGCTCCCTTGACCTCTCCTTAACGCGGTGCTCGCGTCCTTCGTCGTCTCTATCGTGCCGACGGTACCTTCCTTTATCGTCATCGGACCGATTGTATCTCTCGTCGTTTCTGTCGTACTGCCGACGTCGGTCATACTGATACTCATACTTGTTGAGGAGATGCGTGGAAAGTGGCTTTTGGTATCGCACGCTTCTCACTTGTTCCTTGGTGAGGTACCGCTTGTCATCATATCGGGGCCGGTCGCGTGGATCGGCCTTCTCCTTTTCCTTGTCGCGGGAGTGACTGCTTTCCTCTTTATCCTTGCCATGGTGGCGCTCAGGCCCTGCCATGTTAACATCGAACGAGAAATCCAGTCGACGCCTCGCGGAGTGGCTAGGTTCCACCATGTTGACGCCAGGGAACGGATGTGTGTCCACTTTCATGGCAAACTGTCCGAAGAGCAATCGGCCTTGTTCAATCGCCATTTGGATCTGCTGACAAAACACCTTGCAGTCATTGGTGGTATGGGTGAACGAGTGATGCCATTTGCAGTACGGCCTTCCGTTCAATTCTTGTGCTGTAGGGATTTTATGGCCGTCGGGTAACTTCAACTGTTTTTCTTTGAGCAATAGATCGAAAATCTGCTCAGCTTTGCTCAAGTCGAAGTCAAACCCTTTTGCAGGCCCTTGTGGTTTTACCCATTTGCAGGACACGGGGTTTGCCCATTTGCAGGACACGGGGTTTGCCCCCCGAGTCCATTCAGCTACAGCTACTTCTAGGTCTGGTGCAGGATCTTCAGTTTCTTCCATCTCGACCAGGCCTACCGGACGCTTGAATTTGTCTTGGTACAATTCAGGGTGCCGCTGCTCATACGATGTGAGTTTCTGCACCATGTGCGACAATGAACTGTACTCTGCTTGGGAAGTCAGATCCTTGATCGGCGTTGCGAGGCCCAGTACTGCCAGATCGATCGCTTCCTTCTCAGATAAACGAACCGAATAACATCGGTTCCTGACAGTCCTGAAACGTTGGATGTATTCAGATACTGTTTCTCCCCGCTTCTGCCGCACCTGTGTCAGATCGGCAATGCCGGCCTCGGTAGCTTCTGAGTGATATTGCACGTGAAACTGCTCCTCTAGCTGCTTCCATGTGCGGACTGAGTTTGGTGGCAACGAGGTGTACCATCCAAAGGCTGATCCCGTAAGAGATTGTGCGAAAAACCTCACACGTAAAGGGTCTGATACTGAAATCAAGCCCAGCTGTGCCAAATATCGGCTTACGTGCTCTATTGAGCTAGCTCCTTCTGCTCCATTGAATTTTGAGAATTCAGGGAGCCGATACTTGGGTGGCGGCGGGATCGAGATCATACTCGTCGGGTACGGCTTGGAATAGCCGATTGTCTTCCTCTTCGGCGAGGATGCCGAACCGGTCTCCGAAGATGGTGCTGATCTGTTCCATGGTATTAGCTGTAGGGACCGAGCCTTCATGACTCGTTCCAGTAGCATATTTTGCCAGCCATGCTTGTTTGTCAGCGTCTGCTCCAGAAATCCCTGTTGGTGCAATCTGGTTCGTTCGCGCCAAGGCATCGCAGTCCCGCACGTATGTGCACACGTATCCATGTGGGATCTCCTTAGGCGGCTCATATAGGAACTGGCAATCGCTAGGATCGCCTCCAACCTTGTAGACGACGTACGCCGGTGAACCCGGCGGCTCTGGTGCTGCAAGCGCGAATGGTAGCGGCGGTTTGATTTTGAGCGGTATCTATCCCTGGTGAGTCCCTAGGGTAGGTCCTGACGGGGAGTACTGATGCTTCATGATTTCCTGCACCACACGGACTGCGACGCGCTCGAGAGTATTCACCAGGCTCTCAGAATAGCGGTGTAGAGAATGAGCCGCCATGTAATTGATTTCCTGGCGCAGAGCTACGGTACGTTCCTCCGAAGGGGTAGACAGGTCCACTCCGTCAAGAACACCTTCAGGGGAGAACCCCTTCCACCTTACGCCATGTGAACGGGTCCTCACAAAAGAGCCGATGAGATCGGCTTCCCAGATGGCTTTCATCTCATCATACTTCTTCTTCTGCTCTTCGGGCAGATCTGCGTACGTGACTGGTTCGCCAACCACCTCCTCCGCAGCTTTTGACATGGTTGCTGCAGATGTCGATGCTGTTGTTGTTGCAGAATGTCCCACCGGGCGTGCCAGAATGTGTTGCGGTCAGAAACCCACCGGCGAGCAGCGACGGGCAACACAGTAGAGCCGGGAGGCTCCCAGGATTGCGGCTGACCCTGGTCCCTCGGGCGACGGCCCGCAATGCCTTCTGGCACACGCGTCCTGGTGCTTACGAGGGCGTGCCACCTGACCTATACCTGGTCAGGAAGGTGATGGTTTGCTTCGACTAGTTTCCTGCATGGCAAACACGTAAACATTAAATACGAGCCCCGATCGGCTCTTAAGTTGTTCTGTGGATCGGCTCAAAGAGCCGATTGCCCCATGGTTCACGTTAGATTTATAAGGACATGGGGATCATGCTTTATCAATATCAAGCTAAGCTAATCTACGATAGTCTAGGGTTTTCACCGTATAATCGGAACATCCTATGCGTAGTTGAGCCTAGCAGATACGTAAGATGATGGAAAACCAGCCCTAAAGAGGCCTAAAAACCAACGTGAAGTTGATCCCCGGAACAATCCCTCTAGAGCTTAATGAACCACACCTTACGCACTACCGGATCCTTCAACCCGTTTATAAGGCCTAACCATATGGATATCAAACCAATCCTTGAGGAACAAGGAGCAACTATAACGGATTAGATCTACTAAATACAGATCAAGCATGATGCTGCCCTTACACCTAAAATAGGTGTAAGGGCAGCTAGACATCGAGGGGTAGCGTAGCTAAACAAGTGTATCGTGAAAGCATTGTCATCAACCCCAAAACACCTAAGATAAGGGTGTTGCTCGCCATCAAAAAGGCTTCAGCACGAGCAACACCAATAACGAATAAGCCGATCTCGCCTAGATCGCAAGATGCGATCTAGGCAGCATGTTGCTTACCCGGGAGAAACCCTCGAAACAAGGGGTGGCGATGCGCCTAGATTGATTTGTTGTGAACGTGATCGTCCTCCTTCTCAATAACCCTAGATACATATTTATAGTCCGTAGACTTTCTAACTTGGGAATAAACCCAACCGTGTACGAGCTAAACTCTATCTCTTAATTCTAACCGACACGTAACCTACTATAATTTACAGATACACGGGCAATCTTGCCCAAACTTCTTGTACAAGGCCGGTTCGGGAATATTTTCCATGCATATCCTCTAAGCCCATTTAATCACGGCCCATCTCCGGACTTGGTTAAATCCTGGTGATAACAGGTTATCGTTATGTTCTAACCTTCATAGATGATCTGAGTAGATATGGGTATATCTATTTCATGAAACATAAATCCGAAACTTTTGAGAAGTTTAAGGAATTCCAAAGTGAAGTAGAAAATCAACGTAACAAGAAGATTAAATTTCTATGATCTGATCGCGGAGGTGAATATCTGAGTTATGAGTTTGGCATGCATTTAAAGAAATGCGGAATACTTTCACAATTGACACCGTCGGGAACACCACAACGAAACGGTGTGTCCGAACGTCGTAATTGAACTCTCTTAGATATGGTTCGTTCTATGATGTCTCTTACTGATTTACCGTTATCATTTTGGAGTTATGCATTAGAGACAGCCGCATTCACTTTAAATAGAGCACCATCAAAATCCATAGAAACGACACCGTATGAATTATGGTTTGATAAGAAACCTAAGCTGTCGTTCCTTAAAGTTTGGGGTTGCGAAGCCTATGTAAAAAAGTTACAACCGGACAAGCTAGAACCCAAAGCGGAGAAATGCGTCTTCATAGGATACCCTAAGGAAACTATAAGGTACACTTTCTATCACGAGATCCGAAGGCAAAATCTTTGTTGCTAAGAACGGAACCTTTCTTGAGAAAGAATTTCTCACTAAAGAAGTGACTCGGAAGAAAAGTAGAACTCGATGAGATTGATGAATCTATACTCGTTGATCGGAGTAGCGCGAGTACCGGAAGTTGTACCTGTACCGCCTACACCGGCAACAGAGGAAGCTAATGATAATGATCATGAAACTTCGAACGAAGAAACTACTGAACCTCACAGATCGACAAGGGAACGTGCCACTCCTGATTGGTATGATCCTTGTCTAAATGTCATGATTGTGGATAACAATGATGAGGACCCTGCGACGTATGAAGAAGCGATGATGAGCCCAGATTCCAACAAATGGCAAGAAGCCATGAAATCCGGAATGGGATCCATGTATGATAACAAAGTATGGACTTTGGTAGACTTACTCGATAGCCGCAAGGCTGTCGAAAATAAATGGATCTTCAAGAGAAAAACAGATGCTGATGGTAATATTACTGTCTATAAAGCTCGACTTGTCGCAAAGGGTTTCCGACAAATTCAAGGTGTTGACTACGATGAGACTTTCTCACCTGTAGCGAAGCTAAAATCTATGAGGATTTTGTTAGCAATAGCTGCATTTTTCGATTATGAGATTTGGCAGATGGATGTCAAAACGGCGTTCCTTAATGGAGACATTGAGGAAGAGTTGTATATGGTACAACCCAAAGGTTTTGTCGATCCTAAAAATGCTGACAAAGTATGCAAACTTCAGCGTTCAATTTATGGACTAAAGCAAGCATCGAGAAGTTGGAACCGACGCTTTGATAAGGTGATCAAAGACTTCGGGTTTATACAGTGCCATGGAGAGGCCTGTATTTACAAGAAAGTGAGTGGGAGCTCAGTAGCATTCCCGATATTATATGTAGATGACATATTATTGATTGGGAATGATATAGAACTATTAAGCGAGTGTAAAAGGTTATTTGAATAACGAGTTTTTCAATGAAAGACCTTGGTGAAGCATCGTATATATTAGGCATCAAGATTTATAGAGATAGATCAAGACGCCTAATAGGGCTATCACGAGTACATACTGGACAAGATTCTAAAGAAGTTTAGAATGGACGAAAGTAAGAAAGGGTTTTTACCTATGTTACTAGGCAAGGTCTTGAGTAAGACTCAAGGACCGGCTACGGCAGAAGAAAGAGAAACGATGAATCAGATCCCCTATGCTTCGGCAGTAGGCTCTATTATGTATGCCATGCTATGTACAAGACCGGATATAGCGCATGATGTTAGTTTGACTAGCAGATATCAAAGTGATCCAGGAATGGAACATCTGGACAGCGGTCAAGAATATCCTGAAGTACTTGAAAAGAACTAAGGATATGTTTCTTTGTTATGGAGGTGACCAAGAGCTCGTTGTAACAAGTTACAACGATGCAAGTTGGAACACCGATCCCGATGACTCTAAGTCATAGTCCGGGTACGTGTTTATATTGAATGGTGCTTCGAGTAAGCTGGGCAAGCTCGAAGCGGTGCACGGTGGCGAAGTCTTCAACGGAATCGGAGTACATAGCGGCTTCGGAGGCTTCATCGAAGCGGTATGGATGAAGAGGTTCATTGTAGAGCTCGGTGTGGTTCCTAGTGCATTGGACCCACTAGTCATATACTCGTGACAACATGGGTGCCATCGCCAATGCACAAGAACCAAGGTCACACAAGAGGCTGAAGCATATCAAGCTGCGTTATCATTCGATTCGCGAGTACATCGAAGATGGAGAAGTAAAGATTTGCAAAGTACACACTGATCTGAATGTAGCAGATCCGTTGACTAAAGCTCTCCCTAGGGAAAAGCATGACCAACACCAGAATGCCATGGGTGTTAGGTTCCTTACAATGTAATCTAGATTATTGACTCTAGTGCAAGTGGGAGACTGTTGGAGATATGCCCAAGAGGCAATAATAAAAGTGGTTATTATATATCTTTATGTTTATGATAAATGTTTATATACCATGCTATAATTGTATTAACCAAAGCATTGATACATGTGTGATATGTAAACAACAAAGAGTCCCTAGTATGCCTCTTATCTAGCTTGTTGATTAATGGATGATTAGTTTCATAATCATGAACATTGGATGTTATTAATAACAAGGTTATATCATTGTATGAATGATGTAATGGACACACCCAATTAAGCGTAGCATAAGATCACGTCATTAAGTTATTTGCTATAAGCTTTCGATACATAGTTACCTAGTCCTTATGACCATGAGATCATGTAAATCACTTATACCGGAAAGGTACTTTGATTACATCAAACGCCACTCGCGTAAATGGGTGGTTATAAAGGTGGGATTAAGTATCCGGAAAGTATGAGTTGAGGCATATGGATCAACGAGTGGGATTTGTCCATCCCGATGACGGATAGATATACTCCGGGCCCTCTCGGTGGAATGTCGTCTAATGTCTTGCAAGCATATGAATAAGTTCATAAGAGACCACATACCACGGTACGAGTAAAGAGTACTTGTCGGAGACGAGGTTGAACAAGGTATAGAGTGATACCGATGATCAAACCTCGGACAAGTAAAATATCGCGTGACAAAGGGAATTGGTATCGTATGTGAATGGTTCATTCGATCACTAAAGTCATCGTTGAATATGTGGGAGCTATTATGGATCTCCAGATCCCGCTATTAGTTATTGGTCGGAGTGAGTACTCAACCATGTCCGCATAGTTCGCGAACCGTAGGGTGACACACTTAAAGTTGGATGTTGAAATGGTAGAACTTGAATATGGAATGGAGTTCGAATATTTGTTCGGAGTCCCGGATGAGATCCCGGACATCACGAGGAGTTCCGGAATGGTCCGGAGAATAAGATTCATATATAGGATGTCATTTTATGTGATTTAAAATGATGCGGAAGGTTCTATGGAAGGTTCTAGAAGGTTCTAGAAAAGTCCGGAAGAAACCACCAAGGAAGGTGGAGTCCCGGAGGGACTCCACCTCCATGGCCGGCCAACCCTAAAGGGGGAGGAGTCCCAAGTGGACTCCCCAAGGGGGGCCGGCCACCCCCTCCCAAGGAAGGGTGGGAATCCTACCTCTAGTGGGAGTCCTAGCTTGGGTAGGTTTCATGTGTTATGGAAGGTTTTGGTTTGGGGTCTTATTCGAAGACTTGTAGACCAACTCTAGGGTGTTCCACCTATATAATGAGGGCCAAGGGGAGGGGGCCGGCCACCCCAACAACCACAAGGTGGCCGCACCACTAGATGGCCGGCGCCCCCCTCTCCCCAAACCCTAGCCGCCCCACTACTCCTTCTTCCCCGCACGCTTAGCGAAG
Source organism: Lolium rigidum (assembly GCF_022539505.1). Taxonomy (NCBI): domain Eukaryota; kingdom Viridiplantae; phylum Streptophyta; class Magnoliopsida; order Poales; family Poaceae; genus Lolium; species Lolium rigidum. The sequence goes on from NC_061514.1 coordinate 124,264,806, forward strand.
CTCCGCCGGGATTCTCCACCGCCACCGACACCACGCCGTCGTGCTTGTCGGATTCAAGAGGAGCTACTACTTCCGCTGCCCGCTGGAACGGGGAGGTGGACGTCGTCTTCATCAACAACCGAACGTGTGACCGAGTACGGAGGTGCTGCCCGTTCGTGGCGCCGTGATCAAGATCTTCTACGCGCTTTTGCAAGCGGCAAGTGAACATCTACCGCAGCAACAAGAGCCTCATCTTGTAGGCTTTGGAATCTCTTCAAGGGTGAGACTCGATAATCCCCTCATTGCTACCGTCTTCTAGATTGCATCTTGGCTTGGATTGTGTGTTTGCGGTAGGAAAATTTTTGTTTTCTATGCAACGAATCCCTACACTTCACATGCCCATGGCCCTTCTTCCGCTTGTGCGTGGTGGACTTGTTCTTGTTGTTGGAGTTGAATCCAAGTCCACTCTTGTCATTGAGGGATTGCTTCCCTTCATGACCCTTTACCAAGTCCTTCTTCAAAGAAGTGACTCGGGCCACGAGCTCTTCATTTTCCCCTACATGGTTAGTAACAACACAAGTACTAGTGGAAGTGGAAGCTTCATTGTTAGAGCAACAAGGCAAGGTATGTAATTCACCACAAGATATAGCAATAGCATGGGTGGGTGAATTACTAGCACTAGCACATGGAATTGTAGAGCAACAAAGCATAGAAGGTAGTTCACCACAAGATAAATCAATAGCATGAGTAGGTGAACTAAAAGCACTAGCACATGGCAAATAGCATTTTGAGAGGTAGTGCTAGTACTCACATGAGGCTCACAAGATTTTACCTTTGGCATGATAGCCTCATGAGCTAACTTTAGCAAATCATGAGAGACTAGAAGATCATCATGGGACCTAGAAAGCTTTCCATGAATTTCTTCCAATTTCTCATAATTGCTTGTTAGCAAAGCAAGTTGAGCCCTTAGCTCAACATTCTCCTTCAAGATGGAAGCTTTGCAAGAGGTAGAGTTAGTAGCACAAGCATTATCAATTATAGCACAAGAAGAAGGCAACTTAGGAAGCTCTATTAGGTTGAGAGCCTTAAATTGCTCATGTGACTCGGTGAGTTTGATGAGCTCACTCTCAATAGCCCTAGAGCCATTTTTGAGAAGCTCAAAATCCTCAAGGAGTTTAGCATGAGCAATTACTAGCTCACCATTTTTAATTTGAAAATCATGTGCCACCTCTAAAGCTCTATCACGAGATTCCTTTACCATAGATAGCTCTAGAGTAAAGGTCTCCTCAAGAGATTCATTGGTGGTTTGTTGTTCTTTAAGAGCTTCACTAAGAGTTGCAATCTCGTTTGCATACTCGCGCTCATGCCCTTCCATTTTCTCAATAAGTTTTGTGCTCTCAATGGAAAAAGCCAAGATTTTCATGAAGTTAGAGCAAGCAAATTTCTTCTTATGAAGAGCATGAAAAACCAACTCACCCATCATGTTTAAGGAAGCAACATTAAGTTCTTCCATATCATCATCCTCATCATCACTAGATATTTAGGGTTCCAAGGAAGGAGATACCTTAGAAGCCTTAGCCATAAGGCAAGTGTAGGAACCATGAGGTGATGAAGAGGATGAAGTAATTGAAGCTCCATCCAAGATCTTGTCTTGGCCCATAGCATCTTCGGTTTCCTCTACATTGTTAGTCACAAAAATACTAGAGGAAAGCAAAGTATTTTCATTATGGCAACAAGACAAGGCAAGCATATCATCATGGAATGAAGATATGCACGGACTACCAACACTAGCATGTAAAGCATTTATAGTGCTATAAGTGTTCAAGTCCAAAGATGAAACATTCCAATGGGATAGGGATGAAGAATCATCTAGAGAAGGCTCACCATCAACAATGCAATGTTCATCACCACTCACCATAGCATTACCTTGTGTCTTACCACACATTGGTGAAGTGGAAGGAGTGCGATCATCCTAAATGGTCTTGGACCCACCATATGTATCTCGAAGCTTTGTCCAAAACTCATTAGCACTCCGGAAGGGCGCGATGGAGGAGATAACTACATGGCTCACAACACGACAAAGCACATTAGTAGCTTGAGCATCTAGATAAGAGTTTTTCTTCTCCTCATAAGATGGATTTTGTGGATCCTTAGGATGAGAAAAACCCATATCAAGAATTTGCTCCACATGTGGGTGCATGCCCCTAAAATAATCAAGCATGTAGAATTTCCAAGCATCATAATTAGTGCCATCAAATGTAAGAGCGGAAATGTGCACTAATCCTCTAGCCGACGTCATACTCTCTAGGCGGAGAAGCCCAAAAAGATAAGAGAGCCCTAGCTCTGATACCAATTGAATGTACGAGGACGTCGCCTAGAGGGGGGGTGAATAGGCGGTGTACAAAAACTTCTACTGGAGAGCTAAACTAGGCGGAATAAAACTACACATGTGTTTACTAGTTTAGCTCAAGGCCTATCAACTAGGGGTTTGCCTAAGAGCACCAACAACCTGTGCTAGCATGATGAGCACAATGTGCTAACAAGCTAAGTATAGCACATCAAGCAAGATAGATATAACAAGGTAAAGCGCATAGGTTAAGGAGCTCGGGTTGAGAAGTAACCGGTGCACGAGGAGACGACGGTGTATCCCGAAGTTCACACACTAAGGTGCTACGTCTCCGTGCGGAGCGGTGTGGAGGCACGAGGCACTCCAATGAGCCACTAGGGCCACCGTATTCTCCTCGAGCCTTTCCACCAAAGGAAAGCCTCAATCCACTAAGGGACACTTGAGGGTGGTCACCGAACCCGTACAAGCTTGGGCAAACACCCAAGTATCACACTTGAGGCAACTCCACAACAAGGAGGCTCTCAAGTACACGGCCACAAGAGGCAACACACACCACCAAGGAAACACACTCCACCAAGGATGCTAATGCGCCACAAGAGGCTAACACACTCCACCAAGGAAACACACCACTAAGGCAAGAACACCACTAAGGTAACAAGGTAACTAAGGCAACAACACCACTAAGGTAACATGCCCTCTACGAGATCGAAACCCCGGAGAGAACCCAAACCGGTGCACCTAATGCAATGGCTAAGAACACCACTAAGATGCCCAAGTTCTTCTCTCCCAAATTCCAACAAAGCTACACAAGCTATTGGGGGAATAAGGGAGGAAGAACAAATATGTGGAGAAACACCAAATAACTCCAAGACCTAGATCTAGCAAGATCCCCTCACTTGGAGAGGGATTCAATTGGTGAAGCTCTAGATCTAGGTCTCCTCTCTCTCCTTTCCCCCAAAAATATGCAAGAAATAGTGGGGGGATCAAGAGGAGGAAGAAAGAACTCAAGCTCAACAATGGAGGAGAGAGAATGGAGGGGAAGAAGTGTTTGGGCCGGAGGTGGAAGAGAGGTATAAATAGGGGCTCCAAAATATAGCTGTTGGGGGCTGGAAAAATGGTCAGATTCGCGCAAACCGGTACTACCGCTTGTCAAAGAGGTACTACCGTTTTTCCCCCAAAAAGCAGATCTGAAAAACGGCCCAAAATCGGTAGTACCGCTCTGCGGAGCGGTACTACCGCTCGTGTCCAAAAACCAGAACAAATGCACAGCAAATAGAGAGAGAGAGAGAGGGAGAGCAGCAGCGCGTGGCAGAGCAGGGGCAGCAGCGCAGCAAGCAGCGTGGAATGCGGCGGCCAAGGGCGTGCGCGCGCGTGTGAAGCGGACAGCGGCAGCAGGTCAACGCATGCGGCCAGCACAGCGCGCGGGCAGGCCATCGAGGCACGAGCGCGCGGGCGTTCTCCCGAGGGCGGGAGCTGCGTGCGTGGGGCCGGCGTACGGTGGGCAGCGGCAGGCGTGGGCGTGCGTGCGGCGCGGGGCTCGAGGGCGGGAGCAGGAGAGCGGGGCGGTGGGCTGGCGTGGTGCGGCGCGGCCCAAGGCGGGCTGAGGCGAGCTGGGCCGGTAGTACCGCAACGGTACCGGGCCGGTACCGGCCTGGTACCGCTTTAGGTCCAGTAAGCCAAACCGCGCGTGCGGTACTTTGGCCGGTACCGCCCACGGTAGTACCGCCCGGCCCAATAAAGATTATTTTCGTTTTCTTTTTCTCTGCAACACGGAAAATGCAATAACTCGGGATAGGAAGCTCCAATTCCGATGAAACCAATTTTGTTGGAAAGAACGCGACAAGAGCTACCACTACACAAGGTAAAATCATGGAAAAGAGAGAGTGATGATTTTCTCATGGTCATAGAGGTGTAACCTCTCAATATGGTATATCGGGAAAATCATCACCCTCGCTCATGCGACATGCGATGCAACCGGAATCCGTTTCCGATGAGCTAGAGCTTGTCATGGAGATGAACACAAGCTCTCGAACATCTCAAGGATAAGAACCAATAACAACCGAGAAACACGATGCAATGCATGCAAGGTTTGAGCTCTCTCCGATGATGCGACCCACTATCCTATCGAGCACAAACCTTATCCTTGCGCGTTCCTCTCGAGTCGACAAGCTCCGTCTTCATCCTCATCAACCTTGTACGTGCCACTGTCTTCCTCCAACATACACGCCACCGTCTTCTTCGATCTTGTACGCACGCCACCTTCTTCATCCATCTTCTACGCCGTCTTCTCTCTTCATCTTCAACACCGTCTTTGTCTCTCTTCGACACCGTCTTCATCGTTGTACTCCGTCTTCTCCATCTTGCAACCTTGAGTCCAACAGGGACTTGACCTAGGATTGATTCTCAATGCAACCGTTAGTCCATAGGGATTGTCATCAATTACCAAAACCACACATGGGGTAATGAACATGTTCTTTCACCATTGTCATGGCCTTTCGCTCAATGGGGCCTTCATATGGTGGGAAAATTGCATAAGGCGTGGCCAGGAGGATACGAGTATATGCTTGTAGCCGTCGACAAGTTTACCAAGTGGATTGAGGAAAAGCCGATAAACTCGCCAGATGCAGCATCAGCGGCAAGTTCATCAAAAGTATCGTTTTTCGATTTCGAGTTCCTCATAGTATCGTCACAGACAATGGCAGCAACTTCACCTCCAAGGAATTCCAGGCGTATTGCGCAGAGGTAGGCATCAAATTACAATTTGCCTCAGTTGCGCACCCGCAAACCAATGGACAAGTCGAGAAAGCGAACGACATCATCTGCAACGGCATCAAGAAGCGTCTGCTAACACCATTGGAAAAAGCTCGACACACCTGGCCAGAGGATTTGCCTAGCGTGCTATGGAGTATACGGACGACACCCAATACAACGACACAAGAAACTCCGTTCTTTCTAGTTCATGGAGCTGAGGCAGTGCTCCCGATAGAGATAGAACACAATTCCCCGAGAGTGGCGGAGTTTGACGAAGAAACCTCGCGAAAGGCGCTGGAAGATGATGTTGATGCACTCGATGAAGCTCGAGACGAGGTATTGTCAAGGGTCACCAAGTACCAGCAAGATATGAAAAACTACCACAGTCGACGTTTGCGACCAAGGTCTTTCCAAGTAGGCGACCTAGTCCTTCGGCTTACGCAAGATAGCCATGAGAAATTCGAGTCGCCATGGATAGGCCCGTACATCGTCACCGAAGTAATTGAAGGAGGAGCATACAGGATAAAGGATAAGAAGACAGGGATTGCCGAGCCAAATCCCTGGAACGTGGCGCATCTTAGGCGTTTTTACGCTTAAGCCGAAATATAGTCATATCTGTAAACATACAATGTACTGAAACGCCCGCGAGTTTTCAGACGCACCCTTTTCCTTTCAGGGCACCGAGTGGGGCTGGAAGGTTTTTAATGAGGCGGACTCGCGGTGCTACAATATAGTAAAAGATATTGGTGATATACATCTTTTTCTTCGACAGGCTCGGAGGCTTTCAACCCGCAAATTCAATATATATACACAAACCTCTACAATATACAAGTTACAAGTTATTTGCCTTGGTCCAAAACACCTCGCAAACTAATAAAAATAAATACACTAGCCGCCGAAACGCTCGGGGGCTAGAGGGAAGAAAAAACATACAAGTTGTTTTACAATATACATAGTGCTTACAATATACAGGTTTCCTTTGTTAAGAAAAAAATCGACAGAAGAAGTAGACTTTCAGTCATGTCCTATCAGGTCATCTATGTTCACTCTTTCATCGTCAGCAGTTGCACCCATGTGATCATCATAATTACCCTTCACGAAGAATTCAGCATCCATCCGAAATAAATCATCCATCATTTCCTCGGTCATGGATGTTACAACGTGATTTTGTTGACATTCCTCCTCCGTCTCTTCAGTTTGGCATGGGAAATTTCAACGATGTTGGTCATATCTAACTTCGGGTAGCAGATCTGCAGCATGATCATAGCAAATCTAGCTCCAGCAGTCAATTGGGCCTTCACAAAATCATGGATTCGAGGAGCATCCTTGAATTTATTCATCAAGTCAGGAAGGGTCTTTGGCTGGGAGTTTCGAGGAAACATGGTGTTATAAACTAGGGCCAGCGTCCTTGTGCAGAAATCAAGATACTCACGGACTTGGCATGCGCGGTCTTGAAATCTTACGATTCATCGGGTACAATCCGGTGTAGCCCAAAAGCTGGAGCCATGGTCCAGAGCAAGTTTGATAAGTAGATTTGAAATCGCATCAACTCGTTGGTCTTCGGCGGGAGCATCCAAAAAGGAACCTACTGGACGGAAGTATCATAGTGAGAGATGAAAAACAAGTAAATGAAGTAGAGAGGAATTTCAAACTTGTGAAGCATACCCGCCATATCCAGGCTAGCGGCAGTCATCAACTCAAGCATATAATATTCTCGGGAAGTATCCTGCGCAGCTTCAGCGACCGAAGCCTCTTTTAAAGCTAAGGCTTCCTGGGCCTGCTCAAGAGCAATTTTCTCCCTCTCGGACGATTTTCGATATTGTTCCATTATCACAAGTGCTTGTTTCTTCATCGACTGGAGTTGTTGTCGAAGTTCGTTCAAATCCTGTACTGGATCAGCGTTCGAAGAATCTTCAACGAAATCATCAGCGGAAGTTTCCCTCGATTAGGAGGAAGCGGGCAAAGCATTCGAAGAACGAGGGGTCGCAGTATAGTTGTCAAAAACCAACTGGAAAGAAAATCCCGACATCAATCATTTTGTAAAATAGCATTCCATTAAATAATTTGGATATTTACATGTTCATTACAAGAATTGGCTCCTATTGAACCAATGGCAGGCTGCCACAAGACACTACTAAGGCGACAACATCAAAAGAAGAAGAAAAAGAAAAAAAAAAAACAGAGACAGGATGGTCTACTTGACTTCCGGCTTGGTAGAACTGGGGGAAGGAGCTGGCTTGTATTCGAGGAAGGAGAGGATCTTCTTCGAGTGCGGTTTGGCAGCTCTAATCAAGGATTGCCACTTCTCCGTCTTCATCCTCTTCGTCTCACCAGCTTTCGCCAGTCGACGTTCTGCTGGCTTTCGGCAACCAAAGCTATGGTGCCTTCAACGCCAATCTTCAAGTTTTCCTGCCAGAGAGCTAGCCCAAGATCTTCTTCGGGAATGAAGTGCTTGGTAAGGGTAGCAAAGGTGTCTGGCTGGTTTTTCTTCGGGAAGAAGTAGGGGAAAAGGCGCGAAAATGGGGCCCAAGCATCAGAGATACTGCGGCGCACCAGATCCCCATGAATCTCGAGGAGGGAAAGAGCGTCGAGAAGACGGTCATCTTCAGGCTTCTGAAGTTCAAAGTCCTGACTCATCTTCCCTGCTGAAACAAATTTCGGGTTATCAACAAGTATAAGGAGAAGATAATTTTGGAAGAAACTTGATCAAAATGATCTACAACTTACTGACAAAACGCCGGTTCTGCAACTCCAGGCGGGCGATGACGTCCTCCTCACGAGCGATCTGCTGAGTTTTTTTGTCACTCAAAGCAGTCTTAGCTTGATGTAGTCTCTCGCGAAGACCTCCAACAGAGGCAGCGTCTTGCTCGGCCTTTTCGCGAGCTTTTTCTCTTTGCTCCAGCTCAAGGGCAAGATCATCGGCACGCTTGTTAGCTTTGGCGAGAGCCTCTAACAAAAGAAAGGACGGCAATGTCAAGATAAAAATAGCAAAAGAAAGTTTACTCGATAAAAAGCGATGATAGAAAGGATTACCTTTCAAACTATCAACAGTGTCACGGTACCCAATAAATTGAGTACCAAGACGAATGAATTCTTTCATCAGCGGCTGAAAAAAAGAAAGTGGCTGACAAGGTCAAAAGGGAAAAACTCGACAGAAGACAAAATAGTGGTAAGGGTACTTACATCGTCCAAAGAAGTGTAGGATAACGTTGCATAGAAAACAAAAAATTTCCTACCGCGAACACGCAATCCAAGCCAAGATGCAATCTAGAAGACGGTAGCAACGAGGGGGTATCGAGTCTCACCCTTGAAGAGATTCCAAAGCCTACAAGATGAGGCTCTTGTTGCTGCGGTAGACGTTCACTTGCCGCTTGCAAAAGCGCGTAGAAGATCTTGATCACGATCGGTTTCGGCGCCACGAACGGGCAGCACCTCCGTACTCGGTCACACGTTCGGTTGTTGATGAAGACGACGTCCACCTCCCCGTTCCAGCGGGCAGCAGAAGTAGTAGCTCCTCTTGAATCCGACAGCACGACGGCGTGGTGTCGGTGGCGGTGGAGAACTCCGGCGGAGCTTCGCTAAAGCTACGCGGGAGATATGGAGGAGAGGGGCGGCTAGGGTTTGGGAGGGGGTGGCCGGCCTCAAGGGGTGCGGCCAACTTGTGGCTTTGGTGTGGCCGGCCCCCTCCCCTATGCCCCTCATTATATAGGTGGAACCCCAAGTGTTGGTATCCAAGTCTTCGAATAAGACCCGAACCAAAAACCTTCCATAAGGAGGGGAAACCTAGCCAAGCTAGGACTCCTACCAAAGGTGGGAGTTCCACCTCCCATATGGGGTGGTGGCCGGCCCCCTAAGGGGGAGTCCACTTGGGACTCCTCCCCCACTAGGGTTGGCCGGCCATGGAGGTGGAGTCCCATGTGGACTCAACCTTCCTTGGTGGTTTCTTCCGGACTTTTCTAGAACCTTCTAGAACCTTCCATAGAACCTTCCGCGACATTTTAATTCACATAAAATGACATCCTATATATGAATCTTATTCTCCGGACCATTCTGGAACTCCTGTGATGTCCGGGATCTCATCCGGGACTCCGAACAAATATTCGAACTCCATTCCATATTCAAGTACTACCATTTCAACATCCAACTTTAAGTGTGTCACCCTACGGTTCGTGAACTATGCGGACATGGTTGAGTACTCACTCCGACCAATAACCAATAGCGGGATCCGGAGATCCATAATGGCTCCCACATATTCAACGATGACTTTAGTGATCGAATGAACCATTCACATACAATACCAATTCCCTTTGTCACGCGATATTTTACTTGTCCGAGGTTTGATCTTCGGTATCACTCCATACCTTGTTCAACCTCGTCTCCTGACAAGTACTCTTTACTCGTATTGTGGTATGTGGTCTCTTATGAACTTATTCATATGCTTGCAAGACATTAGACGACATTCCACCGAGAGGGCCCAAAGTATATCTATCCGTCATCGGGATGGACAAATCCCACTGTTGATCCATATGCCTCAACTCATACTTTCCGGATACTTAATCCCACCTTTATAACCACCCATTTACGCAGGTGGCGTTTGATGTAATCAAAGTACCTTTCCGGTATAAGTGATTTACATGATCTCATGGTCATAAGGACTAGGTAACTATGTATCGAAAGCTTATAGCAAATAACTTAATGACGAGATCTTATGCTATGCTTAATTGGGTGTGTCCATTACATCGTTCATATAATGATATAACCTTGTTATTAATAACATCCAATGTTCATGATTATGAAACTAATCATCCATTAATCAACAAGCTAGTTTAAGAGGCATACTAGGGACTTCTTGTTGTCTACATATCACACATGTACTAATGTTTCGATTAATACAATTATAGCATGACATATAAACATTTATCATAAACATAGAGATATAAATAATAACCACTTTATTATTGCCTCTAGGGCATATCTCCTTCGAGTCTCCCACTTGCACTAGAGTCAATAATCTAGATTACATTGTAATATACCTAACACCCATGGCATTCTGGTGTTGGTCATGCTTTGCCCTAGGGAGAGCTTTAGTCAACGGATCTGCTACATTCGGATCGGTGTGTACTTTGCAAATCTTTACTTCTCCATCTTCGATGTACTCGCGAATCGAGTGGTAACGCAGCTTGATATGCTTCAGCCTCTTGTGTGACCTTGGCTCTTGTGCATTGGCGATGGCACCCATGTTATCACAGTAAATGATTAATGGGTCCAATGCACTAGGAACCACACCGAGCTCTACAATGAACCTCTTCATCCATACCGCTTCTGATGAAGCCTCCGAAGCCGCTATGTACTCGATTCTGTTGAAGACTTCGCCACCGTGCACCGCTTCGAGCTTGCCCAGCTCATCGTAGAACCATTCAATATAAACACGTACCCGGATCGTGACTTAGAGTCATCGGGATCGGTGTTCCAACTTGCATCGGTGTAACCATTTACAACGAGCTCTTGGTCACCTCCATAACAAAGAAACATATCCTTAGTTCTTTTCAAGTACTTCGGGATATTCTTGACCGCTGTCCGAGTGTTCCATTCCTGGATCACTTTGATATCTGCTAGTCAAACTAACAGCATGTGTTATATCCGGTCTAGTACATAGCATGGCATACATGATAGATCCTACTGCCGAGGCATAGGGGATATTACTCATCCTTTCTCTTTCTTCTGCCATAGCCGGTCCTTGAGTCTTACTCAAGACCTTGCCTGGTAACATAGGTAAAAACCCTTTCTTACTTTCGTCCATTCTAAACTTCTTTAGAATCTTGTCCAGATATGTACTCTGTGATAGCCCTATTAGGCGTCTTGATCTATCTCTATAAATCTTGATGCCTAATATATACGATGCTTCACCAAGGTCTTTCATTGAAAAACTATTATTCAAATAACCTTTAACATCTGCTTAATAGTTCTATATCATTCCCGATCAATAATATGTCATCTACATATAATATCGGGAATGCTACGGAGCTCCACTCACTTTCTTGTAAATACAGGCTCGTTGCGGTCGAGAAACCCACCGGCGGGCAGCGGCCAGCAACACCGTAGAGCCGGGAATCTCCCGGGACTGCGGCTGGCCCCGGTCCCTCCGAGCGACGGCCCGCAAAGCCTTCGGTCACACGTCCGATGCTATCGCAAGGGCGTGCCACCTGACCTATACACGGTCGGGGAAGGTGTTGGATGATGCCTCGCTTAGTTTCCTGCATGGCATACACGTAAACATTAAATACGAGCCTCGATCGGCTCTCAGGTTATCCTGTGAATCGGCTCAAAGAGCTGATGTCTACGTTCCCCCTCCTTTCCTGTAGACAGTGTTGGGCCTCCAAGAGCAGAGGTTTGTAGAACAGCAGCAAGTTTTCCCTTAAGTGGATCACCCAAGGTTTATCGAACTCAGGGAGGAAGAGGTCAAAGATATCCCTCTCATGCAACCCTGCAACCACAAAGCAAGAAGTCTCTTGTGTCCCCAACACACCTAATAGGTGCACTAGTTCGGCGAAGAGATAGTGAAATACGGGTGGTATGAATAAGTAGTAGCAACGGCACTAGAAAAGTGCTTTGCCCGGGACGAGTGAACAAGCGGTAGTAACGCAGCGGTAGTAACGCAGCAGTAGTAACGCAGTAAAACAGTAAACAAGCAGCGATAGCGATATTTAGGAACAAGGCCTAGGGATTAGACTTTCACTAGTGGACACTCTCAACATTGATCACATAACAGAATAGATAAATGCATACTCTACACTCTTGTTGGATGATGAACACATTGCGTAGGATTACACGAACCCTCAATGCCGGAGTTAACAAGCTCCACAATAATGCTCATATTTTAGTAACCTTTAGTGTAAGATAGATCAAAAGACTAAACCAAGTACTAGCATAGCATGCACACTTGTCACCTTCATGCATATGTAGGAGGAATAGATCACATCAATATTATCATAGCAATAGTTAACTTCGCAATCTACAAGAGATCATGATCATAGCATAAACCAAGTACTAACACGGTGCATACATCTGTCACCTTTGCACACGTGCGGGAGGAATAAAACTACTTTAATAACATTGCTAGAGTAGCACATAGATAAATTGTGATACAAACACATTGCAATCATAAAGAGATATAAATAAGCACCTCACTATGCCATTCAACGGTGAATAAGTATTCTGTGAAATATAGCCTAAGAGACCCACACGGTGCACACACTGTCACCTTTACACACGTGGGACAAGGAGTCTCCCGAGATCACATAGGTAAAACTCACTTGACTAGCATAGTGACATCTAGATTACAAGCATCATCATATGAATCTCAATCATGTAAGGCAGCTCATGAGATTATTGTATTGAAGTACATAGGAGAGAGATGAACCACATAGCTACCGGTACAGCCCCGAGCCTCGATGGAGAACTACTCCCTCCTCATGGGAGCAGCAGCGGTGATGAAGATGGCGGTGGAGATGGAAGCGGTGTCGATGGAGAAGCCTTCGGGGGCACTTCCCCGCTCCGGCGGGTGCCGGAACGGAGACTCCTGTCCCCCGGATCTTGGCTTCGCGATGGCGGCGGCTGCGGAAGGTTTTCCGTATCGTGGTTTTTCGCCTCGGGGGTTTCGCGACGGAGGCTTTATATAGGCGAAGAGGCGGCGCGGGAGGGTCGAAGGGGTGGCCACACCATAGGCTGGCGCGGCCAGGGCCCAGGCCGCGCCACCCTATCATCTGGGGCCCACAGGGCCCCCCTCTGGCGGCTCTCGGGTGTTCTGGATGCTTCCGGTGAAAATAGGAACATGGGTCTTGATTTCGTCCGATTCCGAGAATATTTCGTTACTAGGATTTCTGAAACCAAAAACAGCAGAAAACAGCAACTGGCACTTCGGCATCTTGTTAATAGGTTAGTTCCAGAAATGCACGAATATGACATAAAGTGTGCATAAAACATGTAGATAACATCAATAATGTGGCATGGAACATAAGAAATTATCGATACGTCGGAGACGTATCAGCATCCCCAAGCTTAGTTACTGCTCGTCCCGAGCGGTAAAACGATAACAAAGATAATTTCTAAAGTGACATGCCATCATAACCTTGATCATACTATTTGTAAACATATGTAGTGAATGCAGCGATCAAAACAATGGTAATGCCATGAGTAAACAAGTGAATCATAAAGCAAAGACTTTTCATGAATAGTACTTCAAGACAAGCATTAATAAGTCTTGCATAAGAGTTAACTCATAAAGCAATAAATCAAAGTAAAGGCATTGAAGCAACACAAAGGAAGATTAAGTTTCAGCGGTTGCTTTCAACTTGTAACATGTATATCTCATGGATAATTGTCAACATAGAGTAATATAACAAGTACAATATGCAAGTATGTAGGAATCAATGCACAGTTCACACAAGTGTTTGCTTCTTGAGGTGGAGAGAGATAGGTGAACTGACTCAACATAAAAGTAAAAGAGAATGGTCCTTCAAAGAGGAAAGCATCGATTGCTATATTTGTGCTAGAGCTTTTATTTTGAAAACATGAAACAATTTTGTCAACGGTAGTAATAAAGCATATGAGTTATGAAAGTTATATCTTACAAGTTGCAAGTCTCATGCATAGTATACTAATAGTGCCCGCACCTTGTCCTAATTAACTTGGACTACCGGATCTTTGCAATGCACATGTTTTGACCAAGTGTCACAATGGGGTACCTCCATGCCGCTCTGTACAAAGGTCTAAGGAGAAAGCTCGCATTTTGGATTTCTCGCTTTTGATTATTCTCAACTTAGACATCCATACCGGGACAACATGGACAACGAGATAATGGACTCCTCTTTAATGCATAAGCATGTGGCAACAATTATTATTCTCATATGAGATTGAGGATATATGTCCAAACTTAAACTTCCACCATGAATCATGGCTTTAGTTAGCGGCCCAAAGTTCTTCTCTAACAATATGCATGCTCCAACCATGAAGGTGGTAGATCTCTCTTGCTTCAGACAAGACGGACATGCATAGCAACTCACATGATATTCAACAAAGAATAGTTGATGGCGTCCCCGAAGCATGGTTATCGCACAACAAGCAACTTAATAAGAGATAAAGTGCATAAGTACATATTCAATACTACAATAGTTTTTAAAGCTATTTGTCCCATGAGCTATATATTGCAAAGGTGAATGATGGAATTTTAAAGGTAGCACTCAAGCAATTTACTTTGGAATGGCGGATAAATACCATGTAGTAGGTAGGTATGGTGGACGCAAATGGCATAGTGGTTGGCTCAAGTATTTTGGATGCATGAGAAGTATTCCCTCTCGATACAAGGTTTAGGCTAGCAAGGTTATTTGAAACAAACACAAGGATGAACGGTACAGCAAAACTCACATAAAAGACATATTGTAAACATTATAAGACTCCATACTGTCTTCCTTGTTGTTCAAAACTCAATACTAGATGTTATCTAGACTCTAGAGAAACCAAATATGCAAACCAAATTAGCAAGCTCTAAGTATTTCTTCATTAATGGGTGCAAAGTATATGATGCAAGAGCTTAAACATGAGCACAACAATTGCCAAGTATCAAATTATCCAAGACATTTTAGAATTACTACATGTAGCATTTTCCAATTCCAACCATATAACAATTTAACGAAGATGAAACTTCGCCATGAATACTATGAGTAGAGCCTAAGGACATATTTGTCCATATGCTACAGCGGAGCGTGTCTCTCTCCCACAAAGTGAATGCTAGGATCCATTTTATTCAAACAAAACAAAAAACAAAAACAAACTGACGCTCCAAGTAAAGTACATAAGATGTGACGGAATAAAAATATAGTTTCAGGGGAGGAACCTGATAATATTGTCGATGAAGAAGGGGATGCCTTGGGCATCCCCAAGCTTAGACACTTGAGTCTTCTTAGAATATGCAGGGGTGAACCACCGGGCATCCCCAAGCTTAGAGCTTTCACTCTCCTTGATCATATTGCATCATACTCCTCTCTTGATCCTTGAAAACTTCCTCCACACCAAACTCGAAACAACTCATTAGAGGGTTAGTGCATAATAAAAATTCACATGTTCAGAGGTGACACAATCATTCTTAACACTTCTGGACATTGCATAAAGCTACTTGGACATTAGTGGATCAAAGAAATTCATCCAACATAGCAAAAGAGGCAATGCGAAATAAAAGACAGAATCTGTCAAAAGCAGAACAGTCCGTAAAGATGGATTTTATTAGGCCACCAGACTTGCTCAAATGAAAATGCTCAAATTGAATGAAAGTTGCGTACATATCTGAGGATCATGCACGTAAATTGGCTTAATTTTCTGAGCTACCTACAGGGAGGTAGACCCAGATTCGTGACAGCAAAGAAATCTGTAACTGCGCAGTAATCCAAATCTAGTACTTACTTTACTATCAAAGACTTTACTTGGCACAACAAAACATAAAACTAAGATAAGGAGAGGTTGCTACAGTAGTAAACAACTTCCAAGACTCAAATATAAAGTAAAATACTGTAGCAAAATAACACATGGGTTATCTCCCAAGAAGTTCTTTCTTTATAGCCATTAAGATGGGCTCAGCAGTTTTAATGATGCACTCGCAAGAAATAGTAGTTGAAGCAAAAGAGGGCATCAAGAGGCAAATTCAAAACACATTTAAGTCTAACATGCTTCCTATGCAGAGGCATCTTGTACACAAATGAATTCATGAAGAACAAAGTGACAATCATAAGAGGATAAAACAAAAGTAGCTTCAAGATTCTCAACATAAAGAGGGGAAACTTAATATTATTAAAATGCATATAACCATATTTCCCTCTCTCATAATAACTTTCAGTAGCATCATTGATGAAATCCACAATATACCCATCACTTAAAACATTCTTATCATGGTTCATATGCATAGAAGTATCATTAAATTTGGCATAAGAAGAGTTATTCTCATTAATAGTAATTGGAGTAAGATTATTATCAAGAATTTGAACATGGTAAACAAATTGCATATTAAGGGAATTGTTTTTAGTAATCCAATCATGACTATGACAAGTTTCATAAGGATAGTTAGAACCTATATCATAGCATTCTTTATAATAATCATCGAGAGATCGGGGGCACGAGTGTCATCATAGGAAATAGAATAGTTATCTTTCACGGTCGGTTTATCCGTGTCCACACCATCATTGTTATTAGAAGGAGATGTATCAAGAACATAATGACCAGTAGCTAAAGGATTTTCAAACACCTCTTCCCCAAGCTTAGAGCTTTCTATATCATTATGGGAGGAAGCATGGATAGTACGACACTATGGCAATTATTATCATCATTTTCAGAATTAGTTTCCCGGAGATTTGTAATATCAAAAGTAGTGTGCTCATTCAAATCATGATCGCTAATGTATGTAAAGGGCATAGGAAGATCATCGTATTCAGATTCATTGTCACAATAATCATTAGGAGCAACATACTTACGGTTACCTAGCGTTAACTCATTCACGCGGGGATACGCCGTTACCTCTTTCTTTTTATTCTCCTTCTTCTTCTTCTTCTTCGTTCCCTTCTTCTTCTTCTTCTCTTCCTTCTCCTCGTTCCCTTCTTTAGGAGGAAGAGGTTTGAAGGGTGGCTTGTCCGCATAACCTGATTTACTTTCAGAAACAATAGAAGAAACTTGGGAGGATCCCTCCTTTTCATTAATTAGTTGAAAACACACAGCGGTCCTATCATATTTTGGCAAGGTGTCATCTTCTAAAATATTTTGTATGTAAGTATTTGTATAGCTATTATCAATGCAATAAGAAAAACACCCATGAAGGACATCATCAATATCAAGATCACTCATATGTAACAAAGAGATTTTTCTCGACAGTTCTTCACACCCCAAAAATAAAGTAAGTTCATCATGCTTGATTAGGAGTAATTTCATCATCACAATACAAATTTGCAGCACTCATTGGGTTCAAATTATCATTGGAGGAGCATTGAAAATTAAAATGACCCACTTCATGGCAAACTTCACAAATAAAAGGATAGAGGGCACAAACTTTTTTACCAAGATCATCTAGAACCCTAAACCACTTTCTAGTTTTTTCATTAGCATGATGGATACAATATTCATCTTTGATTTGATTAATTCCACAAGGTCTATGTATTCCACAAAAATTAACATGCTTATAGGAAATAACATTCTTAGGAGTTTGAGCATGCTCATTACAATAATTAACAACAATTTCATTCTTCATGCAAGCCTCTTTAAAAGGTTCATGATACTTATCAAAATTCTTTTTAGGCAATTCAAAATGAGAAGCAAATGCTTTATAAAGATTTGCAGCAACTTGAGAGTCAAGACCATAAGTAGCACTCATATTTCGAAATTTATTGGTATCCATAAAAGCTTCAATGCATTCATAATCATAATTTATACCTGACTCTTTACCTTTGTCGTTCTCCCAATCTTCAGCGTTCTCCTTAATCCGATCAAGAAGGTCTCTTTTAAACTCTTCTTTGTTGCGCGTGAATGATCCAGAACAAGTAGCATCCAGCAAGGTCTTATCTTGAGAAGAAAGTCTTGCATAGAAATTATCAATGATGATATTACCTGGAAGCTCATGATTGGGGCATTTGAGCATTAAAGACTTCAATCTCTCCCATGCTTGGGCAATACTCTCTCCATCATGAGGCCAGAAATTATATATTCGGTTTCGGTCTTTGTGAATTTCACTTGGAGGATAGAATTTAGAATAAAATAGAGGCACAATATCCTTCCAATCAAGAGAATGCTCATCCTTCAGCAGTTTATGCCAATGCGCCGCTTTACCAGATAACGACATAGAGAATAATTTCTTCTTCACTTCATCCATAGAGATACCTGCACACTTGAATAACCCGCATAGTTCATGCAAAAACGAGTAAATGATCTCCGGGATGCACGGTTCCATCCCCTTCATAGCGGTTATCCATAACACGTTCAATAATTTTCATAGGTATTTTATATGGAATACTTTCAGTAGGTGCATTTAAAATATCACAAGCATCATTAGAGTTATCGCATATGGGAGATAAAGTGTTATCAAAGCAAATTTTATCCCCTAAAGATGGGAAGCTAAAAAGATCACAAAAACTAGCTTCCCCAAGCTTAGACTTCTCCATAGCATTAGCAGTAATTGCATTCATACTAATAACATCGCTACTAGCATGCAAATAAGGTTCCATTGGTTTTTTAATGTTCCCACCAAACAATTCTAAATCAGGAAAAAGATTAAAAAGCTCACTAAATTTTTTGTTGTTTTCCATTATGCCTAACTAGTGTAAACAAGAAACAAAAAGATGCAATTGCAGGATCTAAAGGAAATAGCTTCGAGCACAAACACAATGGCGCCGGAAAAGTATCGTTACACGGAACCGGAGTATGAGAGCCTTTTTACCTTTCCTCCCCGGCAACGGCGCCGGAAAATAGCTTGATGTCTACGTTCCCCCTCCTTTCCTGTAGACGGTGTTGGGCCTCCAAGAGCGAGAGGTTTGTAGAACAGCGGCAAGTTTTCCCTTAAGTGGATCACCCAAGGTTTATCGAACTCGGGGAGGAAGAGGTCAAAGATATCCCTCTCATGCAACCACTGCAACCACAAAGCAAGAAGTCTCTTGTGTCCCCAACACACCTAATAGGTGCACTAGTTCGGCGAAGAGATAGTGAAATACGGGTGGTATGAATAAGTAGTAGCAACGGCACCGAGAAAAGTGCTTTGCCCGGGACGGTGAACAAGCAGTAGTAACGCAGCAGTAGTAACGCAGCAGTAGTAACGCGATAGAAACGAGTAAACAAGCAGCGATAGCGATATTTAGGAACAAGGCCTAGGGATTAGACTTTCACTAGTGGACACTCTCAACATTGATCACATAACGAGAATAGATAAATGCATACTCTACACTCTTGTTGGATGATGAACACATTGCGTAGGATTACACGAACCCTCAATGCCGGAGTTAACAAGCTCCACAATAATGCTCATATTTTAGTAACCTTTAGTGTAAGATAGATCAAAAGACTAAACCAAGTACTAGCATAGCATGCACACTGTCACCTTCATGCATATGTAGGAGGAATAGATCACATCAATATTATCATAGCAATAGTTAACTTCGCAATCTACAAGAGATCATGATCATAGCATAAACCAAGTACTAACACGGTGCATACACTGTCACCTTTGCACACGTGCAGGAGGAATAAAACTACTTTAATAACATTGCTAGAGTAGCACATAGATAAATTGTGATACAAACACATTGCAATCATAAAGAGATATAAATAAGCACCTCACTATGCCATTCAACGGTGAATAAGTATTCTGTGAAATATAGCCTAAGAGACCCACACGGTGCACACACTTGTCACCTTTACACACGTGGGACAAGGAGTCTCCGGAGATCACATAGGTAAAACTCACTTGACTAGCATAGTGACATCTAGATTACAAGCATCATCATATGAATCTCAATCATGTAAGGCAGCTCATGAGATTATTGTATTGAAGTACATAGGAGAGAGATGAACCACATAGCTACCGGTACAGCCCCGAGCCTCGATGGAGAACTACTCCCTCCTCATGGGAGCAGCAGCGGTGATGAAGATGGCGGTGGAGATGGCAGCGGTGTCGATGGAGAAGCCTTCCGGGGCACTTCCCCGCTCCGGCAGGGTGCCGGAACAGAGACTCCTGTCCCCCAGATCTTGGCTTCGCGATGGCGGCGGCTCTAGAAGGTTTTCCGTATCGTGGTTTTTCGCCTCAGGGGTTTCGCGACGGAGGCTTTATATAGGCGAAGAGGCGGCGCGAGGAGGGTCGAAGGGGTGGCCACACCATAGGCCGGCGCGGCCGGGGCCCGGGCCGCGCCACCCTATCATCCGGGCCCACAGGGCCCCCTCCGGCGGCTCTCGGGTGTTCCGGATGCTTCCGGTGAAAATAGGAACCTGGGTCTTGATTTCGTCCGATTCCGAGAATATTTCGTTACTAGGATTTCGAAACCAAAAACAGCAGAAAACGAGCAAGCGGCACTTCGGCATCTTGTTAATAGGTTAGTTCCAAAAAATGCACGAATATGACATAAAGTGTGCATAAAACATGTAGATAACATCAATAATGTGGCATGGAACATAAGAAATTATCGATACGTCGGAGACGTATCAAGAGCCGATCCACCCATGATTCGTACGAGGTGTACGAATATATGGTGGTCCTGCTTGATCAAGATAAAGCTAAAGCGATCTGCGACGATTTAGGGTTTTCACCGCATAATCGGAGCATCCTACTCACGATTGGGCCTCGCGCTCGCGTACGGTGATCGTAAGCCGATCCTAGACAGGGCCTAAAAACCAACACGAGGTTGATCCCCGGAACATCCTGTCTAGGGCTAGCAAACTACACCCTACACGCCGCTGGATCCTCCAACCCTTTGTAAGGCCTAACTATTGCGGATATTAAACTAATCCTTGAAGAACAAGGAGCAACCGTAACGGATCGGATCTACTAAACAATGATCAAGCGGGGTGCCGCCCCTACACCTAAGATAGGTGTAAGGGCGGCTAGATGCCTAAGGGTTGCACTACGACGAGCATATGATACGAAGAACAATGCTAACCCTAACACATCTAAGATAACTACGTTGCTCGCCATCAAAAAGGCTTCAGCACGAGCAACGCATGAACAACGTAATAAGCTTGTGCTGCCTAGATCGCAAGATGCGATCTAGGCAGCATGGTGCTTACCGGGAGAAACCCTCGAGACGAAGGAGTTGGCGATGCGCCGAGATTGATTTGTGTTGAACGTTGGTTGTTGTTTATTTCATAAACCCTAGATACATATTTATAGTCCGGGGACTTTCTAATGTGGGAATAATCCCGACCGTGCACGAGGCAAACTCTAACTAACCGACACGTAATCTACTATGTTACAGATACAAGGGCAAACTAGCCCAAACTTTGCATATAAGGCCGATTCACGTATTTCTTTTGTATATAACCTTCAAGCCCATCTTGATCGCGGCCCACCTCTGACTCGGTCAAATTCTGGTGATAACACATGCCCCCCTGGTTTTGGTAATGATAATTTCAAAACCACTCTGTTTTTCCTCCGAGGGGTCATGTCGTGGAAGAGCAGAACCGTCGCAGTATCTTTCATCATGACGACTTGCCTTCCCATCTTCTCTGCACGATTTGACAGTTTTTTGGCACCACCTCCTCGAAAACTGTTCGAACATTAAACCCCCACTTCTTTTATTTAACCGCACCGAACAGTTCTCCTCCTCATCCTCTCCGCATTAGCACTCCAAAAGCCCTCCTGCGCACCATGTCTTCTTCTTCCTCCGCCTCATCGGGACTTTCCCTCGAGTCCTCTTCCTCCCACGAGCCGACGCCAGAACGGGACCCACAGGAGGTTCATGCGGCCAACATCCGTCGCGCCATAGAAGCCGGGGAGGAGCCCGGCCATGACTTCTCCGTCTGGTCCGAGGACGACAAGTCCTCGACGGACGGGGAGAGCGACCTCCGCTTCCTTGCTGACGGGGAATCGGAGGAGGAGAGCGACGACGATCGCTTCTCCTGGGACGACTTCACCTCCTCCGAGGAGGTGAAGGAGGAGGAGGAGGAGGACGACGACGACGACAGCTCCTCCGACGAGCCGCCGGCCAAGCGCCACTGCCCCTGGCCGGGGAATCTCAGTGATTTCGACAGCGACGACGACGACGAGGAGGATGAGGACAACGAAGGTCCTGCCGGCGGCCGCTACAGTAGCGACGACGAGCCCGCCGGGAGCAGCGCCGACAGCGGCGACGATGGTGACGACGAGGGCAGCGACGGCCCGTAGATAGGACCCTTAGCATAGGATCAGTAGTAGTAGACGGGGCAATGTATCCCCTTAGTACTTCCTTTTGAGAGTAATCAGCTCTTCTATGTAAGAAATCTCGTTTATCAATGAAGAAATTCCCCAATTTGATTTTGCCGATTTCCTTTATGCCAATTTAGCCGATTTCCCCTCATACTGATTCCGCCAATCATCACTTAGCCAATGCTCAATGAGCCGATGGCAACGCACCGGTCTCTCATAATCCGTTTTTTATCTCTTTGACGTCGGAGTGATCGCGAACTTGGTCAATGCTCAAAAGCCGATGTTAACGAATCAATCCTTCACCTTTTTCGACCGATGACTTTGAGCTCTGGTGGACAATGAGGTAGACCAACGCCTTTAGGAGAGCCCCAGAACCGCTGCTGAAACGACTTGACGCTGAAGCCGATACCTCTGGATGTTCAGATATTCAGTGATACTCTTCAAACCTGCCCAATCCCCTTGAAGAAGATTATGATGGAGGGCCAGCCGATGAAATCTCAATCGGTTCCTTAAGAACAGAATATCTACGCAGTCAGTTGCCCCCCGAGCCTCCATCAAGGCGAGAACAGCAGTGAGCCAACCAAATGTGCCACCATCGGTTTCCAAGTCATGATGCAGAGCCAGCCGATTTCAACAAAATCGGCTCCCCAGAGCAGAGAACCTTCAGGGTGAGCTGCCCCCCGAGCCTTTCCAGTCTACTTCTTGCGCCTTGCTGATCCGATCGGCTCCTTTCCTTTGGCAGATTGATATAACCCATCCTTAACCGGATCTGCACGTCCATGCTGCTCTTGGTATTGGTCAGGGTTATGATCCCCCAAACTTGCCCCAGCTGATATTGCGGACTCGAATACTTGCAAAAGGGATTTGGAGGTTCTTGTAGAGAGGATCTGAGCCACCAAACCATTCCATTGAGGATTTCCTCCAGTGGAGTCTCTCTTCGTGACCCACTTCCTGCTCCATTGAGCCTCTGCTCATAACAGTTGTACCTCTTGAGTCGATGGCCATGCATCGGCTTTCTATCCTTAAGTCGATGTCTGCGCATCGGCTGTGCGTAAAATTTTTTGAATTTTTCACGGCCGATTCATGTATCGGCCCCCATACTTCAATACCCATCATCAAAGAATATCTTGGGCTGCTGGGTATTTGAAAGACGCTTCTACTGCATATCCTCGTGTTTTATCCACCTAGGTGCCCCCCGAGCCGATTCTTTCAAGGGATTTGATGGTATCGGCTCTTCAGGTATTCCCTGTTGGATCAAATGTTGAACCCAGGTAGAATGTACAGTGAGGATAATTTTGGCCGGTTGCTGGAATCGGCATCCATGTTGTTTGCTTGATGAAGGTTTTGTAACATTCCTCCATAGATCCTTGGGGCCGACCTCTTGGATCGGCATCGCCACGTTTGTCCATAGATGCTGTTTTTGTTACACGGTCAGGCCGGTGGATGAAACCAACCTAACCCCGTCCTTTGTCACGTCGATGCGTTCGCAGTCGTCCAATCCTGGAGCACTAAACTCCGTTGGAAGGATGGAGACCATGTTTGTGCCAGCCGATGTCTCGTCATCGGCTTTCTTTTGTCTGGGGCGCCACTCCTTCCTTTGTGGCCGACCTTCTTCGTCCAGGGTTCGCTGAACTTTAGCGGCCAGATCAGGCCGTGCCTTCCTCAACGTGTGCAGGTATAACCTTTCAGCTTCCTCCAACCCACGCAGACGCTGAACCCTTCGCTTGTGGGAACGGCTGAGCCCATCAGGGCACCACCTTGGCCGATGATACTTGTCTTCTTCTTCATCATCGTCCTCTAGTTCCTCGAGATCTTCCACCCGAGCGGACTCAGCATGTTTGTTCCGAGGCGGGAGAGGCCCTAGACGTTTGAACACGGACACGTTAGCTGCATCCTTCCTCTTTTGTTTGCATTCTGGGCAATTGCCGATTGTAGGCAATCGGCTCATTCCTGAATCCCAGCAGTGTCTGAAGAAGGGGCAGTCCCAGTGCCTATCCACGTCGTCTTGCTCTCTCGTCTTTTCCTTGGCGTGGCGCTCATATCGCTCCTCGTCGTGATCATGCCGACGACGTCTCCTGTCGTCCTTAGACAGACGATCTCTTTCCTCATCGTCGTTGTATCGCCGGCGTTGGTCGTATTGACCCACATACTTGTTGAGGAGGTGATCAGAGAGAGGTCGCTGATATCTTACGTTCCACACTTCTCCCTCTGTGATGTAGCGCTTGCCGTCGTGGCGGAGCCGATCGCGTGGAGTGGCTTCCTCTGTGTCTTTGCTATGAGAGCAGCTGCCCTCATCTCCGTCCTTACCAGAGTGGTGCCCAGGTCCCACCATGTTGATATTGCACGAGAAATCTGGCTGGCACCCTCCATGGTAAGTATACTCCACCATGTTAACGGCGGGGAAGGGGTGTGTGTCGACCTTCATGGCGTACTCGGTTGAAAATTAGCCGCCCTTTTTCTATCGCCATTTGGATCCGCCGACGCCACACCCTGCAGTCGTTAGTAGTGTGGGTGAACGTGTTATGCCACTTGCGGTATGGCTTTCCGTTCAGCTCCCGCACCGTGGGGATCTTGTGGCCTTCGGGTACCTTTAGCTGCTTCTCCGTGAGTAAGAGGTCGAAAATCTGCTCAGCTTTGGTCACGTCGAAGTCGAACCCTTTTGGAGGACCTTGTGGCCTAACCCACTTGCAGGACACGGGGCTTGCCGCCCGAGTCCATTCAGCCACTGCTACCTCTCGATCTCCCGCAGCGCCTTCATCCTCGTCTGCCTCAACCAGGACCACCGCACGCTTGAATTTGTCCTGGTAAACATCTGGGTGGCGCTGTTCATATGCTGACAGCTTCTGCACCATGTGCGCCAATGAAGGGTAGTCTCGCTTGGGAGGCCACGTCCTTGATCGATGATGAGAGACCCACCACCGCCAACTCGATCGCTTCTTTTTCACTTACGTGAACCGAATAGCATCGGTTCCTAATGGTCTCGAAGCGCTGGATGTATTCGACACTGTTTCCCCGCGCTTCTGTCGTACTTGTGCTAGATCGGCAATACCAGCCTCGGAAGCCTCTGAGTGATACTGTATATGGAACTGCTCTTCCAACTGCTTCCAAGTCCGGTTTGAGTTCGGTGGCAGCGATGTATACCACCCGAAAGCCGATCCTGTGAGGGACTGTGCGAAGAACCTCACGCGCAGCTCGTCTGATGCTGAGATCGTGCCCAGCTGTGCCAAATATCGGCTCACATGCTCGATGGAGCTGGAACCATCTGATCCGCTGAACTTTGTGAAGTCAGGGAGCCGATATTTGGGTGGTAGCGGGATCAATTCGTACTCGTTGGGGTACGGCTTGGTATAGCGGGATCAATTTGTGCGGGATCTCCTTGGGCGCCTCATGTAGGAATTGGTAGTCACTAAGGTCACCACCAATCTTGTAGACGACGTATGCCGATGAGTTCGGCACTTCTGGTGCTGCCAACGCGAACGGCAGCGGTGGACGGGACTGGAGTGGCATCTCTCCTTGGTAAGTCCCCGCAGCTGGTCCTGACGGAGAATACTGGTGGCTCATGATTTCCTGGATCACGCGAAGAGCGACACGCTCCAAAGTGTTCACCAGGTTCTCAGAGTGGCGGTGCAACGAATGAGCCACCATGAAGTTGATCTCCTGACGCAGCGACCTGGTGCGTTCTTCTGACGGGGCGGACAGGTCCACTCCATCGAGCGCGCCTTCAGGTGAGAACCCCTTCCACCTGATGCCATGGGAGCGGGTTCTGTGGAAAGAGCCGATGAGGTCAGCTTCGAGGACTGCCTTGATTTCGTCATGCTTCTTCTTGAGCTCGTCAGTCAGATCCTCGTACTTGACCGGAGTGCCTTCCGCCATCTCGGATGTAGATGGCGATGCGGTGGATGTCGAAGATTGTCCCACCGGGCGTGCCAGAATGTGTTGCGGTCAGAAACCCACCGGCGGGCAGCGACTGGCAACACCGTAGAGCCGGGAATCTCCCAGGACTGCGGCTGGCCCTGGTCCCTCCGAGCGACGGCCCGCAAAGCCTTCCGGTCACACGTCCGATGCCTGTCGCAAGGGCGTGCCACCCGACCTATACCTGGTCGGGAAGGTGTTGGATGATGCCTCGCTTAGTTTCCTGCATGGCATACACGTAAACATTAAATACGAGCCTCGATCGGCTCTCGGGTTATCCCGTGAATCGGCTCAAAGAGCCGATCCACCCATGATTCGTACGAGGTGTACGAATATATGGTGGTCCTGCTTGATCAAGATAAAGCTAAAGCGATCTACGACGATTTAGGGTTTTCACCGCATAATCGGATCATCCTACTCACGATTGGGCCTCGCGCTCGCGTACGGTGATCGTAAGCCGATCCTAGACAGGGCCTAAAAACCAACACGAGGTTGATCCCGGAACATCCTGTCTAGGGCTAGCAAACTACACCCTACACGCCGCTGGATCCTCCAACCCTTTGTAAGGCCTAACTATTGCGGATATTAAACTAATCCTTGAAGAACAAGGAGCAACCGTAACGGATCGGATCTACTAAACAATGATCAAGCGGGGTGCCACCCCTACACCTAAGATAGGTGTAAGGGCGGCTAGATGCCTAAGGGTTGCACTACGACAGCATATGATACGAAGAACAATGCTAACCCTAACACATCTAAGATAACTACGTTGCTCGCCATCAAAAAGGCTTCAGCACGAGCAACGCATGAGCAACGTAATAAGCTTGTGCTGCCTAGATCGGAAGATGCGATCTAGGCAGCACGGTGCTTACCAGGAGAAACCCTCGAGACGAAGGAGTTGGCGATGCGCCGAGATTGATTTGTGTTGAACGTTGGTTGTTGTTTATTTCATAAACCCTAGATACATATTTATAGTCCGGGGGACTTTCTAATGTGGGAATAATCCCGACCGTGCACGAGGCAAACTCTAACTAACCGACACGTAATCTACTATGTTACAGATACAAGGGCAAACTAGCCCAAACTTTGCATATAAGGTCGATTCACGTATTTCTTTTGTATATAACCTTCAAGCCCATCTTGATCGCGGCCCACCTCTGACTCGGTCAAATTCTGGTGATAACAAGGCCTCTCCATGACACTGTATAAACCCGAAGTCTTTGATCACCTTATCAAAGTGTCGGTTCCAACTTCTCGATGCTTGCTTCAGTCCATAGATTGAACGCTGAAGTTTGCATACTTTGTCAACATTTTTAAGATCGACAAAACCTTTGGGTTGTACCATATACAACTCTTCCTCAATGTCTCCATTAAGGAACGCCGTTTTGACATCCATCTGCCAAATCTCATAATCGAAAAATGCAGGTATAGCTAACAAAATCCTCACAGATTTTAGCTTCGCTACAGGTGAGAAAGTCTCATCGTAGTCAACTCCTTGAATTTGTCGGAAACCTTTTGCGACAAGTCGAGCTTTATAGACAGTAATATTACCATCCGCATCTGTTTTTCTCTTGAAGATCCATTTATTCTCGACAGCCTTTCGGCTATCTGGTAAGTCTACCAAAGTCCATACTTTGTTATCATACATGGATCCCATTTCGGATTTCATGGCTTCTTGCCATTTGTTGGAATCTGGGCTCATCATCGCTTCTTCATACGTCGCAGGGTCCTCATCATTGTTATCCACAATCATGACATTTAGACAAGGATCATACTAATCGAGAGTGGCACGTTCCCTTGTCGATCTGCGAGGTTCGGTAGTTTCCTCGTTCGAAGTTTCATGATCATTATCATTAGCTTCTTCCGTTGCTCGGTGTAGGCGGTACAGGTACAACTTCCGGTACTGCGCTACTCTGATCAACGAGTATAGATTCATCAATCTCATCGAGTTCTACTTTTCTTCCAGTCACTTCTTTAGTGAGAAATTCTTTCTCGAGAAAGGTTCCGTTCTTAGCAACAAAGATTTTGCCTTCGGATTTGTGATAGAAAGTATACCCTATAGTTTCCTTAGGGTATCCTATGAAGACGCATTTCTCCGCTTTGGGTTCTAGCTTGTCCGGTTGTAACTTCTTTACATAGGCTTCACAACCCCAAACTTTCGGGAACGACAGACTTAGGTTTCTTATTAAACCATAATTCATACGGTGTCGTTTCTATGGATTTTGATGGTGCTCTATTTAAAGTGAATGCGGCTGTCTCTAATGCATAACTCCAAAATGATAACGGCAAATCGGTAAGAGACATCATAGAACGAACCATATCTAAGAGAGTTCGATTACGACGTTCGGACACACCGTTACCTTGAGGTGTTCCGGCGGTGTCAATTGTGAAAGTATTCCGTATTTCTTTAAATGCATGCCAAACTCATAACTCGGATATTCTCCTCCACGATCGGATCGTAGAAATTTGATCTTCTTGTTACGTTGATTTTCTACTTCACTTTGGAATTCCTTAAACTTCTCGAAAGTTTCGGATTTATGTTTCATGAAATAGATATACCCATATCTACTCGGATCATCTGTGAAGGTTAGAACATAACGATAACCACCGCGCGATGCTACGCTCATTGGTCCGCACACATCGGTATGTATGATTTCCAATAAGTCAGTAGCTCGCTCCATCATACCAGAAAATGGAGTCTTAGTCATTTTTCCCATTAGACATGCTTTGCATCTATCAAGTGACTCAAAGTCAAGTGATTCAAGTAATCCATCAGTATGGAGTTTCTTCATGCGTTTCACTCCAATATGACCAAGACGACAGTGCCACATATAAGTAGAATTATCATTCAATTTAATTCGCTTAGCATCAATGTTATGTATATGCGTATCACTACTATCGAGATCTAACGAAATAAGCCATTCTTTTGTGGTGCTCGACCATAAAAGATATTATTCATAAAAATAGAACAACCATTATTCTCAGACTTGAATGAATAACCGTCTTGCATTAAACAAGATCCAGATATAATGTTCATGCTCAACGCGGGTACAAAATAACAATTATTTAGGCTTAAAACTAATCCCGAAGGTAGATGTAGAGGAAGTGTGCCGACGAGCGATCACATCGACTTTGGATCCGTTTCCAACGCGCATCGTCACTTCATCTTTCAGTAGTCTTCGTTTATTCTTTAGTTCCTGTTTCGAGTTACAAATATGAGCAACCGAACCAGTATCAAATACCCAAGTACTAGAACGAGAACCAGTGAGATAAACATCTATAACATGTATATCAGATATACCTTCTTTCTTCTTCTTGACAAGGCCGCTCTTCAGATCCGCTAAATACTTGGAGCAATTACGCTTCCAGTGTCCCTTCTCCTTGCAGTAATAGCACTCAGCATCAGGCTTAGGGCCGTTCTTGGGTTTCATAGGAGGCGTGGCAGCTTTCTTGCCACCCTTCTTGAATTTTCCCTTACACTTGCCCTGTTTCTTGAAACGGGTGGTCTTGTTGACCATCAACACTTGGTGCTCTTTCTTGATCTCAATCTCAGCAGCTTTTAGCATGCCAAAGAGTTCAGGTAACTCCTTGTTCATGTTCTGCATATTGTAGTTCATCACAAAGTTCTTGTAACTTGGTGGCAGTGATTGAAGGACACGATTAATCCCCAGTCTGCTAGGACTCACTACTCCCAAGTCACTGAGTTTCTTCGCATGCCCGGTCATGGCGAGCATGTGCTCACTAACGGAGCTGCCTTCTTCCATCATACAGCTGAAAAATTGTTTCGATGCTTCATAGCATTCCACGGCCGCATGAGTCTCAAATATAGCTTTCAGCTCATTCATCAACTCATGAGGATCATGGTGCTCAAAACGTTTTTGAAGATCGGATTCCAGACTGCACAGGATGGCACACTGAACTTGAGAGTACCGAGTTTTCCGAGTCTCGTAAACAGCTTTTACTTCATCGGTTTCAGTTTCTGCAGGAGGGTCACCTAGCGGTGCATCAAGCACATATTGCAGATTTCCGCCAGAGAGGAAGATCCTCACATGACGGAACCAGTCGGTGAAGTTGCTACCGTTGCTCTTAAGCTTTTCTTTCTCTAGGAACTGGTTAAAATTGATTGGGGACGCCATCTCTACAACATATATTTGCAATAGTTTAGACTAAGTTTATGACAAATTGAGTTCAAATTTTAATTCAACATAATTAAAAATCTAGGTGAACTCCCACTCAAAACAATATCCCTCGCATTGTCTTAGTGATCACACGAACCAAATCCACCGCACCTATGTCCGATCATCACGAGACAAGGTGTGATTTCAATGGCGAACACTCAAAGTGTTCATCATATCAACCATATGATTCATGCTCTACCTTTCGGTATCACGTGTTCCGAGACCATGTCCGTACATGCTAGGCTCGTCAAGGCCACCTTAGTATCCGCATGTGCAAAACTGGCTTGCACCCGTTGTATGCACTTGTTGATTCTATCACACCCGATCATCCCGAGATGCTTCGAAACGACAAGTCTTGGCAATGGTGCTACTAAGGATGAACACTTTATTATCTTGAGATTTTAGTGAGGGATCATCTTATAATGCTACCGTCGCGATCTAAGCAAAATAAGATGCATAAAAGGATTAACATCACATGCGGTTCATATGTGATATGATATGGCCCTTTTGTCTTTGCGCCTTTGATCTTCATCTCCAAAGCACGGACATGATCTCCATCATCTTCGGGCATGATCTCCATCATCGTCGGTGTAGCGTCAAGGTCAATGGCGCCGTCTTCATGATTGTCCTCCATGTAGCAACTATTACAACTACTTTGAAATACTACTCAACATGAAATTTAAAGACAACCATAAGGCTCCTGCCGGTTGCCACAATACAATAATGATCATCTCATACATATTCATCATCACATTATGGCCATATCACATCACCAAACCCTGCAAAAACAAGTTAGACGTCTCTAATTTGGTTTGCATATTTTACGTGGTTTAGGGTTTTCGAGAGAGATCTAATCTACCTACGAACATGAACCACAACGTTGATACTAATGTTGTCAATAGAAGAGTAAATTGAATCTTTACTATAGTAGGAGAGACAGACACCCGCAAAGCCTCTTATGCAATACAAGTTGCATGTCGAACGAGGAACAAGTCTCATGAACGCGGTCATGTAAAGTTAGTCCGAGCCGCTTCATCCCACTATGCCATAAAGATGCAAAGTACTCAACT
Organism: Lolium rigidum; assembly: GCF_022539505.1. Classification (NCBI taxonomy): domain Eukaryota; kingdom Viridiplantae; phylum Streptophyta; class Magnoliopsida; order Poales; family Poaceae; genus Lolium; species Lolium rigidum. The sequence goes on from NC_061514.1 coordinate 124,295,958, forward strand.
AAAGATAACAAGAGCATCAACGCCCACAAAACCATTGTGTTCTACTCGTGCAACCATCTATGCATAGACACGGCTGCGATACCACTCGTAGGATAACGTTGCATAGAAAACAAAAATTTTCCTACCGCGAACACGCAATCCAAGCCAAGATGCAATCTAGAAGACGGTAGCAACGAGGGGGTATCGAGTCTCACCCTTGAAGAGATTCCAAAGCCTACAAGATGAGGCTCTTGTTGCTGCGGTAGACGTTCACTTGCCGCTTGCAAAAGCGCGTAGAAGATCTTGATCACGATCGGTTCCGGCGCCACGAACGGGCAGCACCTCCGTACTCGGTCACACGTTCGGTTGTTGATGAAGACGACGTCCACCTCCCCGTTCCAGCGGGCAGCGGAAGTAGTAGCTCCTCTTGAATCCGACAGCACGACGGCGTGGTGTCGGTGGCGGTGGAGAACTCCGGCGGAGCTTCGCTAAAGCTACGCGGGAGATATGGAGGAGAGGGGGCGGCTAGGGTTTGGGAGGGGGTGGCCGGACTCAAGGGGGTGCGGCCAACTTGTGGCTTTGGTGTGGCCGGCCCCCTCCCCTATGCCCCTCATTATATAGGTGGAACCCCAAGTGTTGGTATCCAAGTCTTCGAATAAGACCCGAACCAAAAACCTTCCATAAGGAGGGGAAACCTAGCCAAGCTAGGACTCCCACCAAAGGTGGGAGTTCCACCTCCCATATGGGGGGTGGCCGGCCCCCTAAGGGGGAGTCCACTTGGGACTCCTCCCCACTAGGGTTGGCCGGCCATGGAGGTGGAGTCCCATGTGGACTCCACCTTCCTTGGTGGTTTCTTCCGGACTTTTCTAGAACCTTCTAGAACCTTCCATATAACCTTCCGCGACATTTTAATTCACATAAAATGACATCCTATATATGAATCTTATTCTCCGGACCATTCCGGAACTCCTCGTGATGTCCGGGATCTCATCCGGGACTCCGAACAAATATTCGAACTCCATTCCATATTCAAGTACTACCATTTCAACATCCAACTTTAAGTGTGTCACCCTACGGTTCGTGAACTATGCGGACATGGTTGAGTACTCACTCCGACAATAACCAATAGCGGGATCTGGAGATCCATAATGGCTCCCACATATTCAACGATGACTTTAGTGATCGAATGAACCATTCACATACAATACCAATTCCCTTTGTCACGCGATATTTTACTTGTCCGAGGTTTGATCTTCGGTATCACTCCATACCTTGTTCAACCTCGTCTCCTGACAAGTACTCTTTACTCGTACTGTGGTATGTGGTCTCTTATGAACTTATTCATATGCTTGCAAGACATTAGACGACATTCCACCGAGAGGGCCCGAGTATATCTATCCGTCATCAGGATGGACAAATCCCACTGTTGATCCATATGCCTCAACTCATACTTTCCGGATACTTAATCCCACCTTTATAACCACCCATTTACGCAGTGGCGTTTGATGTAATCAAAATACCTTTCCGGTATAAGTGATTTACATGATCTCATGGTCATAAGGACTAGGTAACTATGTATCGAAAGCTTATAGCAAATAACTTAATGACGAGATCTTATGCTATGCTTAATTGGGTGTGTCCATTACATCATTCATATAATGATATAACCTTGTTATTAATAACATCCAATGTTCATGATTATGAAACTAATCATCCATTAATCAACAAGCTAGTTTAAGAGGCATACTAGGGACTTCTTGTTGTCTACTTATCACACATGTACTAATGTTTCGGTTAATACAATTATAGCATGACATATAAACATTTATCATAAACATAGAGATATAAATAATAACCACTTTATTATTGCCTCTAGGGCATATCTATTTCAAGAAGGAGTCGCCAAACTCCCGGGCAAGAGGCTTTGTTCCCCACCAAGCTCAACTCTCGCTCTCTTCGGCGAGGGGGCACGTGGGCTGGCGACAGGAGTCGACTTTTCTAAGTCTTGCTGAGGGGGCGAGGTTTCCTCCGTTGCATGGCGAGTTTCCGAAAGAACTAAAGTGTGCGACGTTCTCGTAGGAGCCGTCACATTAGCAGTGAGTTCTTCTTCTTCGTCGCCACTATGCACAAAAGATAGTATGAGAATACTCAAAAAACAATATATAAAAAGAAAAAGACGGCAGGGTAACCTACGAGCTAACGAGGGCATCATTGTAAGGGTTGAAGGCATCCTCCTCTTCGGGAGAAATTTCCTCGGTAGGTGATCCGCCGGTTTTGGAGGTGCCGGAGTCTTCGACATCACCCCTCTTCCTCTTGCTCCGGGCGGAAACAGCGGAAGGGAGAGAATGCGCTGACTCGGAAGCCTAAGATTCGGTCTCTCTTTTAGAGGAACCCGCGGATTTGTGAGATCCCGCGATTTCACTCTCAGGGCGAGAAGTACCCTGCGCATCATCGGCAACGATGGCTCGATCATCGACCTCCCCACCTTCAGGTAAAAGAGGCAAAGAAGAGGTGACTTGGTGGTTCTGCGAAAAGAAAAACAATAACAAGGGACAGTTGAGGATGGAAGTCAACAGCAAAATAATAAGATAGAAGTTGAAAATTTCAATCAAAGTCGAGAAAGCAGGTTAATCGAGATAGGAATCAAAAAACTCGAGAGACAGGTTGCTTACTTTGGGGAGAGTGTGGGTACCGCTGTAGGGTTCCACGCGGCAGGAGGTTGGAACTGAATCTTTTTTGCTTAACGACGAAACACGTCGAACAAGCTTCTCCAAATCCTTCACAGAGAGATCTTTGGATAGGCGGTCGACATCTTTCTCGCCAGCATACAGCCACATAGGGTTTTTGCGAGCCTGTAGAGGCTGCACCCTAATCCTAAGGAAATAGGCGGTAATTTGAATACCCGACAATTCTTTGCCTCGGGTATTCTGCAGCTCGTGGATGCGCTTCATCAGTGCATCTGTCGCCGTTTTATCTTCTTCGGTGGCTTCTGCATCCCAGGATCGGCGCCGAAGGATTTTTGCGCTACCATCAAAGGGTGCGATGTTGTATTCCTGCGAGTCAGAGCATTCCTCGCGGACGTATAGCCACTTTTTGCGCCACCATTGGACGGAGTCGGGGAATTTGACGTCGAAATACTCGACATCAGGGCGGGCACAGATAACACCACCACCTATGTTGTAGGTAATATTGTGGGAAAAGAGCCGTTGCGGCGAATGCAGAAAATGCGTTCCACAGGGCCCAATTCGGTTGGGTCCCGAGAAAGCACTCGCAGAGGGTGATAAAGATAGAAATATGGAGGATAGAATTGGGAGTCAGCTGGTGCAGCTGCAATCCATACACAAAGAATAATCCACGAACAAATTTATGGATAGGAGCGGATAGACCACGGATGAGGTGGTCAACGAAGCTAACCCGATATTGGATGGGGGCGTCAGAAAGCTTTCTTCGCTGGGGAAGATCAATGCCGCCTCCTTCTTCTTCAAGCCAAGCTTCTTCATCAGGTTCGTGTCTTGATTTGAGATCTTAGATCTCTCCCACTCAGAAAACTCCAGATCTTGTGTCTCCATGCTTGCTTCTGGGGTGGTGTGCCTTGTGAGCCTCGACCGCGGTGGCATCAACGCTCGAAAGATTGGGGATGCAGACGAGCGCAAGAACTTGTTTGGTTGCAATGGAAGCTTTTGGACAGAGAGAGGATAGGAGCGCGGCGCAGCGAAGGGGATTCTGTGAGGAAGACGACGGTTATTTATAGCAAGCCAGCGAAGAGTCGCGCCGTTGGATGATGGGAGAATGGATTTGATGCCCTACCCGTGTCTCCAGGGGTAAAACAGTATTTTTCCCTGGAGGTAACTAAACAGGCGTCACACTGCGCGTGCCAGAAAAAGCGGAGGACATGTGTCCCCCACTTGCGTAACGTGTCAAATACCACAGAGTTTCGGGCCCACAGGTCAGTGACAGGACAGAACTGCGTCTTCCCGATACAGTGGCCGTGGCCATCGTCAGCACTGATGTCACTTTAAGAAAAAAGTTCGACTACGGTTCTTTGAGGATTGGCGACAGAGGTGTATTGGTGATAATTTCGGGAGCCTTTGATCAAATACAAGTTTTTGTTCAAATGCTCGGGGGCTACTTTTTAAAGGGGATTGTTAAATAGGTTTGTTAAAGGAGTTGATTCAGAAGGATAAAGCATTAGTCTGCAGTCATTATCAATAACGTCATCAAAAGAGAACTTCGAGTAGTTTTCATCAAGGATATTGACAGGGAAATTTCGAGTATTTCAACAAGGCAAAAGGCGAGAGCCTATGATCAAATACAAGCATTTGTTCATATGCTCGGGGGCTACTTTTATCAGAAGTATTGTTTATATTTCTGATAAGAGGGTAACGCGGATGATAAAATATAGAGTTGTTCCACAATAAAGCAAGTTGAGCCTACAGCCAAGTATAAATACTCGACTGTAGCCTCAGGGGCTACTCCCATCGGGAGCGTTGGTCGCGCACCCGATAAAGATGAGAGAATTGGAAGAGATGGCAATATAGCGACAAAGGTGCTAAAAAGGTGAGCATACAACCAAATACAAGCACTTGGCTATAGCCTCGGGGGCTACTCCCATCGGGAACGCTGTTCGCGTGCCCGATGAAATTCATGAAGTCGTGGTGAGCGTATTTCGAGTTATAAAATAACTCTCCATATACTCCCATCGGGGAGACAAGATAAAAATATACAAGTCATCCGTTGACTCGAATAAATGTGCTATTCAAGCAGCCGAAAAAGGCACTCGACAATATATTCTCAGAGCGCCTCAGTCGCGAATTAATCTCTGAATGCCGCAATACTTTGTGAAGGTAAGTCCCCAGGATCCGTCCTGCGCGGCGTGGCACCGCCTCTGACTGCGCTTTGCTAATTTTTTCCGTATCAATAGATACGAAGAAAAATCCTAATGGACGCGTTAGGTACCCGATAGAACATGACTGGAATTCGGCATCTGGTAAGACCTTAAGCGGCACATGTAGAATTACGCCAGTATCCCGAGATCATATCTAGGGACGTGATCTTGAAGTAGGTTTTTGCGGATTGCCACAAGAGCAGTTAACTGGTACCTGATCCGTCAGATGAACCAGCCCCAACTACCGTTATCCTTGTACAATGTACAATGGTTATTTATTGACTCGAAGAAATCATATGATAATTGTAAAGATGGAGATTTTCCCTGATTCTTCGATTCAAGCAAAATCTCGGGGGCTACTGACATAGGCATCCCCAATGGGCCTGCCGAAGATGGTACCCGGGATTTACTGAAGGCCCACGACCCGAATTCTATGAAGCCCGGAAGCCCACTCAAGAGATAGTTTGGAAAGATAGAGTTGTATTAGGCATACTGACTTGTAACTATTCCGGGACGAACTCAAAGAGTCTCCCGGACTTTGTAACTTGTACATCACGAAACCCTCGGCTCCGCCTCCTATCTAAGGGGGAGTCGAGAGACAAAGAGAGGATCGATTTCATTGTCAACACAACCCTAGTCTTAGCAGTCGAGTACTTTTCCGGCTGAACCTTCGAGATCTACTTGCCCTTTACTTCCCTGAAAACCCTAGTCTACAATCTGTAGGCATTGACAAGTCAATACCTTGTCAGAGGGCTCTGTATTAAAAAAATTTGACACACGAACCATTTCGTCTAACAGACCCCGTATTTCACCCCGTATTTTTGAAAATTACAAAACCCGGGAAAATTCATAGATAGTTCATCACGTTCATAGATGGATCATAGATAGGGATATACAAAATTGCACGATCCTACTGGATCGCGACTTCTACAATGCCACCTAGTCGTCGAGGATGACGATTTTCGCTGTGGTGGCGGCCTCCCGCGCCTTCATCTCCTCGACGGCGGCGATGGCCTGCGCCGCCTCCTCCTCCTCTGGCCGAGCCTTGTCGGCGGCCTCCTTCATGGACGCGACCACCGCCTCCAAGTAGAGGGGGTCCTCCCCCTCCTCCGCCTCCTCTTCCTCGTCGCCGGCTCGCGGCGCTCCGCTGCTGGAGCTCCCCTCCCATGCGGCCTTCCACGCGCGCTATTGCTCCCACACGGTCCGCCATTTGTCGAAATCGCTGCCGCTCATCGGCTTCAGCGGCGGGTCTACCTTGTGGTAGCGGCCGCCCGCCGCGAAGTCGCGGAGCGTCGGCGGCACCCATTCGGCGCCGGCGTACTTGCACGCCGACTCCCGACGGCGGAGATCTTGCAGTGGCGGCGCCACGCCTCCTCTATCGTGTCCGGCGAGCGGGATCGTTTCGATCCGGCGGCGGGAGAGGCGCTACTCCGCCGATGTGCGCTCATGGCCGGCGGCGGTGCAAATGCTGCGGCGTGCGGCTGCGAATTGCTCGCGGGAGTGTGTGCAGGGAGGCGGCGGTGCACGGTGGTGCTAGGATTGCACCTACACCCTGTATTTGTAGGGGCGGCGGGGTGGGTTTGACGGGCCCCGTATTTCATCGATACGGGCCGGCCCGAATACAGGGCCTGCTAGACGGCCCAAAATGCCCTCACCCCCTATCCCACCGAAATTATAGGGGGTGCGCGCGTTTTGAGGGGCCTGCTAGACATGCTCTTATTTTTTATATCCACGACTGACTAAAGTGGATACATTGCTGATTTGGCTGTATCTAGACATTTTGCGTGTATACCGCAACAACTAATATGGAACTAAGGGAGTACTAAGAAACATGCACCCTTATGACTGTGAACCTAATATCGTTACCTATAACACTCAACTGAAGAATTTGTGCAGTGCTGAAACATAGAAGGATGCTGAGGAACTAATGTCTAAGGTGACCTGAACTGATTTCTTCCTGGATATGATTGTGACACTGAGTAAACTGATGAGGGTTGCACTCCTAATTTCATTGATTGTGCAATACAGTAATAGATGGGCTTGCTCACACACGCAAGATCATGGAAGCCGAATTGTTGAATAAAATGGATAGCAAAGGATCCATCCCAGAAAGAACTTACTAGCTGTTAGCTGAGTGTCTGCATGAAGAGGATTAAATAGCCGAGGAACTCAGATGCAAGATACATGCGTATCACCAGGGAGTGTGCTCTACAATGCAACTCACTGGGCTTTGACTCGACCTATATTATAACCATTGAAGGTTTGTCATATACAAGGGTTATCTCAAGGAGTCAAGAATTGCTAAGCAGAGAACTGAGTTCTAGCTTAGTGGCAAGGCAAGCGAGTGCGCAACCAGCCCACCCGGGTTCGAATCCCCATCCGCGGTAATTTCGCAGGAGGGGCGAATAAATCGGGTTATCATCCATCCGCGTCCATCCGCGGGGAGAGTCTCATCCTACCTAACAACGTATAGCCAAGGGAGGGATCATTCCCCCATTGGTCAACGTTTTTTAAGAATTGCTAAGCAAGTTGAGCTCTCAAGATGTTCTCAACTTGTCATTAAAAACATCATCTACATGAAGCTTTATTATTGGATCAAAATATTCACATTTATTTCATCATGATAAAGCCAAGACTAGTTTTTTAGTTACTTCGTTATGGAATAGCAATGGACAAGGATAAAAGTTTGCACATTAATTGCTTCAGTTTTACTGCTACGTAAGTTCTGTGTACTTCAGCCATATCGTAGTTTAGAGCTTAGTTGTTCACGTCCTTTGGTTGTTTGTCGAACTGACAGCAATGGAAATCAAATATCATACAAGTTTGTCTGGTAAAAATTGCAATCTTCATTGTATAGATGCAGAATGTCAGTGTGTTGGAACTTAGAATTCTAACAAAAAAAAATTATTTAGGCTTCTGGTATTAATATATGTAGTAATTAGTTCCTAGTATTAGATTTTACTTTCTTGTTTCTTTTGTTTAGTAATTTCCATGGAGCTAGGGATCACGTAACTAAAAATTTGTCCACCTGCAGGTATCTAAAATATTAGCAGCTTTTGTCAAGTACAAAATATCATTGTCCAACATGAGCTCAAAGTTATTCGGGATATAAGGCAATGCTTATGCCGTAAGGAGTCGTTGGCTCCTTGTTTATACTGATGCCAGCTCACAAATGAACAGTTATATTCTGGTTTTTGATAATTCTTCAGTAACGCCGATACTGGTGTAGGTTATTGCCATTTCATGTTGTATCTTGGAGACTTTCTGAGTTCGACGACATAACTTATATCATGGAGCTCTCATTCTATTAGTGTGGCAGTTGCACGAGCTACCCTTTTGAGCATCGAAAATTGACTTAAGAACAGCCTTTTAAAACCTAGTTAGGCTAGGATAGCTGTATAGACTTAGTATTTTTAGAATGCTTCCATTCCAATCAAGGTAATCACAAGGCTATGCAGAATTCCTGCATTGCTAACATCACTGTCGCTCCCCGCATGGACAGTGGAAGCCTGGATCTGTCACAACTCACGACTCACTACGGCAATGGATTGCAATCACATATTTCTCATATATTTGTTGTTCCTAAGAGCATCTCCAGCCGAGTTCCCCAAAGCGTCCCCCAAATGGCGCTAGATCGAACGTTTGGGGGACGTGTTTTCTTCGTGTCGCGTTCAGGGACGTCCTCTAAACTTTTTTTAGCATTAAAATACTCTTTTTTTTGCATTTTTATTTCAATAGAGAGAAGGAACATTCCACAAACTAATACATAATTGGGAACATGGTTTTACACGAACTAAGACATAATTTGGAACATGGCTTTCACAAACTAATACATAGTTAAAATATTGGAAAATGAGGAAACCTACTAGTATTGGCATCGCAGATTTTATGTGTTCACTGCCAAGAAAGAACACTCCTAGGCACTCACAGTCACCCAAACTAGAAAATCCAGATGGTAATGATAGTCCTGTAGGTCCTTTCGAGGAAGAACATCCAAAAACCTCCGTGCCTATTTTCGCTGTGAAGAAAGAACACTCGGCGTGTTCAATCGTCCTCCTCATCGTTGTCGCCGTGGTAGTGCCGACGACAGCGCGTGTCGTCGAACTCCTTGACGCTCATATCCACGTCGCCAATGTAGGAGAATGTGAGCATGTAGCTGGCTTCGAGGTCGTGGTAGCGCGCGAACTTCTCCCAGGCGGTCTGGAGGTACATTTTGTCGCGTCTGTCGAAGAGCACGTCCACCGGCCACCGGAAGCAGTCGTAGCTAGCCCCCCGCAGATGCAGCACGGCTTAGCCGTTGCTGGTGACGAACTCGGCGAACTTGTCCGACAACCTCTGGATGCCGAGTGGGTCACCCTTGAGGATGATGACGAACTCGAACATCACTTGGTCCTCCTCCAGGTCCGACGATGAAGACGACGACGTCGCAGACGACGGCGACCGTGCAGCTCTGCCACGGCCACGACCACGACCACGGCCGCGACCTGGGCCTTGGCCTCTGCCTCTACCAGCCATGGCATCGACTCTTGAGATGGTGACGGCTAGGGTTGGGGAGAGAGGCACTAGGGTTTATGTGTGAGGGATGATGCGAGAGCGCCCCTTTTATAGGCCGGAAGGGGGCGGGGGAGCCGTGGCGCTCATTAACACCAGCACGGAGAGCTAGGCGTGACGAGACGCTTCGCTGCACCTCTGCGGAAACTGCACCGTCGATGTGTGCCAATAACTTCCGTCGCGAGGTCGACGACGGTTAGGTTAAACTTGAATGTGTCACTGACGCGTCGGTCCCGCCACTCACTACCTCGCTTTTCGTTGTGTCCGGCATGCCCGGAGCGTCCCTTGTAAAGCGGGGACGGGCTCGAAGCGCCGGATAGCGTATTGGGTCGCGCGGGACGGGTGTAGGATTTGGCGTGCGCGGTTGAAACAAATTTTTTTCCGGCACCCTAAATCTCTTTGGGGACCGCTTTGGGGGACGCGGCTGGAGATGCTCTAGTGATACCATGTGACTGAACCTTCCTAGGCTCTCACCTGTATTCACCTTTATCCATTGCTTCACCATCTTTGTTTCATTATTTGCTTTGCCAACTTTGGTATTTTCTCTGATGCTTTGTTCTGCTAGTCCAGAAAATAATCTCAACACATGTATTTTTGATCCTTGGTGTAGAAATGCATCATACGTTGTTTATGTTTATACGTGATACTGATACGTGTTTCTTTTCCCGGGGAAGACTTGGGTAGGATCAGGTCTTAGATAGGATATATGAGAACAATTTTTTTGCAAAGACAAAACATGTTCAAAAAATCTGAAAAAAAATCACAACACACATCTATGTTATATATGCAACGCCAATAATTTGCAACTTCAAATTCGACATACATTTGGACAGACAAAAAAGATAAATCTGAGTGTGAATAGTGTGAAATACTACTCAACCAGATCTGACACTATTCACAATAGAATTTGTCTTTTTTGTTTCTCCAAGTGTAGATCAGATTTTAAGCTGAAATTTCTTGGAGTTGTAGATACAACTTATATGCATGTTGTTTATTATTTTCAGATTTTTTCGCCTGTTCAAAGTATGTTTCTTCTGGGTTGATCCTATGATCCTATCTAATGGAGAGATCCTATACAAGTCTCTGCCTTCTTTTCCCATGCTCGGATTTCGTTTCTATTGGGCACATTTCCAGGTATACAGTCTGGTTTTTTAATTTACTGAAACCTAGGCATAACAGTACTGTCTCATGGCCACAAGTTCAATGAAACAAGCATCATGCTATTTACGTGGAGAATCTTTCTAATAGATAGTGGAGAAGAGGCCTTTGGTCCCAAGCAAATGATCCACTCCTGAACCAAACCGGGTCCAATGCCCCCATTGGACCCGGTTCGTTTCTGCCCAGGACGACCCCACCCGCTGGCGCCTGTCTCGTAGCGGCGCTTTGGACCCGGTTTGTCATACAAACCGGGTCCAAAGGGTCCACCCGCAGGGCTGTCAGCCCTAGGGAACCCTTTAGTCCCGGTTTGTATGACAAACCGGGTCCAAAGGCCCCCTCTCGGCTATATAACCTTGCCCCTGCCCAAGTGTGAGCCACACTTAGCCATTTTTTCACTATCTTCACAAGAGGGGTGTATTGCTCTCCTCTCTTCTTCACATGCACAAGAGGTGTTCGATGAAATGCTTAAGAGGATTTGCCACTTGAGTTTACACAAATCAAGCCACACTTAACTTGCTTTTTTCTTCTTCATCGAGGTTAACGACTTTATCCTTTTCATCTGCAATTGATAAAATGCATGTGTATATATACATCGTGATGTTCCGTAATGGTTTTGATCAGCTTAATTATATCATGCAGATGAATCGGCAATGGATGTACATTGACCGACGGTTTGACGAGTTCACTTCGGGCCTGGATAATTTTATGGCCGTGGCGGAGGCAAACAAACATGGTGGCTTCATGTATTGTCCATGTGTGGACTGCAAGAATACCGTAAATTACGCTCGCTCGAGTCTCATTCACAGCCACCTTCGCGATCCGGTTTCATGCCCGAGTTACTATTGTTGGACCAAGCACGGAGAAAGAGGGGTTATGATGGAAGACAATGAAGAAGAGGAAGAGGATGATGACGGTTATCCCAATTTCCCCGAATACGATGATACTGCAGAAGGCAATGAAGACAATGAAGTAGAAGATCAAGAGGCACCGAGATGAGCCTGCTGATGATGATCTTGGCCGGGCCATTGCCGATGCAAGGAGAGAATGTGAAACTGAAAAGGAAAGGTTGGCCTTCGACAAGATGATAGAAGATCACAACAAATTGTTATACCCAACTTGCGAAGATGGCCATAAAAAGCTAGGCAGCACACTCGGAATTGTTGCAATGGAAGGCGGAGAACGGTGTCACCGACTCAGGATTTGGAAAGTTGTCGACAATAATTAAGAGGAAGCTTCCAAGGGGTAACGAATTGCCCGCCGATACGTACGAAGCGAAGAAGATTGTCCGCCCTCTAGGATTAGATGTGCAAAAGATACATGCATGCATTAATGACTCGCATCCTCTACCGCGGTGAGTACGAGAATTTGGATGCATGTCCGGTGTGCACTGCATTGCGGTATAAGATCGACGAGATGACCCTGGTGATGTTGAGGGCGAGCGCCCCAAGAAGAGGGTTCCCGCCAAGGTTATGTGGTATGCTCCTATAATACCACGGCTGAAACGCTTGTTCAGGAATAAAGAGCACGCTAGGTTGTTGCGATGGCACAAAGAAGACCGTAAGAAAGACGTGATGTTGAGGCACCTCGCCGATGGATCCCAATGGAGAAAAATCGATAGAGAGTTCCCAAACTTTGCACAGGATGCAAGGAACTTAAGGTTTGGTCTAAGTACGGATGGCATGAATCCTTTTGGAGAGCAGAGCTGCAGACCATAGCACCCGGCTCCGTGACTCTTTGTATATATAACCTTCCTCCTTGGTTGTGCATGAAGCGGAAGTTCATTATGATGCCAGTGCTCATACAAGGCCCGAAGCAACCCGGGAACGACATTGATGTGTACCGAAGCCATTAGTCGAAGAACTTCTACAACTGTGGTCCCTAGCAGGTGTACGTGTGTGGGACGAGCACAAGCAGGAGGAATTTGACCTAAGAGCGATGCTTTTCGTAACCATCAATGACTGGCCTGCTCTTGGTAACATTTCAGGACAGTCAAACAAGGGATACAATGCATGCACACACTGTTTACATGAGCTCGAAGGTGATTATTTGGAAAAAGGTCAGAAGGTCGTGTACCTGGGGCATCATCGATTTCTTAGGATTACCCATCCCGTAAGAAAGAAAGGAAAGCATTACGACGGTGAGGCTGATCACCGGAGGAAGCCTCCCCATCGTGATGGTGTTGATATATTTGGTATGGTCAAGGATCTAGATGTAATATTTGGAAAGGGTCCCGGCGGACGGTCCGTTCCGAATGACGCTGCCGGACACGCGCCCATGTGGAAGAAGAAATCTATTTTTTGGGAGCTAGAATATTGGAAAGTCTTAGAAGTCCGCTCTTCAATCGATGTGATGCACGTGACGAAGAATCTTTGCGTGAACCTCGCTAGGCTTTACGGGCGTGTACGGGAAGACAAAAGATACACCGAAGCACGGGAGGACCAGCAACGTTGGAAAGACCCCAAAAATCTGCATGAGAGAGTTAAAGGACGTCATTTATCCAGCCTACGCTCTTACAAAAGCGAGAGAAGGAGATATTTTTTGAATGTCTTAGCAGTATCAAGGTCCCGTCCGGCTTCTCCTCCAATATAAAGGGAATAATAAATATGGAGAAGAAAACATTCCGGAACCCGAAGTCTCATGACTCGTCACGTGATAATGACACAGCTTGCTTCCGATTGCATTGAGGGGGCTTCTACCGGAAAATGTTCGACCGCCCATTGTGAAGCTATGTGCATTCCTCAATGCAATTTCTCAAAAGGTAATAAACCCAGAAATTCTACCGAGGTTGCGGAATGATGTGGTCCAATGTCTCGTTAGTTTTGAGCTGGTGTTCCCACCATCCTTCTTCAATATTATGACACATCTCCTCGTTCACCTGGTCGATGAGATTTCCATTCTCGGTCCTGTGTTTCTACACAATATGTTCCCCTTCGAGAGGTTCATGGGAGTCTTGAAGAAATATGTTCATAACCGTGCTAGGCCGAAGGAAGCATCTCCAAGGGCTATGGACGAGAGGAGGTCATTGAATTCCGTGTTGACTTTATTCCCGACCTTAAGCCGATTGGTGTTCCTGAATCGCGGCATGAAGGGAGACTAAGTGGAAAAGGCACGCTAGGAAGGAAATCAATGATATGTAGGGACGGGATTTCTTTGACTCAAGCACACTACACGGTTCTACAAAGTTCCACCATGGTGGCTCCGTATATCGGTGACCACAAGAACTTTCTACGCTCCCGTAACCCGGGCAGTCGAACGATTGGATTAGACGTGAACACATGTCGACTTTCGGCGGTTGGTTGCAAAAACATCTCCTGAATAACGAAGATATTGAAGATCAGCTGTACTTGCTGGCCCAGACACCATCTTCGATTGTAGTGACTTTCCAAGGGTACGAGATAAATGGGAATACATTTTACACGATCGCCCAAGATAAAAAGAGCACCAACCAAAACAGTGGTGTCCGCTTTGATGCAATAATGAATGAAGGCCCAAATGACACATATTATGGTTACATAGAGGATATCCGGGAACTTGAGTATGGACCTTCTTTTAAGGTCCCTTTGTTTAGGTGCAAATGGGTCAACAAAACAGGAGGCGGGGTTCGGGTAGACAAGTTGTATGGAATGACAACGAGTGGATCTCAACAATCTTGGGTATAGAGACGAACCATTCGTCCTAGCCAAGGATGTGGCCCAGGTTTTCTATGTGAAGGATATGTCTAGCAAACCAAGAAAAAGGAAACATAAGGAAACAAATACATCAAACGATGAGCCAAAGCGCCACATAGTTCTTTCTGGAAAAAGAAACATCGTGGGAGTGGAGGACAAGACAGACATGTCAGAAGATTATAATAAGTTTGATGAAATTCCACCCTTCAGAGTGAACATTGATCCAAGCATCAAGTTAAATGATGAAGATGCTCCATGGTTAAGGCCGAAGAAGATTAAATGATGAAGATGCTCCATGGCACAAATGAGTATCTCAACATGGCAATCAATTTCCCATTTATTTTTGTGTAATCATTTAACTCGTATGTAAGATATGAAAAGTGGAGATGTGGTTGGCTTTTTGTACCATATATATAGAGGAGATGTAGTCGTTCACGGGTTTGCAGGGGAAAAATTCGAGGCACAGCTTCCGAAGATGCCGTAGGGCATGTGCACCAACAACATCTTCGAGAAACTGCGCCACGGGAGATTTCCCAACCCTTTCCCCAACACTATTAGAGGAGATGTAGTCGTTCAAGGGCTTGCAGGAAAAAATTCCGAGGAGCAACTTCCGAAGATGCCGTAAGGCTTGTGCACCAACGACATCTTCGAGAAGTTGCGCCACGGGAGATTTCCCAACCCTTTCCCCAACACTGTTAGAGGAGATGTAGTCATTCACAGGCTTGCAGGGAAAAAATTCCGAGGCGCAGCTTCCGAAGATGCCGTAGGGCGTGTGCACCAACAACATCTTCGAGAAGCTGCGCCACGGGAGATTTTCCAATCCATGGGAATGAATCTCTGCTTGGCTTGTTGATCTGCTTGGCAAGCCGTATCGATGCTCCTTTTATAGGCACAAGCACCGCTTCTACTCGACAGGGCGTCGTGCGCTACATGCTTTATCTCATCGAGCAGTGCGTCCACCCATGCGTTCTTATCCTGCCGACATCTTTAGTCCCGGTTGTACCCACCAGCCGGGACTAAAGGTTACCCACACGTCCTTATCCCACCAACAGTTTTGTTAGATGACAAAAAAAGGATCTTTCGTCCCGGTTGTACCCACCAGCCGGGACTAAAGGTTACCCACACGTCTTTATCCCACCGACACTTTTGTTAGATATGACACAAAAATGATCTTTACTCCCGGTTGTACCCACCAGCCGGGACTAAAGGTTACCCACACGTCCTTATCCCACCGACAGTTTTTGGCGCCACTGCGTTCCCGCCTATTTTTCTTCCCGCGCTTTCCACTGCTTCCCGCCTCTCCGTCCTCCCGCCATTTTTTCACCATATATATGTTGGCTTGGCCTCCATTTACATATCACATCTAGACTCATATCTGCAAACCTCATCACCAGGTCACATGGCTTCCATCGTATCTCTAACCCTCCGGGAGGCGGAGGCGCTTTGCGCGTCGAACTACCCCTGGCCCGCCGGGCTACCGCGTCCCTACCGGCTGGTTGCCGAGCGTCGGAGGGGTACCGGTCCCTCCTGTCCCTCTAGGTGTGGCGCGCGAGATGGCCATCACGAACCACTACTACTTCGAGCTCACGCCAGAGCAGCGGAAGAATCCCCAGTGGCATCCCGACTACAGCCCGACTTGGGAGAGCTTCTTCATCAATCGGCGTGAGAGGGCGCTCGCCGAGCACGAGGATGGCGGCCCGCCTCCTTCGAACTTCAACGAGGCCGGCCGTCGGCTGTGGTGGCGCGACCGAACTCTCCAGGGCGTCATGGCCCACCGTGGCCCCCGCCTGCGCTACCCTCAGTCCCAGCCCACGCGTGCTCTCCCGCCGAGGTTTGACTACCGCGACCCCGATGCCAGCGACGATGATGACGGCGACTACGATGACTACAGTGGCGAGTACTATAGGGCCAGGCACGAGTATGACTGAATGACTCGAACAGTCGAATCTGGCCATGTATCTTAATTAATTTTCAGTTGAGCTAGGCACGAGTACTATAGGGCTAGGCACGAGTACTATCTGGCCATGTATCTTAATTAATTTTCAGTTGAGTTCTGTACTTTAATTCCACATGTAATCTGGCGGGAAACTTTTCTCATCATCAGCGTCTGCCACAACGACTTTATTGAAAATACAATAATATAGATAAACAACTAGTCTAGTCGATCTACTCGTCGTCGGAGGTTGTCTCGGTCCAAATGTCGTCCCACCGAGGGTCGTTGTCGGCCCAAGTTGTATTCGGGTTATCGAGCTCGAACACGGCGACGGCCCGACGATGGCGCCTGTTGGACCTGCGTTGTGCCCGGAGGTCAGCGAAGAACGCGGCGGTGTTGTCGACGTCGTTGGGGAACTGCGCCCTCCACCGGCGCATCAACTCCTCGTCGTGCTCGGCGATTGCGATCCGGCGCTGCACCTGGCGGTGGCGGCGACGGTCCTCGTCGTCGACGAGGCACGGCGTCGGCGCGAGGAACTCCGCCTCCTCTAGCGATTCGACGTCTGGGAAGTTCATGTAGCACCGTGGCCGCCGAAATCGCCATGCGGCCGCGTCGTAAGCGCGCGCCGCCAGCTCCGGGGTGTTGTACGTGCCGAGTGTGAGCCGGAAGCCACCGGCACGCATCTCGGCGTAGAACCTACCGTTCGGCCGCGCTCGGACGCCACGGAAACCGGACGAGCCGCGACGGCGCGGCGGCATCCCGGCGACGAATGAACGGAGGCGACGGCGACGTGTGGTTCCGCGCGCACGCGGCGCTTTATAGCACAGCGACGCGGCAAGTTTGGCGACAGGTGGCGCGGGGAAGCGGCGGGGCGTGGCACGTGGAAGCGGCGGCGACAGGTGGCGCGGGGAAGCGTCGGGGCGTGGCACGTGGAAGCGGGATCTACACGTCGCACGGCGGTGGCGGCGGGGCGAGGCACGTGGAAGCGGCGGCGACACGTGGCACGGGAAAGGGACACGTGTGGCGGTGGCGGTGGGGCGAGGCACGTGGAAGCGGCGGCGACACGTGGCACGGGGAAGGGACACGTGTGGCGGTGGCGGTGGTGGCCAGTACATGGCGGTGGCGGTGGTGGGCAGTACACGGCGGTGGCCCGTACATGGCGGTGACGGTGGTGGCCGGGCGGTGGCGGTGGCGACAAGTGGCCACTACACGGCGGTGGACACGTGTGGCAGTGCGGTGGCTTTTTTTCATTTGAAATAAGGCGGGAATGAAATTTTTTAAAAAAATTTGGCCTTTGGACCCGGTTTGTAACACGAACCGGGTCCAAAGGGGGGGGACTATATAAGAAAACACTTCGTCTCCGCGGAGATCAATCCCGCGGAGACGAAGCAACCGACGCCGCCAGGCTGCCGAAATCGCCGCCGGCCGCCGCTCGTCATCGCCGCCGCCCTCCGCGCGCCGTCGCCGCCGCCCGAGCCCGCGCCCGCCTCCGCCGCCACCGCGCCCGCCGACCGCGCGCCGCCCGAGCCCGCGCGCCCGCCCGCCACCGCGTCGCCCGCCCGCCACCGCGCGCCGCCCGAGCCCGCGCCCGCCACCGCGTCGTCCGCCGCCACCGCGCCCGCCTCCGCCGCGCCCGCCTCCGCCTCTCCTCGCCGTCCGCCGCCATCGCCGCCGCCGACCCCGCCGCCACCGCGCCTCTCCCTCCGCCGGTAAGCCTCCTCCGCGATTTTTTTTTTCATTTGTTAGATTATAGTGTAGTTAGTTTTAGTGAAAATTTAGTTAAAATTAGTGTGTTAGTAAAATTAGTTAGTGTGTTAGTAAAATTAGTGTGTTAGTAAAATTAGTTAATGTGTTAGTGTGTTAGTAAAATTAGTTAGTGTGTTAGTAAAATTAGTTAGTGTGTTAGTAAAATTAGTTAGTTAGTGTTAGTAAAATTAGTTAGAGAAAAGTTAGAAAATTAGTTAGTTAGTGTTAGTAAAATTAGTTAGAAAAAAATTAGTAAAATTAGTTAGAAAAAAGTTAGAAAAGTTACAAAATAGATTCATTTGTGTCGGCGCCACCCCCCACGCGCGCCGACGACTTAGACCGTGGCGGTGCCGAGTCCGTAGCGGTGCCGCCGCGACATAGACTTAGGGTCGCGAAATAGAGAAAGAGCGAGCGAGGAGGAGCGCCGAGTCCGTGGCGGTGCCGGTACTGCCGGCGCCCCTGCCGACGCCCCCAAAACAGGGTCATCCAATTCCCGCTACCGCTCCCGCTGTCGTTCCCGACCCCCGATCCGGATCGATCGATCCGGGGTCGTGGAACGCGGTGTTAGTACAAAAGTAGTGAAGTTTTTTATTTAGCACAATATCATGTTTTTTATTTATATTAGTATACATATATGATTTGTTTTCGTAGCTACGATGCCGCGACAGCGACAGCCGGCGGGCCGTGGTCCGACTCTCACCGAGGAGATGGAGCAGATGGGGGAGGTCCGGGACTGGGCTCCGCCGGGTGGCACTGGGAGGTCTTAGCTTCGGTGGTCGCGCACCTTGGTGCGGAATCCGGGTCCCGTCGTCGACCCGGATATTCTATGGTGGAGGTCTTATGGGCCACGGTCGTTTCGAGAGGAGCCGGCCCCGCCGGAGGAGGTAGCTCAGCGCATTGCGGCGGAGGACGAGCACGTTCGCCGTTACATGTACGCGTTAGACAACATGTATAGGACCGGATGGAGCGTTATGCGGGGATCTCATGTTAGCTATGCTCCCGTTGTTGTTCCGTGGCTTTGGGGGCACACCCGCGCGTGGCTCGGGACCCGGTCGGCGCCCTCTAGGACCCGGTCCGCGCGGTTGAGTGGTTGTAGTAGTGATTGATATGTATTAGGGTTAAATAAACATGAACCCGATCTATGTATGCATGTAACTGCACTATCTCGCTTTTAGCACTATATTATCGATCCTTAGTTAAGAACTACACATATGTAACTCCATTTTCAGTTTTACGCATTATCCTTAATTTCCTATGTATAGCTTGCGGGTCGTTGTAGAAAGCATGGAGAGAGATGAAATTCAAGAAAATTTCATGGAGGAACTCATAGCAAACGGTACTCCGGATGATCGCGACGACGACGTTATTCCGGATGATGGCGGTGACGATGTCACCGCAACTTATTTGAATGACTCCGGTGAGGGAGCGGAGGATATTGAGGAAGAAGATCCTACTGGCGCCGGTGAGGAACAAGATCATCATAATGGCTCCCGAACTGTAGTTATCACACAAACAGTTCAACACAGGCGACATGGCGACTCGACCTAAACCCTAGTGCTTGTCACCGGTGATCACCGGGGATCCTAGGCGATTGGATCCTTCTGATCCGATCATTGTGATCTCCTCCTTCTCCTCTCTAAGGTAACGGGTCTCTCGTCTCTTTTCCGCCATGTCTTCTCCTGCATGGATCTGGAATGTGTCCTATATGTCCGTGGACGATATGGACAATGGTGTTCGGAATTTGTTGGATGGTGAACTGCACATTTGGCCTGCCAAGCGGTGGATTTCTTTGGTGGATGCGGAAGGATCTCCTATCATTGGCAAATTCATGCGTAAGGAGGATGATGTGTTACAAGTTGGATCGGTGGTTGAGTTTTCAGTTTTTCATGCGTTAGTTGATCACTGCATCCTCTCTCCTCCTGAGGCTGGATCTGGGGTGGGTGTTGAACAGCAATTTCAAAATGCTAAAACCCTAGATCTGGCGAGTCTGATTAAGTTGTGGAAAATTACATATTCCACATCTAAGGATCTAGATCGAGGAAGAATGAAAGCCTATGATGGCTCGTTATGTCTGTGCATGGATAATAATCTCAGATTGTTTAATGCTAAGAGTGCTTTGATTGGATGCCAAAAGGTTTCTTCGCGGATCTCTTTCATGCCGGTGCTAAACTCAAGTTTCCAGGGTATATGGTCCGCATGGGCAAGCTAATCAAATCTAATCCAGCTATTGATGATATACCTTCTGTGATTGAGTCTGGCAAAGATAAGTCGGTGGTGCAACCTAGCGTTCCTCTGTTGGCATCACACAATTCACCTGGTGACTCTTCTATGCAAGATGCCTCCACCTCAGCAAGTTCGGTGCACGCTGCTCTTTTTATGAATTTGGATTTCTCGCATGGTATTAACTTTGCTAAGGATGTTAAAGAGAAATTCCGCAAGGAAGTTCACCCCTCTTCTTCTTCTGGTCATTTTACTATGGTGGTGGCTTTTGGTAGAGCCACATTTAAAATGGAGGAAGATCTGGTTGGTATTGCTTTGGAGGCTATCACAGGTGGATATTGTGGACAACTTAAGGTGTCATTGTTGCAAGATAGAGTTTTCTCTTTCTCTGTCTCTAGTAAAGAGGTTGGTTTTCACATCTTAAAGCTCAGGAAATTTTCTTGTTCCCAATTCAAGTGTTTTTTCTACCTCTGGGGTCGTGGAGGACCCAACTGGAGATGGGAATTTCAAAGATGGCAGAGGGAGGTTGAGGAAGAATGGACCCTTGTTAGTCCATCCAAGAAGATCTTGCAGCATGGTTTAGCAGCTCTAAAACAACAATTGCCAAAGCCAATTTTGAATCAAAGGAATAAAGTTAATAAGAAATTGGTGTTTGCTCGGAATCTTGGGTATGAGGCTTGTATTGGCTATCAGGATGCAAAGGTTACTGTCCAAGAGCCAGAGGTGGAGACTGAGAAGTTTGTCACCTCTTCTGAACCTAAGATTGCTTTTACGGCGGCCAAGCCTTTTCCTTTTGTGCAACATAAGTCGGTTGATGATGTGTGTGTGCAGCAGAAGTCCAATGTTTTAGATAAAGAAGAGATACAATCTGAATCTGCAACGCGGGAAGAGGATGCTTTCTCTTCTATGATTGATGATATGGTTTACAAGGTGTGGACTTGTGGTCGGTGTCTTAGTATGGGACACCATACGAAAGATTGCACCAATGACATACGTTGTCGGTCTTGTTTTAGCTATGGACATATAAAGAAACAGTGTTTAGCTGCCATATCGAGAGGCAAAGTTTGGGTGCCAAAGAAATCACAGGGGAGTACGACTTCGAGTACGTCTACAGATAAGGACAAGGATCTCCATGAGGTTGCCGGTTCGGCTTCTATTTCTTTTAATACTAGTAGGGGTTCATTGCAACAGTCGTTTGAGCACATTAATTCGGTCCCTCCGCCTGTCTCGAATAGCCCGTCTTCTTCTCCAACGATGGCGGTCTTCGAGCTTGATCCTACCCCATGGCTGCCATGGGGGCATGAGCTCATCGACGGCGGTCCTACGCGTCTGCCGCGCACCTACTACTTCGCCTCGCAGGATCCGCCACCTCGCCACCTTGACCATTGCATTGCCTTGGTCGACCCGCCGCCGCCGCCTGCGGCGATGGCCCTCTGGCGAGAGCAAGTTCATGATTTCCTCGTCGGTCCGCTTCAGCGCAATGTGGTACGAGCTCAACCTAGTCTTTTTGGTGTGGGTCTTTATCAGATGAGCAGCCCGAACTCGGTGAACGCGCTCGTGCAGCACGGCCGGCACTCGCATTCAGAATAGGATGCCGCGGTTTGTGCATGTGGGCGAGGCGCCTCAAAATCACCGTGCGGCGATTGGATTTCGTCGTGGTTGGCTGATGTTCCTTGGGGTTCATCCCGATTACCGCAATGATTTCGATATTGCACAAGCAGTGGCAACGTTTGGACAGTATCACACCTGGAATAGCAATGATCCAGTTACTGATAGGGTCCTGGTGTATGCATCCTTCCCATCGCCACAGTTGGTACCTCGTGATGTTGTGTTTGGTAGGTTTGCTACAGTAGGTGGAGCCAGGGAGACTTGGACAGCACCAGTTTATATCCTCACTGCAGATTTTGCTGATGCATTGCCTGCTGATGAGGACCAGATGCCACCTGATGGGAACCCACATCCTTTCCCAGGAGAGTTGCAGCCTAATAATAACTTGTGGGTCAACCCACAATACCCTGAGATTGGTTGGGATGCAGTTCAGGATCTTGGACATGAGCAACAAGGAGGTCATGCTGGTAACTTTGGTCAGCAGGGTGGATGGGGCCAGGTGGGTCATGGGCAGCAGGAGGAATGGGGTCAGGATGACATGGAGCAGGGGCAGGAGCAAGGTGTGATACAAGAGATGCAGGAGTCCATGGTCATCAATCTATCTGATAGCTCTAGCTCCTCTGTTAACATGATGGAAGTGCAGCATCAACATCATCAGGATGGTATTCAAATGTTACATAATGTGCTGAACATTGGGATGGCCTGTACCATTATTGGGCCTGCATTGCCTCCTGAGATGATGTGTGCAAAAGCTCTTGACATGGCACTTCCTTCTATATTCAGTAGATTTGTACCTAAGCCAAGGTTTAGCACCTCTTTTATGTTTCTGAAAAAGTTGACTGGGGCAAGCTTGTCAGTGGTACATTGCTTCAAGGGAGATAAGCAACTGATGAATTTAGTTGAGGCAGCTGGTTCACAGATTCTGATATCCATTGAGGGTACTCAAGAAGGAAACTCTTTCTTGCAGCCAGTGGCTTGTGCTTCAAAGAATAGAGTGAAGAGGAAGAAGTCTGCATCATCTATAGTTCAGCCTACTGAAAGGAGATTCACTAGGAGCTGTCTCAAAACTGATGGGTATAGGCCAGCTCCAATTTTGGCTGTGAAGCCCAAGATCAAGAAGAAGGTTAGAGCTAAGAATTTGTTACTAGAGATGGAGCAAGAGGCAACTCAACAGCAGCAGGAGGAAGCTAAAAGCCAGGAGGAGCAGCAGCAAATGCCAGCACCACCTATCCCTTTAGCAGTGATGCAAAGAGTTGGTCAGTCTCTGGGCATTGCTGCAGAGAAGTTGAGCAAGGAACAGCTTGAGGCTGTACCTGAGGACAAGAGGGGAGGAGGAGATCCAGTTGATGATTAAGGAAGTATGCTTTTTCAAATCATGGCAGTGTGGCTGCCCTGGGTGTCATGCTTTTGGTGTTTTAGGGATGCATTTTGTGGCTCTTGTCAATGAGACTTGTGGTGTCTATGTCAGTATGATGGCTTTTGTTATTATCTGTACTCATATTACTATGGTTGGGTGCCTGGTCAGTGCTATGAGGCTTTTGACTGAAGTATTGCAGTACTATTCCATGATTTGTATGTTTGGCATTATGTGTCAACTTGGTAATATTTCTTATGTGATGCTTAATGAGTACAACTTATAAGAGAAAATGGCGTGTGTTTTGTTGGAATGTTCGTGGCATAAATTCTGACAATAGACAAAGGGAAGTGAGATCAAAAATTGAGGAAAGTGGGTGTGACATTATATGCTTGCAAGAAACTAAATGTGAATCTTTTGATTGGAGACTTATTAGGAAATTTTGCCCAAAGAGATTTGATCATTTTGCTTTTGCTCCATCTGTGGGTGCTTCTGGTGGTATTGTTATCCTTTGGAACTCTGCTGTGTTCTCTGGATTGCTGGTACAGTCAGTGAGGTTTGGGGTGCAAGTGAAATTCACATCAGTTCACAATAATGAATCCTGGAACTTGGTTTGTGTATATGGTCCTTGTCAGGGTCAAGAAAGAGACAACTTTGTGTCCTGGTTATATAATCTGCATATTCCTGCTGATGATAATTGGATAATTTTGGGGGATTTTAATTTTGTGAGATCACAAGATAATAGGAATAAACCTGGGGGAGATATCAATGACATGTTTTTATTCAATGAAATAATTGGTCACTTGGGCTTGTTAGAGCTTCCTATCAAAGGTAGAGCTTACACTTGGTCTAACATGCAGAAGGATCCATTGCTTGAGCAATTGGATTGGTTTTTCACTAGTGCTAATTGGATTTCTGATTATCCAAATACAATGGTACTTCCCCTTGCAAAAATTGGATCTGATCATGTTCCTTGTGTGCTTAATGTGGACACTAATATACCCAAGGCAGCTATTTTTAGATTTGATAATTATTGGGTTAATATGCCTGGATTCATGGAGTGTGTTCAAAAGTCTTGGGATATGGGGTCTACCAAGTCTTATAGTTCAGCTGTTCTGACAGACAAGTTAAAAACCTTGAGGCATGAACTTAAGAAATGGCATACTAGTTTGGCAAAATTAAAGCAAGTGATCAAGAGCTGTAATAATGTGATCTTTTTGCTTGACTCTTTGGAAGAACAGAGGCCTTTATATACAATGGAATTTAATTTCAGGAGAATTGTCAAGGCTCATTTGGATGATTTGCTTTTAGCTGAGTGTAATTATTGGAGGAAGCGTTGTACCATTAGATGGATCAAGCTTGGGGAAGATAACACTAAATTTTTTCATGCTATGGCTACCGAAAGATACAGGAGAAATGCTATTGCTATGATAAAAGATAGTGATGGGAATGAAGTAACTGATCATGATAGTATGGCTGGGTTGTTTTGGAGGGAATATAAGGAGAGAATGGGGAAATCAGAGACTATTTCAATGCAATTTGATTTAGACAGAATTATTCATAGAGTGGATGGGTTACATGACTTGACCAGACCTTTTGAGGTGAAGGAAATGGATGATATCATTAAACATATGCCAGTTGATAGAGCACCTGGGCCAGATGGATTTAATGGACTATTCTTGAAAAAGTGCTGGCCCATAATTAAGAAAGATTTTTATAAGTTAGCTGCTGATTTTCATGATGAATCCATTCAGCTAAGGAATATTAATGGTTCTTTCATTACCTTAGTGCCCAAGAAGCCTGTGCCAGTACAGGTGAATGATTTTAGGCCTATCTCTTTAACCAGTGTGTGTGTGAAGTTCCTTACCAAGTTGGCTGCTAACAGACTACAAGATAAAATTCTATCATGTATTCACAAAAATCAGTATGGGTTCTTGAGAGGCAGATCTATCCAAGATTGTTTGGCTTGGTCTTTTGAGTATTTGCACTTGTGTCAAGCTTCAAAAAAGCCCATCATTCTTCTTAAGTTGGATTTTGCTAAGGCTTTTGACACCATTGAACATGAGGCAATACTCCAAGTGATGAAGCATAAAGGTTTCAATGATAAATGGATCAGTTGGGCTAAGATTATTTTGACCACTGGCACATCTTCCATTCTGCTGAATGGTATACCTGGGAAGCAATTTGAGTGTAAAAGAGGAGTCAGACAAGGGGATCCAATATCTCCTCTGTTTTATCTGTTTGGTTCTGATTTGCTTCGACCGATCCTCAATGATTTAGTGCAGGAGGGTTTGCTGTCTTTGCCTATTATTACTAATGATCCTGATTTTCCCATTGTGCAATATGCTGATGATACTTTGCTGATTTTGCCTGCTGAAAAGGACCAATTGTTGTTGGTTAAAGATGCTTTGAGGAAATTTTCAATGTCAACTGGTCTGAAGATTAATTTTGATAAATCACAGATGCTGCCAATTAATGTGCCAGATGACTTGCTACAGCAGTTGGCTGTAGTGTTTGAGTGTCAGGTAGGGAAGATGCCTTTCACCTATCTAGGCTTGCCTGTAGGAACTACCAAACCTACTATCACTGAACTATCTCCATTGGTTTGTCGTTTGGAAAGGAAATTGACATCTAGTTCTAGCTTTTTGTCTCAAGGAGCAAGATTGCAGCTTATCAACTCTGCTCTGGCTTCCATGCCACTACACTTTCTCTGCTCCTTGCAGTTGCCTATTGGTTTGACTAATCAATTGGACAGAATTTTAAGGCAGTGTCTGTGGAGAGATAAGGATGGTATGCCCAAGCAGTCTCTGGCAGCCTGGGACATGATATGTAAGCCTAAGCTGAAAGGGGGATTGGGTATTGTAAACTTTCAGAAACAGAATGCAGCTTTGTTGATCAAATATTTGGACAAGTTCTATAATAAGAAGGATCTTCCCTGGGTAGACCTGCTCTCGGTTTGCACATTATCGTGGTAAAGTGCCTCATGAGGAGAAGCTCTGTGGATCTTTTTGGTGGCGTGATGTTATGAAACAAGTGGATAATTTCAGAGGAGTGGCAGCTGTAATACATGGTGCAGGTGATACTATGCTGTTTTGGTCAGACAATTGGAAGGTTAATGGATCATCTTTGCCCATGAGTCAAAGGTTTCCTAGGTTATTCTCTTATGCATTATTCCCTAATATCTCTTTGGTGAGGATGTTCAATGAGGAGGACCTGGACTTGATGTTCTATTGGCCACTATCTGCACAGGCACATCAGGAATTAATAGAGGTCAAGCACATTATGCAGTCCAATCCATTGACACAGGAAAAGGATAAATGGGTATATGTTTGGGGTGATCAATATACTTCGCATGCTTTTACAAACACATCCATGCTCATATACAGGTTCCTAGTGTGTACGAGATGGCTTTGGAAATCATGTTGCATTATGAAGCATAAAGTGTTTGCTTGGCTTTTAATCTCAGATAGACTAAATACACGTGATTTGCTCAAAAGAAGACATTGGCATGTTACAGAGGATGAGCACTGTGTTCTCTGTCCTGGAAGAGTCTTTGAGGATCGTATTCACCTATTCTTTGAATGCAACTTCAGTGTCAGAATATGGAATTATCTGCAAATTGAATGGAATGGCAATAATGATATGCAACAAGTGTTAGCAGGGGCCAGGAAGAGCTTCTCCAAGCCTTTTTTCATGGAAGTGATAATTTTGGCTTGTTGGAATATCTGGTTACTTAGAAATGGGAGGATCTTCAATGATGAAGTCTGCTCTTTCACTAAGTGGAAGGGGAAATTCATTCATGATATATCATTGCTGCAACATAGGATTAAAGTGAAGCACAAGGATAGGTTACTTTCCTGGATTAGGTCTCTCGCCTTAGAGCTTTTTTCCAGTAGGGACTTCTGTTGTACATTCTCTCTTTTTTCTTCCTTTGTACATAGACTTTTTCCTTTAATATAATAATATACTGTGGGGCTTTTTGCCTCACAGTCTTGGGTTTCAAAAAAAAAACTGTAGTTATCACCGAGGTATATAAATTAATTAAGCCGCTGTTGATCGACTAGATGCATTAACTAATTAAATTGTACTGACTATGAACTATTTCTTTTTTAGCCCTCCGGATCGAGCACTTCTTCTGTAAAATCGAGGAAGCGAGGCCCGGCCAAAAAGTTGGATGACGGTGTTAGGCACGACATCACCCACATCGAAAAGGATGGTAAACCGATTGCTCCAGAGAAAGGTGCAAAGGCATTTATAGCTCAATGCGGAGTGCTTGTTAGGGACCACGTCCCGATCACCGTTCGAGAATGGCACAAGCCGAAGGGACTAGTGCTGTCTGCAGAGGAAGAAGGTCAAGGTCTTTATATCGATGATGTAGCCAAAAACAGCATTATGGACAAGCTCATGTCACATTTCAACATAGTACCCAAAGAGGGGGGTTACGCTGAAAAGGCCAAGATGGAGCAGGCCCTCCGCGAGTTTGGCAAGAAGAAGATGGCCGAACTATTCAAGAGCCACAAGAAAAGATTGCGCCGCCTTATCAAGATAAAGAAGACTCCGCACAATGAGAAGGTAAAAACTCACCGGGAAGAATTCGTGAAGTACAAAGACGGAGTCGAAGAATTTAAGAGAAGGTCGGAAATAAATAAGGCAAATGCTGCGTTGAAGCTATATCACCAAATTCCGGGTCCGGTGGATACGAGGCTAACCGTCCTAAGTGGCAGGCAGCTGAGGCGGAACCGACCAAGTAAAGGGATCAGATTAGGGACACACGGTTGGATCGAACGGTGCAAGGAGTGGTTCTACGGGATTGGGGGAACGTTGGATCCAGTAAACAGGGAAGTGCATCTATAAGAAAGCTCATCCGAAGGTTCCCATTGATGCCCTGGAAAAAGCACATAGGGACGTGGAGGCGGGGTTGTTCCAGCCCGAAAGAGAGAACGATGAGCTGACACGCGCCCTTGGGAACAAAGAACACGGCGGACGAACACGAGGCACAGCAGGCTCCGTTCCGTGGAAGTATGGCTTTCCCGCGGAAAGGAAGAGATTTCCCGATAAAAGCCATGAGAGGAGGAAGGCAAGGGAAACAGACCGCCCGGCTAACTTAGAGGAGGGTATGAGCACCATGCAAGCCCAATTAACCATGGTAACCCAAGTACTTACATCTCGGATGGCTCGGGGGCAGGCTGTAGATCCCGCACCGCTCAATGCCATCGCCCCGCTGCAATCTCAACCACACCGGAAAAGCAGCGTGGCTTCCTCTCGGCAGGTGGATAATGATGATGATGATGATGACCAGGTGGTCGAGCCTCCTCGCTACCCCCGTGGATGATCTCACTGAGAGCCGTCCTTGTGAGCTGCATGTTAAAGTTTTCAACCTATCCTTCAAGGCGGCGGTCGGCATCCTCTTACCTACAAGGTCTTACCATTGCCGTTCAGTCCAAGACGACTTTGCTGTTGTGATGGTGGATGAAGTGATGAGAGCTTATGAGGGGTTGGTGCTTGAGCACCCTGCAGGTGAAGATGGGGAAATCAAAGAACTGGGAGAAGCCCGTAGAACCACCGTGCAATGGCGGAAGGAGAACATTGTGTTTCCAGGTGAGAAGCCAACAAGCATGCCACCTCCGCCTCCTCCGCCACCCGAGTCTCCTCCGCGTGATGATTCTCCCGTGCGCGATGATGATTCCCCTATCCATGACCCGTCCGCTCCGCGTGAAAATACTCCGCCGCCTCCTCCTCCTCCTCGTCGAGAGACTCCGCCGCCTCCACTTAAGCAAAAGAGGAAGCTGTCCGCGGCACCTCCTACAGCTCCGAAGAGATCATCAACTCCAATGAGGGCACGGACTCCGCAGTTGTTACCACATGAGCAGACCGAAGAGCAAAAGGCGTTTCTTGCGCCGAAGAAGGTGTTTATTCGACCGCGGACGGTGAAGCACTTTGCCGAGACGAGAATGAAGAGACCTGAGCCGAGAGCTGATTATGACCGCTCTCTTGGACAGTCCTCTAGAGCGAGCAAAGAAGCAAAAAGTCGCCCAGCTTGGACAACGGGACATTCGAGCCGCACCCCACTTCATCGTGGAGCCATATCATGATCCGGAGACGGCATCGATGATCGAACGGGCGGCTAGAGCTCGGGGAGCATCGGCTGAGTACGAAGATTACTATCCAACGGCTCAAGTGGTAAACACGTATAGATACGGAAAAGATCTCGTCAAACCTGGCGAGCTCGCGCGTCTAGGGACTCAGATGCGAAGGTTGCATGAATGGTACCTGAAATCCTGTCGAAGAAGTGAAAGCTACCTCACGGTGTATCTTAGAAGAAAAAAGCAAGTTAAGTGTGGCTTGATTTGTGTAAACTCAAGTGGCAAATCCTCTTAAGCATTTCATCGAACACCTCTTGTGCATGTGAAGAAGAGAGGAGAGCAATACACCCCTCTTGTGAAGATAGTGAAAAAATGGCTAAGTGTGGCTCACACTTGGGCAGGGGCAAGGTTATATAGCCAGAGGGGGGCCTTTGGACCCGGTTTGTCATACAAACCGGGACTAAAGGGTTCCCTAGGCTGACAGCCCTGCGGGAAGTAGTACTATATATATAGCTATGTCCGTGAAACTTTATATATGATATTTACTTTCAATACGATGCTTGATTATTAGTTTGATCGAACTATTTTTTCGTAAAGTGTATGAGGCAGGAACAAGGGAATAACTTATGTGGATACTACGTCCGCACCTTCATGCGTGACATGTCCTGTCCCAAGGGTGGGGACCCCCAAATACACCACACTCGTGTACGATAACAAATTTTCACAATTAATCTTAATTAGTACCATCTATTGTATTGAGTTCCATTCATATATTGATCTCCTTTTTTAAATATAGATGACACGCCTGCGGGACACTCTCATAACAGCGGATCAAATAAAAGCAATTCAAGAGGAAATCGCGGGATTCTTTATTACCGAGGTCCTTACCCCAGGTGGAGAGCACTATCGGCGGATCGTGACGGGGAACGACATCCGTCGAGGACATGTTGTATTGTAAATATGCATGCATTACGTGTACTGTTGACGATGTCGTGTACTGTTGACGATGTCTATATATATTCATGACGATTTTTTGTGGTTTCTTGAATGATATATATGCATTGCTGAAACTCTGCCGTGGCAGAGAAACGCTCTGTTTCTCTGCCGCGGCAGAGAAACGCTGGTACAGCCTAAACCTGTGCCGCGGCAGAAATAGCAATTCTCTGCCGCGGCAGAGGAACCTAGGCCCGGTTCGTACCACGAACCGGGACCAAAGGCCTTCCACCGCGAGCTCCCCGGCCGCACCACGTGTCGAGGCCTTTAGGCCCGGTTTATCTTTGAACCGGGACTAAAGGGTACCCCCTTTAGTCCCGCCTAGTTGGTCCCGGTTCGGGAACCGGGTCTAAAGGCCCAAATGGACCGGGCCTATTGCCCCGTTTTCCACTAGTAGGACATTTAAGTTCACATACTCGGTTTCCTGAATCTACACGTTCAAACGTTGATGTTCAAGTTTTTTGTTATACGGAAGTAGTGAAGAGTTAAAACTATAAGCCTACTTGCTATTTCAGTGTTTTCATTTTACATCAGTACTATATGCTCATGTGAGTAGGCAGCTCATTTTCCAAAAATTTACAAGAAGATATAAGCTGGGGGTAGAAACATCACTAGATTGATGAGCCTACCTTAATTTTGCAGTTTAGCATAGGCAAGTTAGGCTTTGCTACTTTGTGGCACAAGTGCTCATCACTACTGGATGCCCTATTTCAGTGGTAAATCCATCCTTGAGCCTCATCATATTGGAGCTCATGTCGAACCATCCCAACCATGTAAAAACATTACCCGCAATGATATTCCCTTTTAGTAGGTGTTATGGTTTATTTCCTAACGAAATCTGCTTTAAAGGGCCTGAAGAATCCTTACGGACCACTGTAGCATTTGTTTTTTTGCGAAATACAGTACAGACGTAGATGCTCACACATACGTACATACATTCACCCATATGAACGGACGCACGTACACCCTACCTTTATGAGCACCTTCGAGAGACTGAGTCCAAGAAACTGATTCGACAGACCTTAAAATTAACGTAGCACACTACTTCATCTGATCTTTTTTCTTGAATTATATTTGGCTTTACTTTTCTGAGGATACGTAATTCTGTAGACCTCTGTTCTTTTGGGGGAAGCGGTTGAGGATTTGGACTCAGGCTCACGCACCGCATGGTCTGCGTGTTTAAACGAGGGTCCAAAAGCACTTTCCCCGGTTATCCAATCTGATTGCTCTTACCATGGACCACCTCACATGATAACTCAGGAACTCCTCTAAACAAGTACATATAGTTCTGATGTGCCATAGAGCAAACTTAGCACGCCCATCCATGGTGAGTAGAAAAGAGAGTAAGCAATTCGACCACAGAGGATGATCAAACTGTGGGGTCTTGTTACTTGCTATCTTATTCTCATCCTGTCATCCAGGTCATCTCGCGTGCTGAATGCTCTTTGCTGCATTTGGACAACTCTCACTGGGTGCAGTTCTTGGGGCATGATGAATTAAGGACCGAGTTAGCAAGTTCAAGGGAGGAAAGTCTCATCCTCTCCGGGGTCAAAACAATTAATCTCTTCAGTGATTGTGCCAAGGTTTGGTTGTAATAACTGTTAAACAATGTCGGCTGTGTAGGATAGAAGATCACGATAGCTAGCTAACCATTGTTGTTACGATATGATATGTTAGTTAGGTGGTTGTAACAATCTTGTAAATCCTAACTGTGTAAACCCTAAGCGCTATGCGCTGAGTATATATATGACATGATGCTGACCCTGAGAGGTACGGCACAAACCAATCTATACAGTTTTATATGGTATCAGAGCCATCCAGCCTACACAGCCATGTCGCCCATCGTTCCACCGCCGTCGCCTTCCACCTCTCCCATCAACATCACGGCTGCTCTCAATGCCGCCATCACCATCATGCTTGATCAGGACAACTTTCTCCTGTGGAAAGCCCAAGCGCTGCCAGCCCTGCACAGCCATGATGTGTACGGGTTCGTCGATGGAACCAAGGCAGAGCCGCCGAAGAAGATCGCTGCCGCCGAAGGCAGCTCCGAGCAGGTGGTCAATCCGGAGTACACCACCTGGTTCCGTCAAGACCAGCAGGTTCTGAGTGGCCTGCTGGGATCCCTCACGCCAGCGGTGATGGGCCATGTCTTTCTGCTCAAGACATCGGCCGAGGTGTGGGGTGTACTCGATCGGATGTTCTCATCCAAGTCGAAAGCACGGATCGTTCAGATCCGAAGGGCAATGGTGAAGCCCAAGAAGAGGGAAACCTCCATGACGGACTACTACAACCACATGAAGAAACTGGCCGACACGATGGCCACGATCGGCAATCCCTTGGAGGAAGATGAGATCATCTCCTACATACTTGGTGGTCTCGGCGACGACCACGAAAACTTCACCACCGCCATGACGGTGGTCACCACGAAGAATGAGGATTTCACCCTCAGTGATCTGTACAGCCACATGTCGGCTTATGAGGCGCGCAGCGACAACCGCTCTCCTTCTCCCCAGTTTCAGCACTCCGCCAACAACGCGTACCGTGGCGGTGGTCGTGGGAACTTCCAGCATGGTGGAGGCAATGGACGTGGCCACGGGGACGGAGGCGGTCGCGGCTATGGAGGAGGCCGCAACGGCAGCAACGGCTACAACGGTGGCTACAACGGCGGACGCGGCGACAACTCTGGGCGTGGTGGCAACACCCAGGCACGCGGCTACAATGGCGGTCGTGGCGGTGGCGGCAAGTCGACCTGCCAAATATGTGGCGTATACGGCCACGACGCACAGCGCTGCCACTCCCGTTTCAACCACGCCATTCAGCCTGAATCGTCCAGTCGTGTCGCAGCCTACTCCAACTCCAACGAGCAGCAGTACACCGGCGAGCCATGGGTCCTGGACTCTGGAGCCACAGACCACATGACAAACGACCTGGAGCGTCTTCACGTCCACGACAACTACAGGGGAGGCGACCAGATACAGGTTGCCAATGGTATGCACATCCCTATCTTACATGTTGGTGATTCCGTTATACCCGGTTCCAAACATCCACTACACCTGAAAAATGTTCTATATGCTCCAGATCTTAGCAAAAATCTGCTATCTGCTAATAAACTCGGATGTGACAACAATTGTTTTGTTGAACTTCATCCTGATTCTTTTCTTGTTAAGGATGGCATCATGAGAGCAACGCTGCTACACGGTAGATCGCAAGGTGACCTATACCCAGTTCCTCCACAGCCTCGTCTTCCAGCAGCTCGACGTCCCCAAGCTCATCACACTACACCGACCAAGGAACTGTGGCATAGGCGGCTCGGACATCCTGCCTCGCCCATTGTCCAGGCCATTCTCTCCACCAATAAACTAGTGTCTTCGCCAAATAAAGAGTCTATCTCGCATGTGTGCGATGCTTGTTAGCAAGCAAAAGTCCACCAATTACCTTATGAATTGTCTAATCGAGTCTCTAGTGTTCCTCTTGAACTAGTCCACACTGATGTGTGGGGTCCTGCTATAAAATCATCGAGTGGGTTTAGTTATTATGTAAGTTTCCTTGATGACTTCAGTAAGTTTACATGGGTATATCTTCTGAAACACAAGTCGGATGTGGAGCATGTTTTTTATCAGTTTCAAAAGCGTGTTGAATTATCTCTTGGCACCAAAATTCGTTCTGTGCAATCTGATTGGGGTAGGGAGTATCAAAAATTACACAAATATTTTTTGGAAACTGGCATTTCCCATCGCATCTCGTGTCCACATACTCACCAGCAAAACGGTGCCATTGAACGCAAACACAGACATTTAGTTGAGACAGCACTTGCTCTTCTTGCTCAATCCTATGTTCCCCTTAGGTATTGGGATGATGCGGTTCTCACTGCCTGTTATCTCATTAATCGTATGCCCAGTCGACTCACCCATAATGTCACACATGACCAAGTTGTTTCAAACTCCAGTGGATTACAATCTGCTTCGTGTTTTTGGTTGCGCCTGCTGGCCCAACCTTCGTCCATATAATAACAGGAAACTTGCCTTTCGTTCACGCCAATGCGTCTTCCTTGGCTACAGTTCGGATCATCTTGGGTTTCGGTGTCTCGACCGATCTTCTCGGTCGCATCTATGTTTCTCGTGACGTGGTGTTTGACGAGCACGTGTATCCGTTCTCACTTGGTTCTCCCTCCAACCTCCCTCCACCAACTGAACGTGCTCTTCTCCTTCCTGAACCGGATATTATGGCATCGACATGTAACGATATGACCTGTGCTACTAATGGTTCTCCTGCTGTTTCTGATGATTCAGGTGCACCGCCTCTCCACGTCGATCTGTTGCATGGTGTGCATGGCGCCCCGCACGTCGATCAGCCCGTGCCGGCTGATCAGCCCGCTGCTGATGAGGATCATCTTGACGACTCCACACCGTCCTCTCCGCCGACTCCTGCTCGTGGGCCGGCACAAGACGATGCGTCGCCTGAGCAGTCTTCTGCCTCGCCTTCCTCTGCGCCCTCGCCGATGTCGCCTGTTGCACCTGCGCCTCCGTCGCCAATGCAGACTCGTCTGCGCAACAATGTTGTCCAACCGATTCGTCTGTTTGAGGGAATGGTTCGTTATGATCCGAAGAAGAAGGCATTCTCTGCTGAATCAGTTTCGCATGTTGATGCTCTGCAGAATCCTGCTTGAAAAGCTGCTATGGATGATGAATTTGCAGCGCTTCAGTTCAATCGCACCTGGGTCTTAGTTCCTGCACCTCCTGGTCATCATGTTGTTGGATGCAAATGGGTGTTTAAGCTGAAGCAAAAGCCAAATGGTACTATTGATCGTCACAAAGCTCGCCTCGTCGCCAAGGGCTTTACTCAGCGGCTTGGTATTGACTATACTGATACATTCTCTCCTGTTGTCAAGCCAACGACAGTCCGGTTGATTCTGTCTATCGCCGTGTCTCGGGGGTGGACGCTGAGACAAGTTGATGTGCAAAATGCTTTTCTCCATGGCGACATTCAGGAGGAGGTATACATGACTCAACCGCCTGGCTTTGTGGATCCGAATCGTCCTCACCATGTGTGCAAACTTCGAAGTCACTGTATGGCCTAAAGCAGGCGCCAAGGGCATGGTATTCGAAGCTCAGTACAAAACTGCAGTCTATTGGGTTTAAACCCTCCAGAGCCAACACTTCCCTGTTCATTTTCAATGGCAAGAGAGTTGTTATGTACATGCTGATATATGTCGACGATATCATCATTGTTGGCTCCTGCACACGGACAGTTGATCGACTTCTGGCCCAACTCCGTGAGTCTTTTGCTGTTAAAGATCTCGGGAGGCTATCTTATTTTCTTGGTATTGAAGTTATTCAGCAGAAAGATGGGATAGCACTTGTTCAGTCGAAATATGCCTCTGATCTTCTTCGACGGGTCAATATGCACACTTGCAAGCCCATCTCAACTCCTATGGCACCGTCAGACAAGCTTACCAAGATGAGTGGAAAATTGCTGACAGAAAGTGAAGCTTTCAGTTACAGAAGCACAGTAGGTGGCTTGCAGTATCTCTGTATGACCAGACCTGATATTTCCTTCGCAGTGAACAAAGCTTGCCAATTCCTATCAGCACCAACGGATGTACATTGGTCTGCAGTAAAGAAGATCCTTCGGTATGTGAGAGGTACTCTAGGTGTTGGAATCAACTTGCAACGATCATCATCCACTGAGCTGAGTGTGTATACGGATGCAGACTGGGCAGGGTGCCCAGACGATCGGAGATCAACCGGTGGATATGCAGTGTACTATGGACCAAATCTAGTGTCTTGGAGTTCGAGGAAACAACCAACTGTAAGTCGTTCCAGCACAGAGGCTGAGTACAAGGCCATCGCTAATGGGACAGCAGAAGTGTCATGGCTGCAATCTGTCCTTGGAGAATTGGGAGTGTTTCAAGCTAAGGCTCCAATTCTATGGTGCGATAATCTTGGTGCAACGTTTCTCAATGCAAATCCCGTTTTTCATGCCCGGACAAAACACATAGAAATAGGCTTCCATTTTGTCAGAGAGAAGGTAGCCGCTGGAGCTCTGACAGTTCGGTTTATTTCTTCACAAGATCAGATAGCTGATATCTTCACCAAGGCTTTGGGACGAGATGCCTTTGATCGGTTGAAGTACAATCTGAACTTGGTTAGCACGCGTTCGGATCGAGAGGGGCTGTTAAACAATGTCGGCTGTGTAGGATAGACGATCACGATAGCTAGCTAACCATTGCTGTTACGATATGATATGTTAGTTAGGTGGTTGTAACAACCTTGTAAATCCTAACTGTGTAAACCCTAAGCGCTATGCGCTGAGTATATATATGACATGATGCTGACCCTGAGAGGTACGGCACAAACCAATCTATACAGTTTTATAATAACCTCTAAAAACTATCTCCTTAATCAATAAAAAACAAATCTTTTGCCTTGTTTTTTTTACAAAAAAACAGGGTCTCATCCTCTGACCTCTCTAACTACAGTAATCCCTCGAACTTGTTGCCAAGGTTTGGTTTGTAGTTTTTTTTCGAAAAGGGGATGTAACCCCAGTCTCTGCATCATGATGGTGCACACGGCCTTTATTAAAATTTTATCATCCAGTAGTAATATTTTTTAATACAAGATCATGGATCACTCATGGCTGAAACATAAATCAATCATCGAAACATCAACTCTTGAAAACTAAGCCAACTAAGCATCCTGTAGTCGACTAGTATGACACCAACCATAGATCCTGAGCGACCGTCTGGAGATGTGTGCATCCAGTATCCATAAATGCTCGCTGGTCCTGAGGAAGTAGTAACGCCCATTGTTGCACCCAGTGTACAAACATATGAATAACTCTGCAAAATATTACAAGAATTTTGTTTGTTAAACACAATATTATTTCTACATCTCCATATTGACCACCAATGCGTATACGTTCTTTTGCTTTTTTGCAAACACCATTCAACCAATTACCAAACAAATTGGTAACATTAGTTGGGGGTGGGAGATTAAAGGCGAAATATACCATGCGCCAAACTAGTTTTGCAAAAGGGCAAGCTAGAAAGAGGTGTTCAACAGATTCTTGTGCACCACAAAAACAATACTTCGTACACCCTTTCCACTTCCTTTTCGCCAGATTATCTTTAGTTAAAAACACTTTGTTATTAAGAAATCACATAATTTTTTTTTATCTTGAGGGGGATTTTTAACTTCCATAGATACTTCCGCAAGAAAGGTGTAAGATTCCAAACAAACTTATCAAACTCATCATGAAGATACACATTCATGAGTCTTCTACATAAATGCAGTCATGCTGTCCACTTAT
The DNA here is from genome assembly GCF_022539505.1 of Lolium rigidum. Classification (NCBI taxonomy): domain Eukaryota; kingdom Viridiplantae; phylum Streptophyta; class Magnoliopsida; order Poales; family Poaceae; genus Lolium; species Lolium rigidum. Next base: position 124,333,444 of record NC_061514.1, read on the forward strand.
TTCCAGTCAATGATCTCCTAAATTGTATGTTTAGGGGTACCTGAGCTAACGTATCCACAACCAATACGTTTCTATGTTGCACAATATGATATAAATATGGATATTGCTGCACTAAAATCTTATCACCCAACCAAACATCCTCCCAAAATCTAGTATTTGAACCATCACCCACCTTAAAATGGCCTCGTACAAAGAAATCATCTTTCACATGCATAAGCCCCTTCCAAAAAGGTGAATCGGATGGTTTCACTTGAACTTGAGATGATGGTTTTTGTGATAGGTACTTATTTTGTAATAACTCCTGCCATACCCCTTCCTCATTCAACAACTTAAAAAGCCATTTACTAAGAAGACATTTATTTTTTAAATCAAGTACTTCAATATCAAGGCCTCCTTGATCTTTTGGCCTACATATTATATTCCACCTAGTAAGTCTATATTTCCTTTTTTTCATCTTCTTGCCAAAAAAATCTCGATCTATAAAAATCAAGTCTCTTCAGAACCCCTTTCGTAATTTCCAGGAAGGATAACATAAACATTGGCAAAGTTGTCAAAACAGAATTGATCAAAATAAGTTTATCCCATAAGATAATAGCTTGCCTTTCCATCATCCCAATTTTCCTTCAAATCGAGTTTCTACCGGATAGCAATCTGAATTTCTAAGATTTTTTTTGTAATGAATAGGGACTCCAAGATATCTAAACGGCAAGGATCCCACTTCATAACCAAAAATTTGTTTATATTGCTGCTCCTCTTTCTTTGCTTTTCCGAAATAAAATAATTCGCTCTTATAGAAGTTAATTTTCAATCCCGACAACCTGTTCAAAGATGCAGAGAATTAATTTCATATTCAATGCCTTTTGGATATCATGTTCCATAAACAAGATCGTATCATCCGCATATTGTAAAATTGAAATAACCCCCTCAACAAGATGAGGGATTAGGCTTCCGACTTGGCCATCTGCCTTAGCCCGCTCGATCAAAATAGCCAACATGTCTACAACAATGTTAAAGAGGATAGGTGAAAGAGGATCGCCCTATCTCAAACCCTTCCTGGTTTGAAAATAGTGTCCAATATCATCATTTACCTTGACCGCGACGCTTCCGTCTTGGACAAAATCTTTAATGAAACGACACCATTCATGCGCAAAACCTTTCATTCTCAAAGTTTATTGTAGAAATGACCATTTAACCTTATCATAAGCCTTTTCGAAATCAATTTTAAACAACACCCCATCCATTTTCTTAGAATGCATCTCGTGAATAGTCTCATGCAAAATCACCACCCCTTTCAAAATATGTCTACCTGGCATAAAGCCGTTTGAGTGAGTTTAATCACCTTGGAAGCAATCTCAGTGACTCTATTAGGGCGTGTTCGGCAAACGACCAGCTTCCCGGAAATCCTTCGATCCCGCTTCTCGCAACCGCCTAAAGGGTTTATCTTTGAACGGGGCAATAGGCCCGGTCCATTTGGGCCTTTAGACCCGGTTCCCGAACCGGGACCAACTAGGCGGGACTAAAGGGGGTACCCTTTAGTCCCGGTTCAAAGATAAACCGGGCCTAAAGGCCTCGACACGTGGTGCGGCCGGGGAGCTCGCGGTGGAAGGCCTTTGGTCCCGGTTCGTGGTACGAACCGGGCCTAGGTTCCTCTGCCGCGGCGGAGAATTGCTATTTCTCGCCGCGGCACAGCTTTAGGCTGTACCAGCGTTTCTCGCCGCGGCAGAGAACGAGCGTTTCTCCGCCACGGCAGAGTTTCAGCAATGCATATATATCATTCAAGAAACCACAAAAAATCGTCATGAATATATATAGACATCGTCAACAGTACACGACATCGTCAACGGTACACGTAATGCATGCATATTTACAATACAACATGTCCTCGACGGATGTCGTTCCCCGTCACGATCCGCCGATAGTGCTCTCCACTCGGGGTAAGGACCTCGGTAATAAAGAATCCCGCGATTTCCTCTTGAATTGCTTTTATTTGATCCGCTGTTATGAGAGTGTCCCGCAGGCGTGTCATCTATATTTAAAAAAGGAGATCAATATATGAATGGAACTCAATACAATAGATGGTACTAATTAAGATTAATTGTGAAAATTTGTTATCGTACACGAGTGTGGTGTATTTGGCGGTCCCCACCCTTGGGACAGGACATGTCACGCATGAAGGTGCAGACGTAGTATCCACATAAGTTATTCCCTTGTTCCTGCCTCATACACTTTACAAAAAAATAGTTCGATCAAACTAATAATCAAGCATCGTATTGAAAGTAAATATCATATATAAAGTTTCACGGACATAGCTATATATATAGTACTACTTACGGGGTAATCTCTAAATGTAAGCTCCGGTTTCCATTCACCCGGAACAGTATTGATGAACCGTTTCCAAGCCCTGCCCGGCAAAAAATAATGAGTAAATGAGTAATTGATTAGTTGATGATATCTTCGAATTAGAGCAGATGAATATGCCAATACGAAATTGATTGAAACTACCTCTGGAGGATGGCAGCCATGTCCGCCCATTCCGCATATTCTTTACGTTTCGAGTCCATGACGTTTACGACTCCAAGTTGAAGATCAATGATTAGGAGAATAAAGTGGAAACCGCACAAGCATAGCTCAATGATTACGAGAATAAAGTGGAAGGTGCACAAGCAAAATGTATGTTATATATAACACTCACTTGAAGTTGTAGGGAAAGAATATATCCTCTTTGTCTCGCTTGCTTCTCTAAAAACATTACGATGTTGTCCTCTCGTGTCCTTGGGGTACCGTCGAACCGTAACTTCATGAACTGTGTTTGGGTCTATGAACCCCAGCGGTAGGAGCTTGCCTCTTTTGTATTCCAAGCCTTCTTCATTCTGCATAATTAAATGTATAGCGTACACAAAGGATAATTGTTAGTGCAAATGAATGAGCTACAAACTTAATTACACAAATAAATCACTTACAGGCAGTAGCAACTGATAACAGACTTTGTCGAGGGCGTCTTGATTGAATAACTGAAACAGTTTCTTCTATCTCAAGGTTTATCTCGTCTTCCCCCGGAAGTAATGCTCATCTCTAAGATACACCGTGAGGTATCTTTCACTTCTTCGACAGGCTTTCGGGTACCATTCATGCAACCTTCGCATCCGAGTCCCTAGACGCGCGAGCTCGCCGGGTTTGACGAGATCTTTTCCGTATCTATACGTGTTTACCACTTGAGCCGTTGGATAGTAATCTTCGTACTCAACCGATGCTCCCCGAGCTCTAGCCGCCCGTTCGATCATCGATGCCGTCTCCGGATCATGATATGGCTCCACGATGAAGTGGGGTGCGGCCCGAATGTCCTGCTGTCCAAGCCGGGCGACTTTTTTTGCTTCTTTGCTCGCTCTAGAGGACTGTCCAAGAGAGCGGTCATAATCAGCTCTCGGCTCAGGTCTCTTCATTCTCGTCTCGGCAAAGTGCTTCACCGTCTCGCGGTCGAATAAACACCTTCTTCGGCGCAAGAAACGCCTTTTGCTCTTCGGTCCGCTCATGTGGTAACAACTCCGGAGTCTCGTGCCCTCATTGGAGTTGATGATCTCTTCGGAGCCGTAGGAGGTGCCGCGGACAGCTTCCTCTTTTGCTTAAGTGGAGGCGGCGGAGTCTCCCGACGAGGAGGAGGAGGAGGCGGCGGAGTATTTTCACGCGGAGCGGACTCGGTCATGGATAGGGGAATCATCATCGCGCACGGGAGAATCATCACGCGGAGGAGACTCGGGTGGCGGAGGAGGCGGAGGTGGCATGCTTGTTGGCTTCTCACCTGGAAACACAATGTTCTCCTTCCGCCATTGCACGGTGGTTCTACGGGCTTCTCCCGGTTCTTTGATTTCCCCATCTTCACCCGCAGGGTGCTCAAGCACCAACCCCTCATAAGCTCTCATCACTTCATCCACCATCACAACAAAGCAAAGTCGTCTTGGACTCGAACGGCAATGGTAAGACCTTGTAGGTAAGAGGATGCCGACCGCCGCCTTGAAGGATAGGTTGAAAACTTTAACATGCAGCTCACAAGGACGGCTCTCGGTGAGATCATCCACGGGGGTAGCGAGGAGGCTCGACCACCTGGTCATCATCATCATCATCATTATCCACCTGCCGAGAGGAAGCCACGCTGCTTTTCCGGTGTGGTTGAGATTGCAGCGGGGCGATGGCATTGAGCGAGTGCAGGATCTACAGCCTGCCCCCGAGCCATCTGAGATGTAAGTACTTGGGTTACCATGGTTAATTGGGCTTGCATGGTGCTCATACCCTCCTCTAAGTTAGCCAGGCGGTCTGTTTCCCTTGCCTTCCTCCTCTCATGGCTTTTATCGGAAATCTCTTCCTTTCCGCAGGAAAGCCATACTTCCACGGAACGGAGCTCCGCCGTGCCTCGTGTTCGTCCGCCGTGTTCTTTGTTCCCAAGGGCGCGTGTCAGCTCATCGTTCTCTCTTTCGGGCTGGAACAACCCCGCCTCCACGTCCCTATGTGCTTTTTCCAGGGCATCAATGGGAACCTTCGGATGAGCTTTCTTATAGATGCACTTCCCTGTTTCCGGATCCAACGTTCCCCCAATCCCGTAGAACCACTCCTTGCACCGTTCGATCCAACCGTGTGTCCCTAATCTGATCCCTTTATCGGTCGGTTCCGCCTCAGCTGCTCGCCACTTAGGACGGTTAGCCCCGTATCCACCTGGACCCGAATTTGGTGATATAGCTTCAACGCAGCATTTGCCTTATTTATTTCCGACCTTCTCTTAAATTCTTCCGACTCCGTGCTGTACTTCACGAATTCTTCCCGGTGAGTTTTTACCTTCTCATTGTCCGGAGTCTTCTTTATCTTGATAAGGCGGCGCAATCTTTTCTTGTGGCTCTTGAATAGTTCGGCCATCTTCTTCTTGCCAAACTCGCGGAGGGCCTGCTCCATCTTGGCCTTTTCGGCGTCACCCCCTCTTCGGGTACTATGTTGAAATGTGACATGAGCTTGTCCATAATGCTGTTTTTGGCTACATCATCGATATAAAGACCTTGACCTTCTTCCTCTGCGTGACAGCACTAGTCCCTTCGGCTTGTGCCATTCTCGAACGGTGATCGGGACGTGGTCCCTAACAAGCACTCCGCATTGAGCTATAAATGCCTTTGCACCTTTCTCTGGAGCAATCGGTTTACCATCCTTTTCGATGTGGGTGATGTCGTGCCTAACACCGTCATCCAACTTTTTGGCCGGGCCTCGCTTCCTCGATTTTACAGAAGAAGTGCTCGATCCGGAGGGCTAAAAAAGAAATAGTTCATAGTCGGTACAATTTAATTAGTTAATGCATCTAGTCGATCAACGACGGCTTAATTAATTTATATACCTCGGTGATAACTACAGTTCGGGAGCCATTATGATGATCTTGTTCCTCACCGGCGCCGGTAGGATCTTCTTCCTCAATATCCTCCGCTCCCTCACCGGAGTCATTCAAATAAGTTGCGGTGACATCGTCACCGCCATCATCCGGAATAACGTCGTCGTCGCGATCATCCAGAGTACCGTTTGCTATGAGTTCCTCCATGAAATTTTCTTGAATTTCATCTCTCTCCATGCTTTCTACAACGACCTGCAAGCTATACATAGGAACCATCATATGATCAAATTAAGGATAATGCAGAAAACTGAAAATGGAGTTACATATGTGTAGTTCTTAACTAAGGATCGATAATATAGTGCTAAAAGCGAGATAGTGCAGTTACATGCATACATAGATCGGGTTCATGTTTATTTAACCCTAATACATATCAATCACTACTACAACCACTCAACCGCGCAGACCGGGTCCTAGAGGGCGCCGACCGGGTCCCGAGCCGCGCCGGGTGTGCCCCCAAAGCCACGGAACAACAACGGGAGCATAGCTAACATGAGATCCCCGCATAACGCTCCATCCGGTCCTATACATGTTGTCTAACGCGTACATGTAACGGCGAACGTGCTCGTCCTCCGCCGCAATGCGCTGAGCTACCTCCTCCGGCGGGGCCGGCTCCCTCTGAAACGACCGTGGCCCATAAGACCTCCACCATAGAATATCCGGGTCGACGACGGGACCCGGATTCCGCACCAAGGTGCGCGACCCTGAAGTTAAGACCTCCCAGTGCCACCCTGGCGGAGCCCAGTCCCGGACCTCCCCCATCTGCTCCATCTCCTCGGTGAGAGCCGGACCACGGCCCGCCGGCTGTCGCTGTCGCGGCATCGTAGCTACGAAAACAAATCATATATGTATACTAATATAAATAAAAAAACATGATATTGTGCTAAATAAAAAACTTCACTACTTTTGTACTAACACCGCGTTCCACGACCCCGGATCAATCGATCCGGATCGGGGGTCGGGAACGACAGCGGGAGCGGTAGCGGGAATTGGATGACCCTGTTTTGGGGGCGTCGGCAGGGGCGCCGGCAGTACCGGCACCGCCACGGACTCGGCGCTCCTCATCGCTCGCTCTTTCTTTATTTCGCGACCCTAAGTCTATGTCGCGGTGGCACCGCTACGGACTCGGCACCGCCACGGTCTAAGTCGTCGGCGCGCGTGGGGGGTGGCGCCGACACAAATGAATCTATTTTGTAACTTTTCTAACTTTTTTCTAACTAATTTTACTAATTTTTTTCTAACTAATTTTACTAACACTAACTAACTAATTTTCTAACTTTTCTCTAACTAATTTTACTAACACTAACTAACTAATTTTACTAACACACTAACTAATTTTACTAACACACTAACTAATTTTACTAACACACTAACACATTAACTAATTTTACTAACACACTAATTTTACTAACACACTAATTTTACTAACACACTAACTAATTTTACTAACACACTAATTTTAACTAAATTTTCACTAAAACTAACTGCACTATAATCTAACAAATGAAAAAAAAAAATCGCGGAGGAGGCTTACCGGCGGAGGGAGAGGCGCGGTGGCGGCGGGGTCGGCGGCGGCGATGGCGGCGGACGGCGAGGAGAGGCGGAGGCGGGCGCGGCGGAGGCGGGCGCGGTGGCGGCGGACGACGCGGTGGCGGGCGCGGGCTCGGGCGGCGCGCGGTGGCGGGCGGGCGACGCAGTGGCGGGCGGGCGCGCGGGCTCGGGCGGCGCGCGGTCGGCGGGCGCGGTGGCGGCGGAGGCGGGCGCGGGCTCGGGCGACGGTGACGGCGCGCGGGAGGGCGGCGGCGATGACGAAGCGGCGGCCGGCGGCGATTTCGGCAGCCTGGCGGCGTCGGTTGCTTCGTCTCCGCGGGATTGATCTCCCGCGGAGACGAAGTGTTTTCTTATATAGTCCCCCCCCCTTTGGACCCGGTTCGTGTTACAAACCGGGTCCAAAGGCCCCCCTTTGGACCCGGTTTGTAATACAAACCGGGACTAAAGGCCATTTTTGCTGCGTTTTCGCTGCGCGCGCAAAAGGCCTTTAGTCCCGGTTTGTAATACAAACCGGGTCCAAAGGCCAAATTTTCTTAAAAAATTTCATTCCCGCCTTATTTCAAATGAAAAAAAGCCACCGCACTGCCACACGTGTCCACCCCCGTGTAGTGGCCACTCGTCGCCACCGCCACCGCCCGGCCACCACCGTCACCGCCATGTACGGGCCACCGCCGTGTACCGCCCACCACCGCCACCGCCATGTACTGGCCACCACCGCCACCGCCACACGTGTCCCTTCCCCGTGCCACGTGTCGCCGCCGCTTCCACGTGCCTCGCCCCACCGCCACCGCCACACGTGTCCCTTTCCCGTGCCACGTGTCGCCGCCGCTTCCACGTGCCTCTTGATCATCATCAGCAGGCTCATCTGGTGCCTCTTGATCTTCTACTTCATTGTCTTCATTGCCTTTTGCAGTATCATCGTATTCAGGGAAATTGGGATAACCGTCATCATCCTCTTCCTCTTCTTCATTGTCTTCCATCATAACCCCTCTTTCTCCGTGCTTGGTCCAACAATAGTAACTGGGCATGAAACCGGATCGCAGAAGGTGGCTGTGAATGAGACTCGAGCGAGCGTAATTTACGGTATTCTTGCATTCCACACATGGACAATACATGAAGCCACCATGTTTGTTTGCCTCCGCCACGGCCATAAAATTATCCAGGCACGAGTGAAACCGTCGGTCAATGTACATCCATTGCCGATTCATCTGCATGATATAATTAAGCTGATCAAAACCATTACAGAACATCACGATGTATATATACACATGCATTTTATCAATTGCAGATGAAAAGGATAAAGTCGTTAACCTCGATGAAGAAGAAAAAAGCAAGTTAAGTGTGGCTTGATTTGTGTAAACTCAAGTGGCAAATCCTCTTAAGCATTTCATCGAACACCTCTTGTGCATGTGAAGAAGAGAGGAGAGCAATACACCCCTCTTGTGAAGATAGTGAAAAAATGGCTAAGTGTGGCTCACACTTGGGCAGGGGCAAGGTTATATAGCCAGAGGGGGCCTTTGGACCCGGTTTGTCATACAAACCGGGACTAAAGGGTTCCCTAGGCTGACAGCCCTGCGGGAAGTAGTACTATATATATAGCTATGTCCGTGAAACTTTATATATGATATTTACTTTCAATACGATGCTTGATTATTAGTTTGATCGAACTATTTTTTCGTAAAGTGTATGAGGCAGGAACAAGGGAATAACTTATGTGGATACTACGTCCGCACCTTCATGCGTGACATGTCCTGTCCCAAGGGTGGGGACCCCCAAATACACCACACTCGTGTACGATAACAAATTTTCACAATTAATCTTAATTAGTACCATCTATTGTATTGAGTTCCATTCATATATTGATCTCCTTTTTTAAATATAGATGACACGCTCGCGGGACACTCTCATAACAAGCGGATCAAATAAAAGCAATTCAAGAGGAAATCGCGGGATTCTTTATTACCGAGGTCCTTACCCCGGGTGGAGAGCACTATCGGCGGATCGTGACGGGGAACGACATCCGTCGAGGACATGTTGTATTGTAAATATGCATGCATTACGTGTACTGTTGACGATGTCGTGTACTGTTGACGATGTCTATATATATTCATGACGATTTTTTGTGGTTTCTTGAATGATATATATGCATTGCTGAAACTCTGCCGTGGCGGAGAAACGCTCGTTTCTCGCCGCGGCGAGAAACGCTGGTACAGCCTAAACCCGTGCCGCGGCAGAGAAATAGCAATTCTCCGCCGCGGCGAGGAACCTAGGCCCGGTTCGTACCACGAACCGGGACCAAAGGCCTTCCACCGCGAGCTCCCCGGCCGCACCACGTGTCGAGGCCTTTAGGCCCGGTTTATCTTTGAACCGGGACTAAAGGGTACCCCCTTTAGTCCCGCCTAGTTGGTCCCGGTTCGGGAACCGGGTCTAAAGGCCCAAATGGACCGGGCCTATTGCCCCGTTTTCCACTAGTAGGACATTTAAGTTCACATACTCGGTTTCCTGAATCTACACGTTCAAACGTTGATGTTCAAGTTTTTTGTTATACGGAAGTAGTGAAGAGTTAAAACTATAAGCCTACTTGCTATTTCAGTGTTTTCATTTTACATCAGTACTATATGCTCATGTGAGTAGGCAGCTCATTTTCCAAAAATTTACAAGAAGATATAAGCTGGGGGTAGAAACATCACTAGATTGATGAGCCTACCTTAATTTTGCAGTTTAGCATAGGCAAGTTAGGCTTTGCTACTTTGTGGCACAAGTGCTCATCACTACTGGATGCCCTATTTCAGTGGTAAATCCATCCTTGAGCCTCATCATATTGGAGCTCATGTCGAACCATCCCAACCATGTAAAAACATTACCCGCAATGATATTCCCTTTTAGTAGGTGTTATGGTTTATTTCCTAACGAAATCTGCTTTAAAGGGCCTGAAGAATCCTTACGGACCACTGTAGCATTTGTTTTTTTGCGAAATACAGTACAGACGTAGATGCTCACACATACGTACTTACATTCACCCATATGAACGGACGCACGTACACCCTACCTTTATGAAGCACCTTCGAGAGACCGAGTCCAGAAACTGATTCGACGGACCTTAAAATTAACGTAGCACACTACTTCATCTGATCTTTTTTCTTGAATTATATTTGGCTTTACTTTTCTGAGGATACGTAATTCTGTAGACCTCTGTTCTTTTGGGGGAAGCGGTTGAGGATTTGGACTCAGGCTCACGCACCGCATGGTCTGCGTGTTTAAACGAGGGTCCAAAAGCACTTTCCCCGGTTATCCCTAAAGAGCTCTAAGCTCCCAGGGTTGCGAGCCCCTGTGGTTGCTCGGGCTGTCTCTATCGCTGGGGTCTACTTGGAAGCGAGTTCCTGCTGGTCTGCTGATGCCGGTGGAATTCGTGTCGGTTCTGTGAGTTGCGTGTCGCCCGCTCGAGACCGGGGGTGAGAGGAAAACCCACGCACCTGTACACCAGTCTCGCTCCTGGCCCCCTCCTCCTCTTCCTCAAATCACTGGCATGCGAAATCGCAGATGTCGACTGCGATTATGGCCGCCTCAACTGTTGATCAGCGCCACTCTCTCCAACATCCACATTGGCAGGAGATCCAGATCCAGTCCTGCGTTTTGTAGGCTCAGTTTCCGGATGGTCACGGAGGAGAGACGAGGTTCTTCCACCGTGAAGAACTCCATAGGCTGTGCTGGTTGGAGGCTCGGAGCTCGGATTTCGGGGATGGCGATGGCCACGACCAAAACTGTGCAGCCATTCCTCCTCGCATCTCACCTTTGTAAGGGCTCCTCTCCATCCAGATTCAACACAGCGCAAGGTCGCCGTCCACCTGTCCCTACTTCGAGACCAGGGCCGACTCCGGCGCCTCCAAGATCGACCCGCAACAGGTTAGCACCATTCGCGAGAGCGGACAAATCCTCATCAAGGGTCTGCGCCTTTTGGATCTTTTCATCCGATAGAAAAGTTCACGGTTGATTATGCTGTCTTATTTTCCGTCGGTTGATTGATCCATGTGGGAATCTGCTGCCATGATTTTTTTTTTTTTTTTTTGTATTTGCTGTCGAATTAATTTTAGCTCTCATATTCCACTTTCATGTATTAGGATTTTTACCTAGCTATCCATCTCTATGCTTCAGTTAATCTTAACATGGCATGATTTGCCACGGTTATGGATCAGCATCTTTATCTAAATCTTATAATGGCAGGATTTGGCGAAGTTAGTTGTAAAGGTCAATGCGCCAATGCCTGTTTCACAAGGAATTTAACTCGCATCTTTGATGAACAGACAACAGTTCACATAATTATAGCTGTCATAGTAAGTTGACATATGATCTTCATTCAGTTCTGAGACTCTTACTTAAATGATAAGCATGGTCAGACAAGCTGAACGCTGGCCAACGTCTCCTCCCCTGGAAAGCTGTGTCACAACTCGCACCACCACCGGCTGCCTGCGCTAGCCCAGCTCTGTGCAGCCGCAGGGAGGGTTGGCAACGCATCTTCCCCTTGTGATAGAGATGGTAATAATCCTCCAAGGTCTGGTTACATTTTTTGTGTATATGAACTGTCAGTTTTTGCCACAAAATGTCTACTCCAGAAATTAGATCTTATTCCTTGTACAGATCAATATTTTCTATTTGCCGATAAGAAATCCAGATGAATAGGTGAATAGTTAATTGGATGCTGAAACATGATATTTATTTCTGAAAGATGGAGTTTGGTTATTGATTCATAGATTGGTTACATGAGGTGATGTTCACTCTCTCGCTGTTCTTCCATTTGAAATTTTCATGTAGTTCTTAGCTCAGTACGAAATTGAGGGATGTGGAAAGCACAAGTGCATGGTTTAGACATACTAACTGCATGTCGGTCTTATTTTTTGATCCAGGTTTAGTAGATTTTAGAAATTATTAAGCCGTTTGCTTGAATTCTTACCTGGGATTCTTCATGATAATGACAACTTTGCTTCAGATACTTATTTACATTTACAACTGAAATGCAATGATACTATTATTTAACTTAGGAGTTAAGATTCATGCTTGAGCAAGATTCGTTGAGACAATCATGTTCTCTCCATATTTCTGCACCGCCACCTACACTAATTGTTATCTAGGTATACATGATACATAATACATAAACCAACTACTCTCTGGTTGCATTCATGGTTATTTTTACAGAAAATTCTTTGGAACATTCGTCTGTAGGAGGAAGTATGTTTCCTCTCGATTTTTTGGTTTCCATCGTTAGTGGTTTCTCTATGTTTTACGTTGCATACCATATCAGGGAATGTTGAAACTCACAGGTGCATGTGGATGTTGTGCACCTATATTATCCCCTGTTAATCTCACTTTCAGTCCATTTTAGTGGGCTTTCAGAAGGGCTGACTATTTGTAGGTTTCTCTATTTTAGGTTGCATAAAAAATCAAAAGAGGTGAAACCGCAGAGGTACTTGCTTTGCGCACCTTCCCTTATTTCCAGTCCAGTTGTTAGTGGATATAGGAATGGTTAAGTTGCTTGGTTAATCGATTACTAAGATTCTTTAGAACAATCAAAACATACTGTCCAATTTCTACTAGATTGAGTTTCATTGAGACCATCATGGTTTAGGTTCATTGATAAAGGGTAGACCTCTATCTGTTTGCCTTGACTTGATTCATTTCACATTGTTTTTGTGTTAAGAGAACGGCAAACATTTTAGTTTCGAACTGGATTAGTTAACCTAGAAAAATAGTTGATGACCAGTTTTACATGCAAAAGGTTACCAAATAAAATATCTATATAACTTGATATGCATCCATTGCAGTAGAAATGATTGACAAAACACTTCCTAATATTTTCTTCACCTTAAGAGGGTTGGCTGCTCCTATTTAGTAAGTTTGAGAGTAATGGAATGTAAAATCATTTGGTCCCTTTTTAATATAAACCAAAAAGTTTTTTAGACAGTTTTTGAGTAAGTATTAGATAAGTATGTTGCCAAGGTGAGAACATATGAAATTTGCAATTGTTGATGTAGAGATATTACATTATAATTGCTTGATGATATGTTCCTCTGAAAAGAAGAGACAAAAGTCATACATGTGTGTACACAAACGATTTACATTTTTTATAACTGCATTAGTAAAACAAATGAACTATGATGTGCTAGAAGTGCTAAAGGCTAGAAAAACTAAATGATGTCCTGCTTGTACTATTAAAGGATTTCTGCATCAGGCGCATGCTAGGAAAGCATTAGTGAAAACAAGTCACTAGCTACAAGAATGATATAAAGATGATTTGCATGTAGTAAGTGCATAGTCGTCCAGAAAATAAATAGTATATATTTCATTTGAAGTGTTACGCATGTATGGAAGGTTTAGTTGTGAGTCGTGTTGGGGATGATTGTTTTAAAACTTTACACTGCAAAATACTCAACTAAGTTGATATGTTAGCTAAACTTGACCAGCAATAACCATTTTGTACTTTTAAAAGGTACACAAATGTCAGAAAACTCAATTCGTCACATGGGAGCATATGCTCCTGACACCGGAAAAACATTTTGAAATGTCAAAGAAATTCGAAAAAAAAATTCTGCGCTTACGTATCGACATTCTACGTACGTACATCAAGTTTTGCAAAAAACCAACATTTTTGATGATTGTGACAAAGACAAAAAAACGTCACGTACACTGCCTTTTTTTTGCACCAAAATTTGTCTTTTTTACACACGACAATAAAAATGTCGGTTTTCCGTGGAACCACTTTATGAATGTGTAGAACTTCGAGATGTACCTATTAAATTTTATGTCCGAACTTTTCAACATTTTAAAAATGTATTTAAAATAAAATTTAAACCGGGAGCATATGCTCCCGGGTGCCAAAACACCACTCCCCACAAATGTTATCTAGAGTTAAATGCATTTTATAACTTGGTGGTCAGAGTTAGTAAGGCGGCGAAAATCAATATTCCCTCCGATTCATATTAATTGACTTCAATATGGATGTATCTAGACACATTTTAGTTCTAGATACATCCATATTAGAGTCGATTAATATGAACCGGAGTACTAACATTAGCACCATTTATGCAATAACATAGGCGATAAAAGATGTTTCATTTATCCAATTTACAACACAAAATAAAGAATCAGGCAGATTTTGATATTAGGGGAACTACTTTCGGAGAGCTAAATGTAAGTCATAAAGCAATATTGAAAATCCCAGTAGTTATTAGCTATATTCTTGCAACAAATCGATATTTTTACTCAAAGTCTGCATTCTTTTACAAATAGTACAGCTATCTTCATGTGAAAAAATGTACTATGCTGCCTCCTTTGTATTCCATATTCTTGGATAAAGAACAAATATAGAATGTCTTCTTCTCCGTGCAAAATGTGGCTTTATTTGACATGAATCACCTGAGAAGTACAAAAGTTAAGCTCAACAACATAAATTTTGAATAATTTCAGCCGCCACTCTAGGGCTTTTCTTACCTTGTTAAACAATACCGTTGGAGAACTTGTCCTCCTACTGGCCATATCCTCCTTTCAGTGAAATTCTCTCTAGACTTTTGAGGTTTTACTTCTAAATATTATTAGCTCTGTTACATCTTCCTGATGAAAGGTTCTAGCCAAACGTCTTCTGGTGCCAAGACTAGACGTCTAGACCCCAAGGTTGTTGCTATGCTAATGTCAAGACTGACAGCTTTGATTTTTGTTGAAAAGGTTATCTTGATGCGCAAATCTTTTTTGGTTCGTATATCATGTAGCTTGGACCACATATTTGGTCAAATGTGTTGCATTTAGGTAGGTCAAAGGACACCTGGTTAAGTTATTTAAGTTACAGCTGCTGTTGGTGAACAGGACAGTTTGCAGTTTGTTGTTCAGGTCAACTGATGCTATTTTGATACTGTTTGTACGCCTTTTTTGTTCGATGTACTGCTCAACTGCTTATTCCTTCAACAGTTTATCTTGAAAGAATAATACAGTGATTGACAGACCTATAAAACTTGCACGAACATGTATGTCTTCACAGTTAACTAGCATTTGGGGTCATGCTAGCTATGGCCATGCATTCTGCATGATATTTCTAGAATATTTACAAGGTTCTCTCTTTTGTCAATTTGTTAATATTTTTTTGTTAAGCAACTGTTATTGAATTAGTACTGAACCATATCCTTATGCTATGAATGATTTTTTCTGTCAGTTTAAGGATTGGAAGTACATATCTGTTATAGTTTGAATTGAAGAGGACCCTTTGTGGTTTAGTCATATTGAGTTGTGAATGTTTGGACCATAATATAAGTTGAACATTCTGTTAATATGAAGTAAGCAGAACAATGATATTATTTATTAGTGTAAAATGTGATTTAGGGATCAAGCTGGTGAATTTTAACGGACCCATAGCAGGTTAAAGGATGATATTATCCTATAGTTGATGGAACCTGCAGAACTGACACTGGTCTCATAGGGTTGACTACTCGATCGATCGCCTTGTGGAGAGAGCCCGTCCTGTTGATGCTTTGCCCATCTAGAATACCTATATGGACCATCTTGCATCTTTCATTCCAAATGAGGCCATGGTAGGCACTGTTTCCTCTATTTATCTTGCTCACATATTTGGATAGATCATTGTCTCACAAGATGTGTCAAACAAACCGCAGAATAGAATGTTCAAGTGTAGGGTCAACATACATGCCATTGTAGCTAATCAGAACTGGTGGCCAAGTCCAGACCCCAGCCAACCAAAGAAGACAATATATACACAATGGCAAAATAAAACGCCGCAAAACCTAAACGCTATTAAAAGAGGACGGCGCAGCAGAGCGCGCTGGGTCCATCTAGTCCAATCTGATTGCTCTTACCATGGACCACCTCACATGATAACTCAGGAACTCCTCTAAACAAGTACATATAGTTCTGATGTGCCATAGAGCAAACTTAGCACGCCCATCCATGGTGAGTAGAAAAGAGAGTAAGCAATTCGACCACAGAGGATGATCAAACTGTGGGGTCTTGTTACTTGCTATCTTATTCTCATCCTGTCATCCAGGTCATCTCGCGTGCTGAATGCTCTTTGCTGCATTTGGACAACTCTCACTGGGTGCAGTTCTTGGGGCATGATGAATTAAGGACCGAGTTAGCAAGTTCAAGGGAGAAAAGTCTCATCCTCTCCGGGGTCAAAACAATTAATCTCTTCAGTGATTGTGCCAAGGTTTGGTTGTAATAACTGTTAAACAATGTCGGCTGTGTAGGATAGAAGATCACGATAGCTAGCTAACCATTGTTGTTACGATATGATATGTTAGTTAGGTGGTTGTAACAACCTTGTAAATCCTAACTGTGTAAACCCTAAGCGCTATGCGCTGAGTATATATATGACATGATGCTGACCCTGAGAGGTACGGCACAAACCAATCTATACAGTTTTATATGGTATCAGAGCCATCCAGCCTACACAGCCATGTCGCCCATCGTTCCACCGCCGTCGCCTTCCACCTCTCCCATCAACATCACGGCTGCTCTCAATGCCGCCATCACCATCAAGCTTGATCAGGACAACTTTCTCCTGTGGAAAGCCCAAGCGCTGCCAGCCCTGCACAGCCATGATGTGTACGGGTTCGTCGATGGAACCAAGGCAGAGCCGCCGAAGAAGATCGCTGCCGCCGAAGGCAGCTCCGAGCAGGTGGTCAATCCGGAGTACACCACCTGGTTCCGTCAAGACCAGCAGGTTCCGAGTGGCCTGCTGGGATCCCTCACGCCGGCGGTGATGGGCCATGTCTTTCGCTCAAGACATCGGCCGAGGTGTGGGGTGTACTCGATCGGATGTTCTCATCCAAGTCGAAAGCACGGATCGTTCAGATCCGAAGGGCAATGGTGAAGCCCAAGAAGAGGGAAACCTCCATGATGGACTACTACAACCACATGAAGAAACTGGCCGACACGATGGCCACGATCGGCAATCCCTTGGAGGAAGATGAGATCATCTCCTACATACTTGGTGGTCTCGGCGACGACCACGAAAACTTCACCACCGCCATGACGGTGGTCACCACGAAGAATGAGGATTTCACCCTCGGTGATCCGTACAGCCACATGTCGGCTTATGAGGCGCGCAGCGACAACCGCTCTCCTTCTCCCCAGTTTCAGCACTCCGCCAGCAACGCGTACCGTGGCGGTGGTCGTGGGAACTTCCAGCATGGTGGAGGCAATGGACGTGGCCACGGGGACGGAGGCGGTCGCGGCTATGGAGGAGGCCGCAACGGCAGCAACGGCTACAACGGCGGTCGTGGCGGTGGCGGCAAGTCGACCTGCCAAATATGTGGCGTATACGGCCACGACGCACAGCGCTGCCACTCCCGTTTCAACCACGCCATTCAGCCTGAATCGTCCAGTCGTGTCGCAGCCTACTCCAACTCCAACGAGCAGCAGTACACCGGCGAGCCATGGGTCCTGGACTCTGGAGCCACAGACCACATGACAAACGACCTGGAGCGTCTTCACGTCCACGACAACTACAGGGGAGGCGACCAGATACAGGTTGCCAATGGTATGCACATCCCTATCTTACATGTTGGTGATTCCGTTATACCCGGTTCCAAACATCCACTACACCTGAAAAATGTTCTATATGCTCCAGATCTTAGCAAAAATCTGCTATCTGCTAATAAACTCGGCTGTGACAACAATTGTTTTGTTGAACTTCATCCTGATTCTTTTCTTGTTAAGGATGGCATCATAAGAGCAACGCTGCTACACGGTAGATCGCAAGGTGGCCTATACCCAGTTCCTCCACAGCCTCGTCTTCCAGCAGCTCGACGTCCCCAAGCTCATCACACTACACCGACCAAGGAACTGTGGCATAGGCGGCTCGGACATCCTGCCTCGCCCATTGTCCAGGCCATTCTCTCCACCAATAAACTAGTGTCTTCGCCAAATAAAGAGTCTATCTCGCATGTGTGCGATGCTTGTTAGCAAGCAAAAGTCCACCAATTACCTTATGAATTGTCTAATCGAGTCTCTAGTGTTCCTCTTGAACTAGTCCACACTGATGTGTGGGGTCCTGCTATAAAATCATCGAGTGGGTTTAGTTATTATGTAAGTTTCCTTGATGACTTCAGTAAGTTTACATGGGTATATCTTCTGAAACACAAGTCGGATGTGGAGCATGTTTTTTATCAGTTTCAAAAGCGTGTTGAATTATCTCTTGGCACCAAAATTCGTTACGTGCAATCTGATTGGGGTAGGGAGTATCAAAAATTACACAAATATTTTTTGGAAACTGGCATTTCCCATCGCATCTCGTGTCCACATACTCACCAGCAAAACGGTGCCATTGAACGCAAACACAGACATTTAGTTGAGACAGCACTTGCTCTTCTTGCTGAATCCTATGTTCCCCTTAGGTATTGGGATGATGCGGTTCTCACTGCCTGTTATCTCATTAATCGTATGCCCAGTCGACTCACCCATAATGTCACACATGACCAAGTTGTTTCAAACTCCGAGTGGATTACAATCTGCTTCGTGTTTTTGGTTGCGCCTGCTGGCCCAACCTTCGTCCATATAATAACAGGAAACTTGCCTTTCGTTCACGCCAATGCGTCTTCCTTGGCTACAGTTCGGATCATCTTGGGTTTCGGTGTCTCGACCGATCTTCTGGTCGCATCTATGTTTCTCGTGACGTGGTGTTTGACGAGCACGTGTATCTGTTCTCACTTGGTTCTCCCTCCAACCTCCCTCCACCAACTGAACGTGCTCTTCTCCTTCCTGAACCGGATATTATGGCATCGACATGTAACGATATGACCTGTGCTACTAATGGTTCTCCTGCTGTTTCTGATGATTCAGGTGCACAGCCTCTCCACGTCGATCTGTTGCATGGTGTGCATGGCGCCCCGCACGTCGATCAGCCCGTGCCGGCTGATCAGCCCGCTGCTGATGAGGATCATCTTGACGACTCCACACCGTCCTCTCCGCCGACTCCTGCTCGTGGGCCGGCACAAGACGATGCGTCGCCCGAGCGGTCTTCGCCTCGCCTTCCTCTGCGCCCTCGCCGATGTCGCCTGTTGCACCTGCGCCTCCGTCGCCAATGCGGACTCGTCTGCGCAACAATGTTGTCCAACCGATTCGTCTGTTTGAGGGAATGGTTCGTTATGATCCGAAGAAGAAGGCATTCTCTGCTGAATCAGTTTCGCATGTTGATGCTCTGCAGAATCCTGCTTGAAAAGCTGCTATGGATGATGAATTTGCAGCGCTTCAGTTCAATCGCACCTGGGTCTTAGTTCCTGCACCTCCTGGTCATCATGTTGTTGGATGCAAATGGGTGTTTAAGCTGAAGCAAAAGCCAAATGGTACTATTGATCGTCACAAAGCTCGCCTCGTCGCCAAGGGCTTTACTCAGCGGCTTGGTATTGACTATACTGATACATTCTCTCCTGTTGTCAAGCCAACGACAGTCCGGTTGATTCTGTCTATCGCCGTGTCTCGGGGGTGGACGCTGAGACAAGTTGATGTGCAAAATGCTTTTCTCCATGGCGACATTCAGGAGGAGGTATACATGACTCAACCGCCTGGCTTTGTGGATCCGAATCGTCCTCACCATGTGTGCAAACTTCAGAAGTCACTGTATGGCCTAAAGCAGGCGCCAAGGGCATGGTATTCGAAGCTCAGTACAAAACTGCAGTCTATTGGGTTTAAACCCTCCAGAGCCAACACTTCCCTGTTCATTTTCAATGGCAAGAGAGTTGTTATGTACATGCTGATATATGTCGACGATATCATCATTGTTGGCTCCTGCACACGGACAGTTGATCGACTTCTGGCCCAACTCCGTGAGTCTTTTGCTGTTAAAGATCTCGGGAGGCTATCTTATTTTCTTGGTATTGAAGTTATTCAGCAGAAAGATGGGATAGCACTTGTTCAGTCGAAATATGCCTCTGATCTTCTTCGACGGGTCAATATGCACACTTGCAAGCCCATCTCAACTCCTATGGCACCGTCAGACAAGCTTACCAAGATGAGTGGAAAATTGCTGACAGAAAGTGAAGCTTTCAGTTACTGAAGCACGATAGGTGGCTTGCGGTATCTCCGTATGACCCGGACCCGATATTTCCTTCGCGGTGAACAAAGCTTGCCAATTCCTATCAGCACCAACGGATGTACATTGGTCTGCGGTAAAGAAGATCCTTCGGTATGTGAGAGGTACTCTAGGTGTTGGAATCAACTTGCAACGATCATCATCCACCGAGCTGAGTGTGTATACGGATGCGGCACGGGCGGGGTGCCCGGACGATCGGAGATCAACCGGTGGATATGCGGTGTACTATGGACCAAATCTAGTGTCTTGGAGTTCGAGGAAACAACCAAGCGTAAGTCGTTCCAGCACGGAGGCTGAGTACAAGGCCATCGCTAATGGGACAGACGAAGTGTCATGGCTGCAATCTGTCCTTGGAGAATTGGGAGTGTTTCAAGCTAAGGCTCCAATTCTATGGTGCGATAATCTTGGTGCAACGTTTCTCACTGCAAATCCCGTTTTTCATGCCCGGACAAAACACATAGAAATAGGCTTCCATTTTGTCAGAGAGAAGGTAGCCGCTGGAGCTACGACGGTTCGGTTTATTTCTTCACAAGATCGGATAGCTGATATCTTCACCAAGGCTTTGGGACGAGATGCCTTTGATCGGTTGAAGTACAATCTGAACTTGGTTAGCACGCGTTCGGATCGAGAGGGGCTGTTAAACAATGTCGGCTGTGTAGGATAGACGATCACGATAGCTAGCTAACCATTGTTGTTACGATATGATATGTTAGTTAGGTGGTTGTAACAACCTTGTAAATCCTAACTGTGTAAACCCTAAGCGCTATGCGCTGAGTATATATATGACATGATGCTGACCCTGAGAGGTACGGCACAAACCAATCTATACAGTTTTATAATAACCTCTAAAAACTAGCTCCTTAATCAATAAAAAAACAAATCTTTTGCCTTGTTTTTTTTACAAAAAAACAGGGTCTCATCCTCTGACCTCTCTAACTACAGTAATCCCCCGAACTTGTTGCCAAGGTTTGGTTTCTAGTTTTTTTCGAAAAGGGGATGTAACCCCAGTCTCTGCATCATGATGGTGCACACGGCCTTTATTAAAATTTTATCATCCAGTAGTAATATTTTTTAATACAAGATCATGGATCACTCATGGCTGAAACATAAATCAATCATCGAAACATCAACTCTTGAAAACTAAGCCAACTAAGCATCCTGTAGTCGACTAGTATGACACCAACCATAGATCCTGAGCGACCGTCTGGAGATGTGTGCATCCAGTATCCATAAACGCTCGCTGGTCCTGAGGAAGTAGTAACGCCCATTGTTGCACCCAGTGTACAAACATATGAATAACCTGCAAAATATTACAAGAATTTTGTTTGTTAAACACAATATTATTTCTACATCTCCATATTGACCACCAATGCGTATACGTTCTTTTGCTTTTTTGCAAACACCATTCAACCAATTACCAAACAAATTGGTAACATTAGTTGGGGGTGGGAGATTAAAGGCGAAATATACCATGCGCCAAACTAGTTTTGCAAAAGGGCAAGCTAGAAAGAGGTGTTCAATAGATTCTTGTGCACCACAAAAACAATACTTCGTACACCCTTTCCACTTCCTTTTCGCCAGATTATCTTTAGTTAAAAACACTTTGTTATTAAGAAATCACATAATTTTTTTTTATCTTGAGGGGGATTTTTCACTTCCATAGATACTTCCGCAAGAAAGGTGTAAGATTCCAAACAAACTTATCAAACTCATCATGAAGATACACATTCATGAGTCTTCTACATAAAAATGCAGTCATGCTGTCCACTTATTTCCAGTCAATGATCTCCTAAATTGTATGTTTAGGGGTACCTGAGCTAACGTATCCACAACCAATACGTTTCTATGTTGCACAATATGATATAAATATGGATATTGCTGCACTAAAATCTTATCACCCAACCAAACATCCTCCCAAAATCTAGTATTTGAACCATCACCCACCTTAAAATGGCCTCGTACAAAGAAATCATCTTTCACATGCATAAGCCCCTTCCAAAAAGGTGAATCAGATGGTTTCACTTGAACTTGAGATGATGGTTTTTGTGATAGGTACTTATTTTGTAATAACTCCTGCCATACCCCTTCCTCATTCAACAACTTAAAAAGCCATTTACTAAGAAGACATTTATTTTTTAAATCAAGTACTTCAATATCAAGGCCTCCTTGATCTTTTGGCCTACATATTATATTCCACCTAGTAAGTCTATATTTCCTTTTTTTCATCTTCTTGCCAAAAAAAATCTCGATCTATAAAAATCAAGTCTCTTCAGAACCCCTTTCGGAATTTCCAGGAAGGATAACATAAACATTGGCAAAGTTGTCAAAACAGAATTGATCAAAATAAGTTTATCCCATAAGATAATAGCTTGCCTTTCCATCATCCCAATTTTCCTTCAAATCGAGTTTCTACCGGATAGCAATCTGAATTTCTAAGATTTTTTTTGTAATGAATAGGGACTCCAAGATATCTAAACGGCAAGGATCCCACTTCATAACCAAAAATTTGTTTATATTGCTGCTCCTCTTTCTTTGCTTTTCCGAAATAAAATAATTCGCTCTTATAGAAGTTAATTTTCAATCCCGACAACTGTTCAAAGATGCAGAGAATTAATTTCATATTCAATGCCTTTTGGATATCATGTTCCATAAACAAGATCGTATCATCCGCATATTGTAAAATTAAAATAACCCCCTCAACAAGATGAGGGATTAGGCTTCCGACTTGGCCATCTGCCTTAGCCCGCTCGATCAAAATAGCCAACATGTCTACAACAATGTTAAAGAGGATAGGTGAAAGAGGATCGCCCTATCTCAAACCCTTCCTGGTTTGAAAATAGTGTCCAATATCATCATTTACCTTGACCGCGACGCTTCCGTCTTGGACAAAATCTTTAATGAAACGACACCATTCATGCGCAAAACCTTTCATTCTCAAAGTTTATTGTAGAAATGACCATTTAACCTTAGCATAAACCTTTTCGAAATCAATTTTAAACAGCACCCCATCCATTTTCTTAGAATGCATCTCGTGAATAGTCTCATGCAAAATCACCACCCCTTTCAAAATATGTCTACCTGGCATAAAGCCGTTTGAGTGAGTTTAATCACCTTGGAAGCAATCTCAGTGACTCTATTAGGGCGTGTTCGGCAAACGACCAGCTTCCCGGAAATCCTTCGATCCCGCTTCTCGCAACCGCTCCAGCGTCGCGGACGAAGCTGGAAACGTTCGGCGCCTAGCTCCTTCCTTCCCCTGGGCTGTACGTTCATTTTCTCTAGACCGGCCTGCTAAGGACGTGTAATTTCAGCCTGGTCCAGTCACGGATGCTGCTAAGATGTGTTCGAGTCTATAGGAGGTCAGCGATGGGGCGAAGATGCAAGGTCGAGGAGGAGGTCGGGGATGGGGGAATCCGGCTGTTGTTCCTGCTGCTTGACGCAGGGTGGAGGAGGAGGTCGGGGGCGGGCGGAGATGCAGGGTCGAGGAGGGTCGGCGACGGTCACCGTTGCTGCTGCTTGATGGCAGGGCCGACGAGGATTTCGGCGGCGGGCGGAGATGCAAGGTCATGGAAGCGGTCGGCGACGGTCGCCGCCGCTGCTACTTGACGGTAGGGTCGAGGAGGAGGTCGGGGCGGGAGGAGATGCAGCGGCAGCGTGTGGGCGGAGACGCAGGGTCGCGGTGGGTGGCGTCGATTGGGGATTTTGGGGATAGAGAGCGAGGGCGAGGTATACCAGCGAAACGTTTTCTCAACTTGGCGGTGGCACAACCTCGTAATTTGTTGCTGCTCCGCGGTTTGCCGATTCAGGAATTCCCGGAAGAGGTGCTCCGTGGTTTCTACATCAGTTTTAGCTAGCTTCTTGAATCTAGCTCCGTGGAGTTTAGATGTTCGGCGCTGCTCCACGGAAGATTTCAGAGAATTCAGAAGCTAGAGAGTTGCCGAACAGCCCTTAGTTCCCACTTAAGTAAACACTTTAAAACTCACATTTAGTAAACAAATTGGTCTATATTGCCGAATTTGAACCGCATTATCTTTTTTGGGTAGTAAAGTAATGATGCCATAGTTTAGTTTATATAGGGACAAATCCCCATTATGTAACTCACTAAAAAGCGTCATTAGATCCTCCTTAATTACTTTCCAAAAAATTTGATAAAATTCCGCTGGAAAACCATCGGGGCCAGGAGCCTTGTTGTGCTCCATTTGAGAAATAGCTTCATGCACCTCCTTCTCAATGAAAGGAGAAGTAAGAAGAATATTTTCCTCAACAAATAACTGTGGAACGTCCTTCCTCTTGCTCAAGTTGGTAAATTTTCTTTTTTCCTTTTTTCCCCATTAGCAACCAAATGAAAGTATCTAGTATTACTCCCCCTTGTTGAATATGTTTTACTTTAGCTCGTTGAGCCCATTTGGTCTCTTCATCCCTCCTCAACTTACATATTTTTTTCATTAGCTTCTTTGAGAGTAAACCTTTCAGCCTGACTCAGAGGTATATTCTCTGCTTTTAGATCTAGCTCATCAGTAATAGCTGTTAATCTCTCTTTTTATTTTTTATAGTTTCCGCTCATACTTTTAGCCCATCCTTTTAAAAATCGTCTTAAATGTCGAATCTTATTTTTCCATCGCTCAATAGGATTACGACATGTATTAACAGAATTCCATTCTTTTGCTACCATCTCATAGAAACCCTCTTGTCTGAAACAAAAAAATAATTCAAAAGAGAATCTTGGATGGCTTCCATTATGTGATTTAACGCCAGAATATATAAGGAGAGGTGTGTGATCAGAACGAGACCCTGTCCTTGATAAGGCTCTCACAGAGACTAATGGAAATTTTTGTTCCCAATCCACCGTAGCCAAAATTCTATCCAACTTTTCATACGTGGGATTATCTCGTCTGCTAGCCCATGTATATTGTCTCCCTGAAAGGGCAATTTCCCTTAAGTTGAGTGTTTGGATTATAGTATTAAAAATAAAAGGCCATCGTGCATTGAAATTATCCTTATTCTTTTCCTCCTTTTTTCTAATAATATTAAAATCACCACCTACCATCATAGGGAGATCTTGATGCTCACACATTCTCACTAACTCAGCTAGAAAATCAGGTTTGTGTGCATCTTGGACAGCCACATAAACTGGCACAAAAATCCACTCAAATCCATCTCTTTTGCATCAAGACAAATATTTTGCCTTGTTTTAAAAGAGAAGGGTCTCATCCTCTGACCTTTGTAAGTGTAGTAATCCCTTATGCTTGTTCGCCCCCAAGTCAGATTTCTCAGGTCTACTTGACTATGATTAACGGCAAAGTATTTTGGTGTTGACATTCCCTTTGTCAACCCATGCTTTTGTCAAATTTCACATGTTCCCATTTGATGACCAGGACTCTTTGCAGACCTGTACTCAAGAGTCAAGACACGAGAGCATCTCCAGTCGCGTCCCCCAAACCGTTCCCCAAAGGGATTTGGGGTGCGCCGGACAAAAAAACGTTCTCAGTCGCGTCCTCCAATGCCTCTTTTTATCCGGCGCGACCTAATACGGTGTCCGGAGCCCCGAGCCTGTCCCTGCTACACATGGGACGCTCCGGGCACGCTGGACACAACGAAAAGCAAGGCGAAGAGACGCGGGCCCGACGCATCAGCGGCACAGGAAAAATTCGTCCCCCTCTCCCGCTAAATCGCGCCTCTCCTGCCACATCGTGCCTCTCCCGCCGTGCATTTCTGCCCTCCTAACACATTTGACCTCCTATTCCGCCGATTCATTTCTACCTCCCGTCGTCGATACTCTGTTCCTCCCGCCGCCGCTACCCTCTCCCCATCCATGGCGCTGCCAACAACCCCCAAAATGGCAAAGAAAGCGGCCATGAAGTCGCCGGGCAATGGGACGAAAGGGGCGAAGGCGCCCTTCGTGAAGCCGCGGAAGGCCGAGTTCAATGAGCGCAAGCTGATCAACAACGACTACAAAAAGTGACGATGAAAATGAGCCAAAAGACAATGTCGACGCGATGGGCCATCATCCGGGCGTCGGTGAACATGTTCCATGGGTTCGATCACGAGATCGAGACCAGAGGCGACAGCGGCATCGACGTCTGCGGCATGGTACGACTCTTTCTTAGATAATTTTTAGCGCCTACATTTTGTTCGACGATTTGATTGTGTTTCCTTTGGTTAGTTCGACAAATCCATGGATATGTACCGGAAGTTCTCGGAAGGGAATTAGTCATTCGCGATGATGCATTGCTATAGCAAGCTCAAAAAGAACCACACATGGCAGTTGACGCGCCTTTTCCTTGTCGAAGGGGAAATACGCCATTGATTGGATGCACCGCTGTTAACATCGGCAGGGCGTCCTATCGGTAACAAGGCTGCCAAGGCCGCCTTGGCCGACGCTGCGTCATCCGAGAAGACGCAGGCGTCGATCACGCAATGCCTCGTCAAGGTCTCCCCGACCTTGCTCTCCCGCGACAAAAAGGCCGACGAAAGGTGGACGATGCTGCTCAAGAGGCAAGAGGAGAAAATGGTGCTCAAGAAACGCAAGGACGACATGTCCCCGCTGACAGCGTTGACAGAAGGAATGTCTCCCCTGACGCGGGCGGTGCACAACTTCTTCAAAGGCCAGATCCTCGACGACATCGAAACCAAAATGGCGGCGGCCCAGCCAGCGGCAGCAACCCCAACCCTGGAGCAAGAGCTACACTTGCGTCGGCCTCTGCGTCGGCGACCGAGCATGCACACCGGGCAGATCACGACAAGGTCGTCGTGATCGACGGGCCTGCGTCGACTCAAGATGCGCCGTCGGCGTCGGCGTCGCCCAACCCCTTCCCCTTCTTCTAATTTGTACGTCGGCTTGTAATATGATCGCGCGCCAAGTACTTTGATCGCCACTACTCTGATCGCGATGACTTTGGCGGAAACGATCTCTTTTAAATGCAAACTATTTGAATTTCTGATTGTGGATGATGTTTGGGGGACGCGGCTGGGAATCGACGGCTCCAAACGCGGCACAAACAAAACACGTCCCCCAAACGCTTGATCCGGTGCCGTTTGGGGACGGTTTGGGGGACGCGACCGAGATGCTCTGAGGTAGCTGTTCCAGCTGACTTCCGGCTGCAGTAGCTTTGGCTTATTCAAACTGATGATGCCCTTTGTTCCTCCTGGCTGGGTGTATTTTCTTCACGACTTGTATCGTTTGACTGCACCCGTCCCACCCATGCTGGGGCAAGTCTTTGCGCTTGGCAGCCTGTCGGCAGATCGGCGAATGCAGGGTTGGCATTTGACACAGCGTGGGGCGGTCTGGAGGACTTTCCCTCGAGTCCTGGAAGCAATTCATATGAATCTGATGGGTATACTGCATGCCACATTCGTTGATCCTATACCTAATTTCAAGGTTATTGGTTGTGTGTTGGCCATGATGGGTGGTTTGGCCTGCTAGCTGGGACCTGCGCCCAAGTCTCTGCGTACGGCTTTGTCGCTGCCTACGTCAGTTTTTAAGTTAATAACAGGTACCCCTACCCGCAAAAAAAAAAAAAAATAACAGGTACCCCTGATTATGGGTTTTGTGTTCCTCTTGATGAGCATGATGAGTAAACGCAAATGCATGCACCGTCACCTGCTTGTCATCATAGAATGACTCTGCGTCGATTATTACCATGCAATGGAGCTGGCTTGCGAAGTAATGGGTTTGTTCCACCTTCCCTCTCTTTGCTATTTCATACTTCTTGTGTCATTTGGAATCCCCTCATGCCCGGACTACAGGGAAACGCGCAGACGCCGACGGCCAGAAGCTACAACGGCGGCCGTTTATTGGAGCGGTTGGCACATGGCTTCGAAGTCTAAGGCTTGCGAAAACCAGTAGCCGCAAAAAAATAGTCATCGGCACCACCGTCGACATAGGCCATCGTCGGCATATTTTGGCCCTCGGCACAACGATAGCTACGTGGCCACTGTCGGCTCCATCAAGCCGCCGGCAACTCAGGCCGACAATCCTGCCCATGGGTCCAGGCGCCCATGGGGACCCGACCTTGCTCACGAGAGTTACCCATGGGTAACCCGATTAGTTATCGGTACGGTATGGGTATAAGGTTGTGTCGTGGGTTGCCCGATGGTCACCCGATTAGTGATACAGATATCTATTTTATATCATAGTTAGTACGTCCTCTCTTTATGTAAATTATTTGATGTCGCATATAAAAAAGTCAGCACCCAAAGGCTAGGTAGCATACTTAGTATAGGAGTAAAAGAAAACAGAGAAATACAGTGGCCGAGCTTGCCCGAGATCCATGGGGAGCAAAAGAGAAAACAAGAATGTTTTGGGGGCAAAAGACACCGATTTTTTCATCTTAGTCCCTAAAATAATTGTTTCTTTAGAGAATCTTCCAAAGCTGGGGACAGTTGACCCCTCACCTACACATAGCTACGCCAGTGGAGAAATACGCTGCTAACAGTACCATATGAACGCAACTAGGCCTTTGGATATCTCCAACCTGTCATATTCACACTTTTTTGGGGGGGCAAAGCTTCTACCGGGCCATGCCATATACGACTACTAGCTCCTTCCATGCTGCATACTCCCTCCGGTCGGATTTAATCGACGCGGAGGGAGGCTTCCGCATGCATCTCACCGGTTAGTACCACCTCGCTAGGAGAAGCCTGAAGCTGAGGGAGAGCTGCCTATATAAGAAACCACAAGGCTAAGGCGCTGACAGTGTGATGTGTTTTCAATCGCGCGAATGAAAGGCCTGGTTCATTGTGGCTGTTCTGTAACGAAAGGCCAAATTTTCGACCTAACCGGCCTTGTGATGTCTCCAGACCCGACGGGTGCCCTATTGGGTTGGGTGACTCGACGGGTTCAGGCATGGGTCTGCTATTCGACCCATGGGCAGGGTCATGGGCAGAGACACTTGCCCATTTGCTAAATGAGCATGGGTCTGAGAGAGGTCGACCCGGTCAAACCCGACCAATTGTCGGGCTTACCGGCAACAAGCTAACACACGTGGCATCGGTGACCCACTAGAAGGAGTGAGTTGTGTGTGCCGATGGCTATTTCCACTTTTTCTCTTTTCTTTCCCCGGGCACAATTATGTTTGCATTTGAATTCTTTTGTTCCGTGATACTTTTACAGTTTTACTTTCTAGTAATATGTTACATTAAATAAAATAATAAAAAGTTTACATTAAAAAAGATTTTATTGGGAGACCGCCATTGGGACCGGGTTAAAGGTGTAGACCTCACGGTCAACGGCTTAAAATTTCGCTGGACCTGGGCTCTTCTGAGGGTCAAAATCTCCCCAAACTTCCATGATCTCCTATCGTATGTATACTAGTATGGTGGGAGGTTGATAGATCAAATATTTATCCCCTGGGTCTGACCCCTTCACGCACATGCACTGACACTTAGGAAAGGTTCATGACGTATATGGGTAAACTCCTACCCGTCGGATGAATCGGGAGGAATCTTGAGATAAGATGGCCCTTTCCTTATTACTGCATATTATTATGAGCTAACCAAGCTCAAAGGAAGGCAAGAGTCCATTGGGGGACAACCGTTGGGACCGGGTCAAAGGTGTAGACCTCACGGAAACCGGGTGGATCAAACAAGAAAAGGTAATAAGAATGCACGGTTAGATCTCAATTTAAAACATGAAATTTTTGTAACTTCTGAACCGTCATTTTAATTTATGAATCGTTTGAATATTTGAGCTCACATTGAAAAGAACTACAAAACAAGACTAATATTTCAAATACTTTGACAATTTTATAAAATCGACTTTTGAAACTTGATGTACTTTGTGAATTTGGTGTTATTTTTCTTAGATTTTTTTTTTGTTTCACTCAATTTGAAACTTAGTTCATCATAGCCTAGCCCACTTGGTTAGAGAAGTGGATGTACAACCCAACCACCCAGGTTCAAGACCCAGGGAAGTGAATTTGGGTTCTTATTATTTAAAAAACAAAATCACTGTAGGGGCTTCCCCTACCGTATTTCTTTAAAAAAAAATTAAGAAATATTTGGCAAATGTCTTAGAATTTAATTTGGGCGCACACTTTTTTTTCTGTCAAGCTTTATTGAGTTTAACCGCGCATCATCATGTTTGAATGTGTTTCAGAATTCAAAATTTCAAATTGTATTTTTTTAGGCTTGTTTAAAAGATACTGTCGAAAAAATAGATTTAAATGGATTGTTAATTTAATATATGTCCCAATAAATATGACTCTTTCAAATTCAACACTAGAAATTTAACCCTTGTACTAAAAAATTGAAAATGATAGCACTCCCTCTCTGTCCCAAAAAGGATGTCATAGGTTTATCTAACTTTGAATGTATTTAGAGGCGACTTAGTGTATAGAAACGTCCAACATAACCATCTAAATTTGGACAAATCTGCAACATTCCTTTTAGTGCGGAGAGATTATTATTGTGTGAGGTAGGTTGCGTTTTTAAAGATTTCATTGATGTACTAATCGTATAGAAAACACAACAGAATAGAGGGTGGATGAACAATCGTTCTCCTGGCCCGCGGTTTCACTGGCTGAAACAACCGGGGTCTCCTGCCTGCCTGTCTGTAAAGACAAGTCATCTGCGACTCGGCGTGCGCCTTCGCTAGCTACCGTAGTAAATAGAGTGCAAATTTCCAAACCCTCGACGACTCTTGTCAAATTAGTTGGTTTTCAACATTTACCCCTGGTCTAAATTCTTCTAGAGCCCCTCTGGGCACCGTACGATGGATCCCTGAGCCTGGCAGATGCACCGGACTTCCCGTACCACCGGATCAAATCATGGAATGGACGTAACTAGTCCGATCATCACGTGCACATCGGAGCTGATTCTGCATCGAAAGCGAAAATACAGCATGTTTCTTGCGACCAGATTTGGAAGATCCGGCGAGGACCAAATGGGAACGTTTGAACCACAACTTCCGGTCCGGCGCTCGGAAAGCCGCTGTCACGTCGGTGACTCCGACCATGCACCTCCGAGTGGGCGGTGCACGGCGGAAATGTCACTTCCGAGACTCCATTTCTAGACGGTCTGCTCTTTGCACCTCGCGATTTTAATTTAGTCCTTGAAAACGCGACACCTAGCTTGTCATTGACCGGACACGGTAGCCAGCGGCCTCGTGTTCCCTTTTGCTGCTTTGACTGAGGACTACCAGCTATAGCTAATGGTGCTTGCTAGCTTTAGTTCAGGTCCAAAACAAGGGGGAGCACGAATATTATTTCCCCACGGTGTTTTTTTACATAATAAAGCATAAAGTGCCTAGTTTTAAATTAATAAAGCCACATGATGGGATACAAAGATGTTGAAAAACAACTTACAACTCACACAAACACCCGCAAACATAACATAAACAAGAAAGACTAGCTAAAGTCCATGAAGTCCTCCAACACGAACAAAGCACCATGGAGCGACTAAGGGTGATTCTAGGGTGGGATCACCGATAGCGAAGGGGGGGGGGGTCATGTATGTACCAAGGGAGGCTAGTCATCGCTTGTCAGTTCTCTTCCATGATCGGACATGATCGGAGAGGGATCCCTGCTCCCTCGCCCTGGCTCGAAGGGCACCGTACCTTCGTCAATGGAGACACGCTCACACGATGAACCAGGCTACCAAGCTAGGCAAGCAACAAAGCCCAACCATTCGTTGCACCGAGCACACTTTGAGAAGCCTTTCCACCGATCACGGATCTAGTCACGAAGAGACGAAGCTATAGGGCGAGGAAGCTGAAGAGAAGGTGCTTTGTAGGAGACTAGTGGCAACATAGCTAAGCGTTGGAACATTGTTTGCAAAGGAGAAGCATCGTGCTCCCGCCTTCCGCAACACCACACCCGAGCAAGTGTAGTGAAAAAACCGGGAGCAACCAAGTAAATTGCAGGGTCTAGAACCTAGGGTTCAGCAGCACCACCACAACTCTGACCACGACAACTAAGCCTGCAACCTAAAACAACACCGACCCCCACTCCATACTTACTCAAGGTGGCACCTTCTGGAAGGTGGAGGCGCCCAAAGTGTCGCTTCCTCCCAATCCAAGGGATTTAGATTTTTCCAGGGTATCTATTGGGGGAGGGGGAAGGGCAAGCTACCTCAACGGCGCTCCAAGGAAGACCGCGACACCCACGGGCCGGGCATCACCACCGCCTTGGCTGGCGCCACCAGCCAGGGATTTCTCCCGATATCGACACCACCTCTAGCACCCAACCCGACATCAGATGCAACAGCCAGAAGCCACCGAAGATCAGCACCAGTGGGGTGGGGTGTGCTAGACGAAGAGGAAAACGCCATCCTTCAGATCTGGTCTGGGGCACCAACGCCGCGACCGCCGTATAACAGCCAGCACGCTCTGTCTTCCAGCCGTTCACACAACCGAGGAGGAGGACCCGGTTGCGCGTGCTGCTCGCCGCAGAGTCCGCGCCGTCACACCACCAAAGACCACCAACCCGATTTCAAGACCCCTCCGCTACCTTCATCAGTGACCTGCAGAGTTTCCCGCGGTCTCCTCAGACAGCCGCAAGGAGGGGGGCTGGGAAAGGGACCGGCGGCGCTAGGGTTTGGTTGCAGGGGCCAAACCGGTTGTAACTGCTCTATACAGGGTCTGAAACATTGATCTTCTACTTTTAGTCCGACAGGGTTAGCTTCATCGCTGGACGATTTACGACCAATCTGGAGTGGTTAAGTTACGTGCAGTCTTCCTACGGCATTGTAAGTGTGTGACGTTCTTCCTCTTGTTTTTGTCAATCTCCGTGACATCCTGAGCAACTAAATACAGTGTCCTGCGCCATTGAAATGTTACTGGTCCTGCATTGAAGTTTCTAACCGACTAAAGTTCTTAACCGATCAATACCAAGTGTCATTGTGGTACTCTTCAAACTGGTGTGGTCGATCGTTGGTTTGCTTTCTACGGTCGTCCATGCAAAGCTATGACCGTGACACCGTGTGGTTCTCAATACACATATGCATATACTGGGTGAATGAATGAATTTTCAAGACGTGCAAATCCATCGCCATTATTATTTGCATATACTTATATATGCCTAGGCATACTCATGAAAGAAAATACTACATCAGTCCATAAAAAGGTATCACAAGTTTATCTATTTTAGATATATCTAGACACACGTGTATATTATATTTAGAGGTCTCACGAGTTTATCTTTGACATCCTTAAAAAAACGAAGGGAGTCCCTGATACATGCATTTTTGAACAAAAACATAGAACTTCTTTTAATAGGGAACATCGATATCAGAGTAGCACGAACTTCATACCAGATAGTTCGAAGGCAACGACATATCCTAATGTAAGCAACAAATCGGAGTCTCAACCGATGTCGTCACCTCCGATGACCTAGGAGTATTTTTTGCAGGAAAATCGGGAAATTTATTAGCAGGAAGGTTTACAAGATGGTCATTTTCGAGCACCCAAAGGACGATATGAGGGCCAAAACCTAACCAAAATCCAGTTTGATGTTCCGATCTCGCAAGATTTGCGAGACAGTGGCCATGAGTAACCTTCCACCTTTACAAATTCAAAAACTCTATCAAAACCTGATGACCATCTAATATTTTTTCTATATACACATGCAATGGAAATGGCCCAAGTGTGATCAATCTTCTCAGAGTCAGAAATAGACTAGGAGATCTATCATTTGACGACGATCTTACCGCTTAAGGTTTTGTTTGGTACTAGAGTTTTTGGGGGGATTAGTGAGCATAATATTCTAGAGTATTGGCTGAAACCTCTACCGTCATCAATCCCCACAAAATCTCATCCCCAATCCACTAGGTAGGGGTAGAGTATTGTGGATTGAAAAAAATACACTAAGATTTAGGGAAACATGGGAATAAGCGGGATTAAACTGGCTCAATACTATAGTATCAAACATGTTTTTAGAAGTAAGTGGGGATTTAGAGTTTGGTGGGGATTATGCCCATTAATTCCCAGAAAAACTCTAGTACCAAACAATGCCTCAATGAGTTCAGCTCATCTAGACTCAACTATCATCGGAAGTTGACCGAATAGGCATGCTCGCTCGAAACCTTCCAAGCACTCACGCAACCCAGTTTCTAAGGAGGGGGGGGGGGCACATTCTTCCTGAAATTGGCACGTCGTGAAGATTTGCCGGCCTTCCTTATCTCGGAGAGTTACCTGATGCCAGCACAGTGATCCGATGCGCTATATGATCCATCAACACATAGCTTCACCCA